>NW_025335761.1:48685287-49039366 GCF_004798865.1 Varanus komodoensis
AGAGAGAGAGAGAGAGAGAGAGAGATTGAGATTGAGATTGAGATTGACTTGACAGGGATCTGTCAAGTAGTTTTGATAGCCTTCTCCAGGAAGAAGAAAAGAAAGAATGGGGGTGGGGGAGGTATTTATTTATTTAAAGTATTTATATGCCGTCCTGTCACAAAAGCCCTAGGATGGCTCACATAGATAATACAATAAAATATAACATAGATAAAATTATCGACCCCCACTGGCTGCAATAAAAACATATAAGGCATGATATTAAAACTTATTAAAATATTGCTGAAATAAAAAGGTCTTAGCCTGGTGCTGAAAAACATATAACGACGGCACCAGGTGGACCAGGTAGGGGAGAGAAAGGCTGTGGTGAGTTGAAAATGGTTCAGAATCATGGTGGGAGCGATGAACACAACTTAGTCCTCCCATGGTGGTAGATTGTTCCAACAGGCACATGGTAGGCATATCATGAGTGGAGTCAGCTGGAGCTGGGGGTCAGCCTAGATGGCCCAGGAGACCCCTTATGACCCGCTCTGTTTCTATTTCAGCAAATTATACCTAGCATGTCTAACCCAGGCCATTCTATAGCGTGGATAGATCCTCAACTCTGTTTGCATATGGTCAGGGAAAAAAAACCCATCAAGGAAGGAGACAAAGCCTCTTTCTTCCTCGCCTGGTGGCACCCTCTTGTCCTTACAGGAATGGCACCTGGAAGTGAGGAAACGCAATCTCTAGAGCAACTGCTCCAGAGCCAAGCCTAGTACTTGCGGGTGGCAGATTGATAAAATATGGTTGCTTTGGGAACAATAGCTCTTAAATTTCTTGACATGTATCCAATGAAAAGTCTTAACATTAATGTTGCATTAGCATAATAGTTGGTGCGGAGGCTTTGGCTTTTTTTCCCCTCCTTTTTACATTTAATTAAAAAGGATGATAGAGTGGAATCTGTTAAGGAATTTTAAGCCAATATTTCAGCTCTTCACTGAAGATGCATGAGAGAGCCTTGCTCTTGTGGAGCTCAGAAGAATTCCCCAACGTGTAAAGTAAACGAGGTGCAGTTGTGGACAGCATGGCTGTACCTGATTCTGGCTGCTGTCTTCCCTCTTCACCTCCCAACAACGGCTCTAGCACTGGGCTGAGAGCAAGTTGGCTGCAAATTTGCTGCCGCGGCTGCCACTTATCCACCCAGGCAGAGTTTTGTGCAACTTTTTGGGCGTTTGCCACACTCACACACAATTCCATCTCTTCCTCTATGGCCTGAAGGATTTCATGCATTTGTGTTTGGGGGATTGTGGGAAGGGGGTAGCTTTCTTTTCCTACATCAAAAAGTTATACACCAGAGACTGGCAATAGTTTTGAAGACAATTCTAAGTGACTTGAGAAGGAGATGGCCCATAGTTATACAGTGTGATGTATGGTCAGAGTTTTGGACTGGGACTTGCGAGATTCTGGCTTTAGTCCCACTCAACCATGAAGCTCTCTGGGTGGTCTGGGGCTGGGGACTGACTCTCAACCTAACCTACCTCACAGGGTTGTTGTGAGGATAAAAATGGGGAGAAGGTGTCTCATGTAAGCCATCTGGGTTCCTTGCAAGAGGGGGAAAAAGCAGGATATATTTCTAATAACTACGATCAGACTTTTTTTTAAAGAACTGATCCAAAAATCTTGTAGTGGAATGTTCAGTCATTGGGGAACAATCCTGAAGATTAAGACAGGTTATTTGGATAGACAGTTGACCCTTTTTCCTGCATAATGTCCCTGGAAACATCTCTATGGAATCAGATAGCATCATCTTAAGTTAAACGAAGCCAGATTCAGACTAGATACCAGACTAGCCACCAGGAAGAACTTCCTGACTGTCAGAACAGTATGACTATAGATGACAATAAAACATGTTACCTGGGGACGTTGTGGGCTCGCCCTCACCGGAGACATTCACACAGCATTTGGGCAGTCATCTAAATGGGGCACTGTAAGTGTCCTGCAACACCAGGAGGTTGGACCTTCTGGCCTTCTGGCTCCTCTCAACTCTATGATCCTATGACTCTATGATCCTGCCTCTAAAGTCATAAGTCAGTCTGATACAGTGATTAAAATTTTGAACTGTGATTCCAGAGATCTGGGTTCGAATCCCCACTCGGCCATGAAACTCAGTGGATAATTCTGGGCCAGATCACTGACTCTCAGCCTAATCTACAGCACATGGTTGTGATTATAAAATCAAAGAGGAGGAGGATGCATGCCATCTTGGGGTCCTTTCAAAAGAAAAAAAGACAAAGTGACCTTTCACACACAAAAGTCAAATAAGTTATTTTGTACCATTACTGATATTTCTCCTCCACCTTAGCTGAAAACAAAGGCCCAGCAAAGTATGTGCATTTTGCAAGGCAATAATTTTAAGATTTTTATTCTTACCAGTCCCTTCGATAAGTTCTCAGGGTGGTTTAGACAAAGTTAAGAATTACAGTAAAACATGTTGGAATAAAATCAGTCAAATACCACAGTAGCAAGGCAGAGCAATCAGTTGGATTAAATAACACATACCAAGTGACATAAATGAAATTTACTGGAGAGTAAAAAGCCTGAAAATGTTCTTAAAGGACGCTGCCTGGTCCCAAAGTATCTTCAAAGTCAAAAAATGTTTACCTGGGGTGAACATGCCACCACTGGGACTGTCACCAAGTAGACCCTGTCCTCCGCAGCCATTTCAGACAGGGGGTTTATGATAGCAATGCGAAGCAATAACTGGTTCTGTTTTGTTCTCTGATTGCAGAGGAGTTCAGCCTAGGAGAAATTTGTTTGGTTCACAGTTTAATTCAAACTTGCCCAATATCATAATTTTGCCATGGAATTCCTGATTAAAACTTGCCTAATATTATATTTGCAATGGGCTTCTTGTAGTAAAAATGGGAATAAAAATATATGCATGATGGAAATGTGCAAACAGAAATCTGCATGTTTTAAAAATAATGTTAAACTTATATCAAACAAGGGCAATTTCTGAAAAATGCATATTAGGAAATTGCATGCACTCAAAAATTACACAAACACACACATTCATTCAAAGTTTGGGGCAAATCAATTTCAGATTGGAGATAAATGTTTGGGATGAACCTGAAATGTGGACTGAAAACATCCGAAAGCAAGAGAAACCAATATTGACAGATTGGTCCCTTACCTTGGAAAAGGACATGTTTTTTTAAACAACAAATTTGCATTTTGGGCAAGTTTGGTGGCAAAAGCATGGACATATGTTCTAAGAGGATTGATTTTCCATTGTGCCCAGAAAGTCACTTCTTTTGTCCCAGTGTTACCTCTGGTCAAACAGGTTATGCAGGTTTCTAAAACAATAACAAAAACTGCTAGAACTGTTTACCAGAAAGGCTGACAAGTGAGTGCACCATGGCGGTGATCCTCTTCTCACATAGTCTTCAAAAGAAAGGATGCCTGTCTCCAGCCAGAGGCTGTTGTGTGTCTTTGATGTGTTCAGTCCTTGTTTGGGCATCACAGTTTGTTGGGGGCACTGCTCCAAAGCAAGTGCTAATTTGAGTCTCATCCCTCCCCCTCAAAAATGGTTACCACCAAAGGTGTACACCATCGATAGGCATTTCACCTTACAGTGTTTTCCCTCCTCCCTTGAGGCAGCAAGTGTTAAGAGCTCCCTCTCCATTTAATGTTCTCTCAGTTAAGTTCAGCTATCAGACAAATAGACATATGGGCTATGCTAAAGTTAGGTACTGTAGATAGGAGAAAGATGTTCATATGGCAACCGTGTTATTTAGCCTTCTCTCATAACAGAATAGCATACTGTTAAAAATTGTCTATTTTTATGTAATTTCTTCCACTTTATATTGAGATATAAAATTATTAGTCTAAGGTTGGCTCGCATCATCAGAGCTTTTGAATGTTGGCAGCATCCCTGCAGTCTGTTGCAGGCACTAATTGCCAGGGAAGTCGCCTCATTGTGAGGAAAAAATAGGCCTTCCTGTTGAACCCCACTGTGTCACCAACACAGCGTCGTGAGGCCGGATTTAATCCCTTGGCCTTAAGAAAGTTTGCGAGCTCTCCTCAGGCAGTTGTGGTGACCTGAGCAAGGCAATGATTGATAATATGAAATTCAACAGTCTCTGCCAGTATCCAAAAGGGGTGAACGGAGACTTGGCAGGCATGAGTCACTTTGGTAAAAAAAATGGGGGGAGATCTAGATCTCTTTTGCTCTCTCATATTCCTGTAACATCTTCGTTACAACATTTCCTGGGCCTTGAAGACTCATGTCCATTTGCCATCAGTCTATGAATATTAAGGCTGTAATGAAGCTACGTTACCACATTGTGTGTGTGTTTGGCTTCCTGGGGCTGTTTGGGTCCTACCACACTTGAGCTGCATTTTCATGGAGATTTTGTATATGCCTATAAACACCAGGGTTTCCCCAACCTGCTGAAAGCCCACTCTTGTGAACGGAAGGAGTGATTTTGGTTACAGAAGGGACAGCATTTGGAGAACAGTGTATCCAAGGAGATCACATTGCCTCATCTTATGCTTCTTTTCATGGGTGCCCAAAAATTGCTCAAACTCTTGTTCAAGCCCATTGGCTATACCTGCCCATGCAATTCTAGGTGCAACCACAAGATCATAATCAGACTTGGTAATCATCAGGAATGCAACCCTTGGCAGCCTCGAAGCTGAGGCTGCAATGCTTCACTCCAAATCAGGGTACTGCTAGATTTGCCACTGCTTCTGCATCCACCTTAGAGTTTTGGTGACAGGAATTCCAATGTCTGTGTGCTATTTCAAAGGAGGGAGGGAATTAGGAGCTGAAAGGATCCTGTCCCTGCTGAGTGAGTTGGCTCACTTTTTCCTCATCTCTCGATTACTAAGTTTGAGACATAAAAAGTGTCCCGGCATGCAGGGGACAGTTCCTTAGACTGTCAAAATATTCACTGAGCCTCAATTTAGTAAGTTTTATTAAGATTAGGGATGCAGGTGGCACAGTGGTTTAAACTGCTGTGCTGCTGGGCTGGTTGATTGAAAAGTCGCCGGTTCGAATCTGTACAAAGGGGTGAGTTCCCGTTGCTCCGTCCCAGCTCCTGCCAACCTTGCAGTTCGAAAGCATGCAAATGCAAGTAGATGAAAAGGTACCACTTCGATGGGAAGGTAACAGCATTCCGTGCACCTCGGTGTTTAGTCATGTTGGCCACATGACCACGGAGACTGTCTGTGGACAAACACTGGCTCCCTCAGCTAGGAAACGGAGATGAGCACCACCCCCTAGAGTCGGGCATGACTGGACTTTAATGTCAAGGGGAACCCTCTACCTTTTATTAAGATTAGGGGTAAGGGATAAGAGTGATCCTCTGGCCCCTGAAATCAGCCAAAGGGTGATTTCATGGGCCAGAGAGAGTGGGAGGATGGAGATGGGCTGGGTCACTTCCTCTGCTTGTTAGCATCCCAGTTCAGTGGCATGCAAGTCTTAAGGGCACAACCCACTGGAATGCTCCCTAAATAACCATCCTAAAGAGAGATCCCAGCACTGGGTTGCTCAAAGCAAGGCACAACCATTAATGATGCTGTGAATGTTGAAGGGATGTCCAGAGGTGACAAAAATATAGCAAGACAACCCATTTTCAGCTAGATGTTACCATGGCAGACTGGCTAAGAAAAGAATCTGAGACAGAGAATATTCCATGCTTTCCTAATCCGCCTCAATAAATTTCTTTCATGGGATTGGTGAAAAACAGGATTGTGAAAACAAGAAATAATTGATGTGGGTGTAGAAAGAAAGTTGTTTAAGTCTTTATAATCTTTCTATCATGTGTTGCTCACTGCCTATGCATCTCCTGAATCAAATTTGGAAGAAGGAGATGGTTGTAGGAGTCCAGTGATTCCAGAACCCAGGTTCCTCCTTTCACTTTAAGCTATAGATAACTTTTGGTTATATTTTATCTGTGTAAGATCAGCTTGGTTTCACCAAAGTTTTTGCCAGTGACATTTAAGACATCTATTTCTGGCAAGCCAGTTGTCTAAGTCCCTTTTTTTTTTTTTTTGCCATTCTTTGCATAAATGTCTGTGAAGCGACCAAACATTTTCAGTTGTTTGTTATTCAAATGGTTTATGTGAGCATATTGCAGCCTTTGGACTCCTTGCAAATTATTTTCACAGTAAGAAAATACAGCCTTTTATGAAGGTCAGCTAAGCCTGGAATTGCACATTACAAGAAACACGAAGAAACACAGAGCTGCCACTGAAAAAGGCAGCCCCATTCGAAGTTTTCTCCCTGGATCTATAATGTCAAGCACAACTTACCCTATATCATGATGCTGTAGCAGCCAATAAAGAAAGCTGAGGGTAAGCAAAGCAGCATATATTAACAATGCGGGCATAAGCAAAGTTGTTAGATAGGGAAAGGATAGGTTGCAAACGACAGTTTTGTCATTTTTGTGGGCAGACTTTTTTGTTATATGGGCATAGGCCCAAATTCCCAAGTCCATGCCCTTTAAGTGAACGAAGGAAACAAGCTAGTGTTGCACCCAAGGACTGAGTTGAGCTTTGCATTTCCCACATTTGTAGCTCAAATGCAAAACATCAACTGCACACAGACCAGAATGTACATGTGATTTAAAAGTGATCCCTGTCAGATTTTTGTGCTGCTGAATTAACAACACGGAGGCATTCCAGATCAAAAAGCCCGGGTATGCATTTGGAAAGCTAAAAGAAAACAAAAGTGAAACAGCCCCATTCATATTTAGTAATTAAAATTAACCTTATTCATAATTAACAAAAAATGCAAATCTTTTCAGGTTTCAGTTTGGGATTTATTTCTATTCCTTTTTTTGGCTTGACTTTAGTGACTTATTTTTGCTAAACTCCTTCTTGACAGTTGGGAAAGGAACTGGGCTTTGCAAGGTTCAAGGTCTGGCAGGGAAGCTGGCTTTGGAAAGGACAGAGGAATCGGTCGTTGTCCCAGTGGGCCTTCCAAGGGCTCCTCTGCTTGTCCTGACACAATGGGAGCTTGTGCCTTCCAAGGCACATTGCAGAGTTGATGCCTGGACCAATACCTGGAATCAGGGAGGGCTTTGAAGGTGCAGTGAAGCCCATTCTTCACATTCAGTCACTGCTGGCTCTGGCAATTTATTTTGGGTTTATTCATAGCTCCAACAATGTCATCCAACACTGTCTTTCCAACAGTGTAATTCCAGTAGTGCAACACTTCTACCCCTTGTGAAAACCCCATTTCCATCTTTGAGCAAGTGTCTGCTTTAAAGCCAAATTAAATCTTATGCTAACAGCACAGTGTGCACGGGAAAGTTGTATTTTCTTTATTCTGGGCGCACGTTGCCCTGATTTGGATCTGGACTACAGCACACAAGGAGAGGGTGTTTAAACCTTCCTTCCCTCCTTCATCTGCTTTCTGAAATCTTCTACTGAGATCCCAAGAATTTTACCTCATACTGGTAGGAGCGGAGAGGAAACTGCATTTACCTCTTTAACAAAAGCATTCTAGGCCAAAAGGCATTCTTAATATTGCCAGTGAAAACATTCTATTTGCAGATTCTTTCTATGTTTTCCCCCTCCATGCTTGCCTCATTCGAGAATACAAGGTTACCTTGGGATTATTTTTTCTTCAATGCAGTATTCACTAACGGTTTGGGGGACTGGGGGGTGGCAGAGGACAATGGAGGTAAGGCAAAATGACAGCAGCTGAAATAAGTGGCTAGATTAATAGGGTTTTGTTTCTTTCTTTTAAAAATGCTATAGATTGGCAGCTTTGGATTTGGGTGGGGTGAGCAACTTTGTGTAGTGAAATTAGAGTCACTGGAGTGTGTAGAAGAAACCATCAAAATTTATTTCATGTCTTGACACTTGAACAAGGAAGGGGCAGAAATCTTTTTATTTTACTAAGCTAAATCTCCAACTTACAAATGAAAGAAAAATAGAGAAAGAAGGAAGGAAGAGAGAGAGAGAGAGGGAGGGAGAAAGGTTTCTAAGAATACTGCAGTTTTAGCCTTCTAAACCCTCTTGCTTCTCTGATTGATACTTTTCAATTATACCTTCCCATTTCACTGACATTTGAAATGCCATTTTTTTCTCCTAGCGATAACTTCAAATGCTTAAGTTCCAACAGCACTGGTAACCCTGTTTAGCTGTAGTAGTAAATTGGTTCCTTGTACAACATAATGGCAATGACAGGCTTTTGCTAGGGAAATGAGTTCTCCAATGGGACATGCCTATGATAAGACGTCCAGTTTTGAAATTGTATTTCTCTGTATCAGAATTAAATCTGGACTTTATATTTCATTGCCGCCACTGCTCTCTAGCTGGTCCCTATACAGTACGACCAAAGACTGACAAGTAATGCTTACACAGGGACCCTTTCACTTAAATTGGATTTGTGCTTTTATGTTGCCTCCTATTATTAGCTATTAAAATCTCACCACTTCTCTTCTTTTTTTAAAGGGAAAAAAACACTCTCACACACACAGTGATAGGGTTTGCCAAACATGCAGAGGCCAATGCTCAGAGAGGGGAAGAAACAGAGGACAAATGCTTATTTTAACCAAAGGAATTTTTTTCCTCTTAAGATTGCAAAGTGTAAAATTAAGTTAAATTTGGTAATGCTGCCATGTAATCTGCTACTTCAGATTTTCCTTTCAAAGTGTCAGGATTGAAATGCATTCTATAGATGTTATTTTAAAGAAAGGCCTTAGGGAGGTTCCAAGAAACAACATTGATCAGAGCTACTTTGCATACCTTTACAAAACTTCACTCTTTTCCTTTCTCTCTCTCCCCCCACCTGGCTGTCATATTGTGTTTCTTAAGAGCCGTTAATGGTTAAAACAATTGTAAGGCACCTCCTGTGTCTTTTGATTTCCATTGGTATTTGACAGTACCACAAGTGCGTACATTTTACTTAATGCTGTGATTAACATACACTATAATGGAACATTACAATGGAGGCCACTAGGAGATTATCAGCACATGTAATTCCTCCTTAACCTTAGGTTCATATTATCACTTAAATAACAAAATAATAATCGGTCTGGGATGGGGGAGGAGGAGGGGCACTTTTCTCTGTTCTCCTTTTGTGTTAAAACTTAACTCAGTGTAATCCTCTTGTCCCCTTTCTTTCTTTCCATCTCGCTTTCCCTTCCTAGAAGGAGCTCTTGGCTTCTTGGTTTGTTTGTTTTATTTGAAAAAGGTACTTTTACTGCTTGCTGGGGGAATGTCAAAGGAAAAGATGAAAAGGAAGGCCAAAAATGAGATGGGTTATCTCCATAAAGGAAGCCACAGCCTTGAATGTTACAAGAGCTGAGCAGGGCTTTCATGGGCAGGACATTCTGAAGGGCTTTCATCCATAGGGTCTCCATAAGTTGGAGATGACTTGACAGCACATAACAACAACTGTTTGTGCTCATACATAAGCTCATGTAGTGGCTCAGTGTCAAGGGCAGAAAATCCATATGGCAGCCCTAACACTCTAATTGATAAGAGGCACGATCCATGGGCTGTATCCAACGTTGGCCAGTTGATGGGGCAGGACCAGCCCTGTGGTCCAACAGAGTGAGGCAGGTGGCACAAGGTTGAGGGCAGAGAGCAGAGGTGAGGTCGAGACCAGAGTCATGCGTGCCACTTGGCCTGTCTTATGCCCCTAGGTTATCCAGCCTCCTTCAGGTGTAGCAGATCTCCCATCACCAGTATCGAGTTAAGATCTAGCCTACCTAGTTCTTGCACACTGCATGGTAGAGGCAACATCATGTCCTTTGCCTCAGGTGGTAAATGCTTGGCCAGCCCTAGTCAGTGGAATGGAAACAGCTGGTGTAACAGATTTCCCCTGCTGCGTGGGGATGATGGGAGTCATAGTCCAGGGCACCAAAGGGGAGAAGGCCGTTCTGTCATTTTGACATTGTCATTCCAGTTCTGTTCAGGTTTAAGCATTCATTTTGTCTGAATGCTTCAAGGGGGTAGAGAGTCAAGATTGTACATACAGGCTCTGCCCCGTGCCTTGACCAGTGCGCTTGCCCCACTCACCTTTGTTCAGACCTTGCCATATTGAATCAGCAAGACCTGAAAGGAGTTCTACTGGCATTCACTTGAACCTGAGTGGAATTCTTAGTGTGATTGTGGACCCTGCTGTACCAGGGTTCCTACTCATGCAAAGTTGTGCCTATGTTCAGGAAAGGATAGCACATTTTTAGGCTTGCCCTGCTTCAACCCTCTAAGCCCTGATGCATTCAGAAAGGCGCTGAGCAGGGCTCCCATCGCCTCCTCATTCTGTATGCTGAGTGTAGACAGAGTCTTCACTGAAACTTTGGAACCAAGATGGCTTCAGACCCCAGGGCATTAAGGGGAAAAAAGAGCCACTTTTTTATTGGGAGAGTGAAAGCTCTCCACACCGACCTCTCTCTACAGCTTGCACCCCAACCCCAGTTTGCTGCTGGAACTGCGGAAACAGGGTGGTCATCCGGTGAAGCTGGAACTTCTTCCAGAGGGATGGATAAACTCCTTTCCAAATGCATTCCTAAAAAATAACTGAAATAAATAGAGTAGTGACAGGACAGCTGCTCAGTCCCCTCTGGCCTTGAATAAGGCGAGGCAGCGCCATGCTTCCCCATTGCCTTGGATGCATCACAGAAGGGCTTGGTCTCAGCACTCAGCTTCTTCAGTTGCTGAGCCCCAGACTCCCTGCAGGGCGCACCAGTCCCAATGTCATCCCTAGGGCTGCACTGCCCAGCTGGGTCTGCAACTGCTGTCTCAGGTTCTTACAGTATCACAGAGTAATGTTTCATTGTCCAGGAAGGACCCACCCAAAGTGTGTGGTTAAGACCTTTGTAAGCCCACATTCAATGGCAGCACCCTGACTGAGATCTTTTGACACCCTTCACGACTTGAATGGAGCCTTACTGGCATTTGCCCTCATTTCCAATGAACTGCACAAGGCAAAGGTAGGAGCCATTAGGGGCCCAATGACCTCTGCTGAAACAGAAGGTTTGGTCTTGGATCAAGGTGCTTGCATCCTCATGCCAGGACATGGATATGTGTGTGTGTGTGTGTGTGTGTGTGAGAGAGAGAGAGAGATTGATATAGGTAGGTACGTGAGGGGGTGACACATGGAAATGGGTCAAGACCTGTTTTCCCCTGCGAGGAGAGCAGGATATGTTCCAATGAAGCAAAGCCAGGGAACCAAGGTTCAATCTGGATGCCAGGAAGTACTTCCTCATAGTTAGGATCCCTAGGGTATGGAAGGGGCTTCCATGGGAGGTGGATGAAGCCCCATTGGTGAGGGTGTTCAAGGATAGGCTGGACATGCACATGGTAGATATTTTATGAGTGCAGCCGACTGAATCTGGGGGTCAGACTAGATGGCCCGGGAGACCCCTTCTGATTCGTTCTGTTTCTTTGTTTCTCATGCCAGGACATGTGTGTGTGGGGGCGGGTGGGGGAGAGTGAGTGTGTGATTTTAGAAAGTGTATACTCTATCAGTATTAAGGACGGCTCTGCAGGTGCTGGTGTTAATGGTGTAGCTCATTTTCCTGCCTTAAAACTATAACAGAGGAAAAAGCTCATAGTAGGGTTCTGGTGAATGTAGCCTATTTTACTATCTCAGCATTCTACCCCTCTCCCTCTCCATTTCTTTTTCTATAACATATTCATGCTTACACTGAACTATAAAAAATCCTTAGAAGAAACAGTGTGGGTGGTTTTGGAATACAGGACATACTTATTAACTCCTCCTGGGCACAAATTGTTGAATAGCTGCTCTTTTCAAAGGGAAGTTCCTTGCTCTGAAAGGTCTGCAACGGGGTGGGCAGAAGATAGGTCTCCAAGCATTTCAGGTGAGGTCTTCAGTCCTCGGAAACCCCTGCCTGAATAACCAATGACATGAGGTTTTCTGGCTTTTTCTCACAGATGAGACAGGTAGTAAAAGTGGAGCTTTAATCACTGAAGTGCACCCAACAACAGGCGGTTCTTGGGATGGATCACTGGAGTGATATAACTGGATTACTTCCAAGGGAATCTGAGGGTGATGCTGCTTTCATTAGTGGAACCTGGAGTGGTGCATTTTTATCAAGTTCTCGCAGCACCCTGTGCACCTTCAGAAACTCCTCTAGAGAACTGGGGGACCCCCTAGAACAGATGGTTGTGAGTGTGCAGACACTGATGTAGTGCTAAATTTTGAAGGGCTGGTGTTTAGTACAATAGTCTCCACAATTATTCTGCAAGGAAAGTCCAAAGGTTCAGGGTGGTGGGTGGATCCATGAGAAGCTTCGCTGAAATAACATCAGACTTCAAAGCTCTAGGGAGGAAAATAAAAAACACTGAGGCCCAGATAGTCCTCTCAATTCCACCAGTACATGGAGGAGGAACTGCTAGGGAAAGAAAAATCCTTCAAGTGAATGACTGGCTACGATGGTGGTGCTGTAAAGAGATTTGGCTTCTGGGACCAAGTTAAGCTTCCTGGAAGATGGACTATAGGCAAATGACGGGCTGCACCTCACAAAGAATGGGAAGCAGATGTTTGGCCACTACATGAAAAACTTCATCAGGAGAGCTTTAAACTAGAACCTACAGGGGAGGGAGATGTGTAGCCTGGCAAAGACATATATTTCAACAGAGAAAAAACCTCAAGCGCAGCCCAACACCAATCTCCCAAAAAACCTAGGAAGAAAACCAGAGCACAGAAAGAATGAGCTTTGATGTCTCTGCACCAATGCCCAGAGTATGGGAAACAAGCAACATAAGCTTGAGCTCATAGTGCATGAGGGCAATTATAATCTATGGGAATAATTGAAACTTGGTGGGATGACTCACATGACTGGAACACTATAATTTATTTAATGTATTTATTTAAAACATTTCTATGCCGCCCCCATCACAACAAAGCCTCAGGGTGGCTCACAATTGATGGATACAACCTGTTTAAGAAAAATAGAAATGACAAAAATGGAGGTGGAGTTGCACATATGTAAGAGACACATGTATCTTCACAGAAATTCAGAAGAGGAACTTGGTAGCTCCATTGAAAGCATCTGGCAAAAATAAGAAAAAGATAATTATTGGCATCTATTACTGTCCACTCAGTCAAAAAGAGGACAAGGATGCAGCCTTCGAAAAGCAACTTGCCAGCATTTCCAAGAAGAATGATGTAGTCATAACGGGGGACTTCCATTTCCCTGTTATATGTTGGGAGACAAATTCTGCCAAGCATGGCCCCTCCAAGAGATTCCTGATATGTGTTGCTGACAACTTTATTCAGCAGAAAGTAGAGGAAGACACAAGAGGATCAGCTATCCTCAATTTAATACTAACTAACAGGGATGGCCTGGTGGACAAAGTAACATCCATGGGAACTCTGGCGAAAGTGACCATGAGATACTTGAATTCTCAATTTTAAAGGAGACAAAGGGTAACTGGAGCCAAACAAGCATCCTGGACTTCAAGAAAGCCAACTTTAATGAACTCAGAAAAATGATAAGCAAAGTGCCATGGCAACACACTCTTACAGGGAAAAGAAGGGTGGGCAGGGAGTCCAAGAAGGGTGGGAAATCTTGAAAAAGAAGATTCTTCAAGCACAACTATGAACAATTCCATCAAGAAAAAAGTGTAGAAGAAAAGTACAGGAAGTCCATGTGTTTCCACAAAAAGTTAAGTGACAGCCTGAAAGAAAAAAAAGAGCATGTACAGGAAGTGAAAGCAGGGCCAGGCAATGAAGGAAGGATATAAACAAATAGCAAGGAATTGCAGGAATAGCATCAGGAAGGCTAAAGCAGAAAATGAACTAAGAATAGCAAGGGGTGCTAAGCAGAACAAGAAAGCCTTCTTCAGATACATCCAGAACAAAAGATATGAGAAAGAGAAAGGTGTCCAGCTACTTAAAGTGGATGGCAGAGTGGTAACAGATGACAAGGAAAAGGCAGAGATGCTCAATTCCTACTTCGCTTCAGTTTTCTCCCACAACGAAATCTGCAATCAAGAGGAAGTACAAGCTGGAAGTGAGGATGGCAGCCCAAGATTGACAGACAAATGGTTAAGGAATACCTAGATGGAATAAACACTTTCAAATCTCAATGGTCCAATGAAATCCATCCCAGAGTAATAAAAGAGCTAGTGGAGGAAATCTCAGAACCAGTGGCTGTTATCTTTGATAAATCTTGGAAAACAGGGGAAGTGCCAGATGACTGGAGAAGGGCTATTATTGTCCCTATCTTCAAAAAGGTGGGGGGGGGGGAGATGAACCTGGGAACTGTATACCAGTTGGACTGACATCAACTCCTGGAAAAATTCTGGAGCAAACTATTAAAAAATCCATCTGCAAGCATCTCGAAGAAAATGCCGTGATTAATAGAAGCCAGCATGGATTTATCAAAAATAAATCCTGTCAGACTAATTTAATCTCATTTTTCGATTGGGTAACCTTCCAAGTGGACAAAGGGAACACTGTGGACATGATCTACCTAGACTTTGGTAAAGCTGTCAACATAGTGCCACATGACATTCTGATATGCAAATTAGGAAAAGCTGGACTAGATGGAAAAACTATTAGGTGGATCTGAAATTGGCTGCTAAATTGGACACAAAGAGTGTTCATCGATGGCACCTTCTCGAATTGGATGGAGGTAACTAGTGAGGTGCTGCAGGGTTCAGTCCTGGACCCAGTGCTCTTCAACATCTTTATTAATGATTTGGATGAGGAAGTACAAGGAAAGACTGTCAGATTTGCAGATGATACAAAACTGGGTGGAAAAGCAAGCATCCTAGAAGACAGTATGAAGGTCCAGGACGATATTGACAAACTTGAACACTGGGCTCAAAGCAACAGAATAAGATTCAATAAGGACAAGTGCCAAGTTTCCACATAGTTAAAAGAAAGCAAATGCAATTTCGGGATGCAAAAGAAACCAAATGTTTAGCCTATTGTAGACAATAGGCTAAACATGAGCCAATAATGAGATGCAGATGCCAAAAGGCCAAATGCTATTTTGGGATGGATTAATAGAAGTATTACTTCCAAATCACAAGTAGTAGTTCCTCTATACTCCTCACTAGTCAGACCTCATCTGGAATATTGTGTCCAGTTCTGGACACCAAGATTTTAAAAAGATGCAGGAAAATTAGGCTCCAGAGGAGGGCAACAAAAATGATCCAGGCTTTGGAAACACTGCACTATGAGGAGAGACTGAAAGAACTCAGCATGTATAGCCTTCAGAAGAGAAGGCCGAGGAAGGGACATGATATCCCTCTGTAAGTACCTCAAAGGCTGACACAAAGAGGAAGGTCAAGATCTCTTATTGCTGATGCCAGAGTGTAGGACACGGAATAACCAGGTCAAGCTGAACCCAGATTCAGCCTGGACATCAGGAAAAGCTTCCTCACTGTCAGAGCTGTCAGCTGCCTAGAGAGGTGATGGGCTCTCCTACGCTAGAGTCATTCAAAAAGAAACTGGGCAGCCATCTGAGTGGGATGATGTAACTTGGTGTCCTGCAACAGCAGGGTGTTGGACTTGATGGCCTTCTTGGACCCTTTCAACTCTACTATTCTATGAACCAACCCGTTTAAGCACCTTTCATCTCCATCAGGTACTGGTTTCTTGTAAAGCAAAAGGAGTTTAATTGCCCATTGAAGAACAAGCCATCCCAAATACTTTACATTACAGCATGGAACTGCATATTAGAGATGGATGTATTTATTTCCCCACCAGTTACTGTGAGGAACTCAGTTAAGCTTTGAGGGAACAAGATGTTCTGATGTGGAGTGTGGCAGATGAGGTTGCTGTTCGTGCAAATTACATTACCCTGGCGCTGTGTCCCCGAGAGCCCTGGCTCCACTACAGCACTGTTGGCAGAGAAAGAGAAAGTCCTGCTGTACAAGCAGGCATGCAATGATGTACTAAGTATTGATCCAGCATCCAGTCATACATGATTTGTTTGTTTTTATCCTGTTATATTTTTAAGAACATAAGAAAGCCGTGCTGGATCAGGCCAAATGTCCACTTGGTCCAGCATTCCGTACACACAGTGCGAAACCAGCTGCCCACGGGTCCCTCCAGCAGGATGGGTGCCAGACCTCCACCTGCCCAAGCTGCTCAGCAACTGGTGTGTGCAGGCAGCTCACCTCTGGTCAGAGGCGGTAGCACATAGCCTCTGATAGCCTCTGTCCTCGTGAATCTGTCCAATCCCCTTTTAAAGTCATCCAGACTGATGGCCATCACCACTTCCCATGGCAGCAAATTCCACAGTTTAACTATCTTCTGTGGGAAGATGTATTTCTTTTTATCTGTCCTAAACCTTCCACCAGTCAGCTTCATGGGATGATCCAGGGTTTGAGTATTATGGGAGTCTCCCTCTTTTCTTTCTCCACACCATGCATTATTTTAAATACTTCTGTCATGTCTGTCCTTACTTGCCCCTTTTCTAGACTAAACTGGCCACGTTTGTTGCATTGTCTTTACACAATGTAGAGTTAAACTATGGAATTTGCTGGCTTGGGAGGTAGTGATAGCCACAGATTTGGATGTCTTTTAAAAGAGGATTGGGCAGATTCATGGAGGAGGAGGCTGTCCCTGGCCACTAGCCTTGCTGGCTGTGTTACCTCCTTTACCAGAGGTGGCCTGCCTGCAGACACCATCTGCTCAGGAGCTTGGCTGGGAGGAGGCCCTGCATCCATCCTGCTTGAGTGATCCTGTGGGCAGCTAGTTTGCCGACATATTGCATGGACTGCTGGGCAAGATGGGCTTTTGCTCTGATCCAGCATGGCTTTTCTCATGTTCAGGCACTATCACCAGGAATGCCAATGGAGCCCAGTTCAGAATGGGAACTGAAGTATAATAGTTTCCTTGAGCTAACGGTTTAGGCATGCAAGTCATGTTTGCATTTAAAGCGGGGCTAGCTGCACTTTGCTGGGCAGTGGGAGCTGTTTCCTACTGCTTGGGTTTTTCCCTAGTGGAGAGGTAAGGCAGGACCTGCATTTAGGATTATTATTGCTGATAAAGTAAGGACAACTGCTATTCTTCCTATCTAACGGGGACAAATGTCCAGTGTTCAGTGTGATGGCCCTTGCCAGTGTTTTCAAAATGCCATTAATAACTGGAAACACTGAACACAGAAGGGCAAGTTAAATCCTGTCATCGAAACAGCAAACAACTTTAGTCAAATGTATTGGCACAGGATTAAAAATGCATCAAGTATGTATTTGTCTTCTCAATGGGAAGCCCTTATTAATAGTTTGAAGAGTGGAAAGCTTAGCTTTATACAATAAGCACTATAGTGGCATTCTTCTTCTTCTTCTCCTCCTTTTTTGAACATGTTTTAATGTGCAAAATTGCAGGATACAAAGGTTGCCTTTAAAGCTCCTCACTAGTTCCAATAATTTCCCCACTTAGATTCCTTTCTTTCCCATTTACAAAAGAGTGTCCCGTAGTGGTCACAGCGGAAGTGCAGTGATACCAGGATGAGCCTGGGGCTCTGCTGAGTTGAATGACTTTGTTGCTGTCAAAATATTGGGCATAGCAATGAAGGAACATGACAGCATGGCGTTCCCAGGAAATGTCTTTCTTCTCTGCCATGGTCTCTCTGGCTTGGCTTCCCCCTAGATAGACTTGGCTTGTATGTTGCATTTTAAGGAAGGGCAGAATACAAATCAATTCTCTCATGGTGACAAATGTGTACATGGAAAAGTGACACCATCAGCAATTCAGGAATAACCTCTGTTGAAATCAGCAGACCTTAAAAAAGCTTAGGATAGGGCTGTTACTGTGTTATCTTTATAGTTGTTTTTTTCCTCTTGTGAGGAGCCCAAGGTGGGCTCTCACTGCTCCATTGTACCTTCCCATCTACTGTGTGAGGTAGGTGAGGCTGCGAGTCAGTGACTTCCAAAGGCATCCAGTGAGTTTCATGGATGAGTGGAGATGAGAACCGGATTTCCTGAGTCCCATTGCAACACTCTCACCACCACACCGCACTGGTTGAACTCTTCAAAACCAGTTGGAGCCAGTGAGACTATTTCAACATGGAAGCATGTAACTCTTTCCGTGAAACAGCTGCACTGGCTTCCAACTGACCCGGAGCAGTTCAAGGAGCTGATCTGTACACAGGGTCATTCCCGGACAATTTGCTGCCTGCGGCGAGGGACAAGATGGGAGCTCCTTCCAATCTTGCTGCAGAAGCTAAGTAGCCTACCAGTTGGCTGTGATGTGGTCTTCTGCATGACACCTGAGGCAGAATGCTGGAGTTTAGGTGGGCCCAGATAGGCTGTGTGGCATGCATAGATCGGCCCTCCAACAGAGAGACACAGCCAGGGAATTTAGAGGAACATTCACAGTGCTGCGATTGTTCTTCCCCAGCATCTGTTGTCGGAAACAACTGCATCCCTTTGTCTAATATTAGGGCTGGACCTGCTTGGAAGCCTTGCTTGTTTAGGGGCAGGATATTTGAATTGCCACCTTCTTCAGTACAAGCCTGCTTGCCTGTCCTGTTCACCTTTCAAAGTCTTCTTGCACTACCCAAGAACCCAAGATGGCTGGAATCGGGAAAGGGCCTTCTTGGTCACTGTGGCTAGGTTCTGGATTTCCATTCGGGGCGGGGAGTGCATTTCGGCTTCTCATTAAAGTCCTTCTGGTCTTTAGTGGGTGAAGGTATGATTTTAGGAGAATCTTAATCTGATGGTTTGATCCTTCCTCTGCACTGGGGTGCTATTGCTTTGTGGTTGTCAGTGATTCCTGTGCCTTATTTTATGTTTTACATGGTAGGAACATTTAATGGTTAATTTACTGAATTTAATGAAAGTTGCCTGAAACTCTTCAGAGATAAGGTGTGGTATCAACATTTAAAAAGGAATAAAAATATATAGTAATCATTATAGAAAGTGATACAAAGCTGCAATGATCTTGCAGACCTAGCAAAAAGGTCTACTTAAATGAACAGATGTTTACCAAATACACCAACAGTCACTGGCACTTTTAGAGGAACTCTGCAAAGATTCCTTTCCCTCCAGCTATTTCTCTCCCTCTCCATTCTTCCCTTTTCTTTCACATACTGTAAAGAGTAGACGGAATGAAATAATATACAATTATATCTCTGCTCGGTTATAAAGAGTGGCAATGGCAAGTCAGTGTGGGTGGCTGCTGGGTACCCCTTGGACCCATATTCTAGCATGCATACCTGCCTGGAGTTTGGTAGGGTTCTCCTTTTAACTGGAAGGTCCTACATACTTCACCATAACTTCCATGGCAAAAGAGCAGGATGGAAAATATTAGTTTGATTCATGGAATTTCTTAATCACTTTTCCTTAAACTTACACATTCCAAAACTGTTAAAGTGTACAAAATATGCTAGCTCAACAACGTATCTATTAAAATGCTAAAACTTAGTAAAACCACTAAAACCGCCGTACATACTATAGCCCCAATTCATTGCTTCAAAAACAAGCTTATCATACATCTTCAAATGCTTGTGAATAGAGGAAAGTCTTGACCTGGCACCAGGTGGGCCTCATGGAGAGAGTATTCCACAATGAAGGTGTAAGCACTAAGAAGGTTCTTCTTGGTGTCCACTAGACTACTGTCAGAGGAGCTGGGCCTCAGATGTTGCACCCCGTACCAGTGTAGTGTGGCTGCCACATGTTGCACAAAGTGCAATTTTCAAGCGGTCCCCAAGGGCAGTCCCATGTAATCTGACCTGGAGGTTACCAAGGCAAAGACTACGGAATCTGGGTTTTCCTTGTCCAGATAGGAACATAGGATAATAACCGTATTTTTCGCTGTATTTCTCGCTCTATAAGATGCACTTCCTGCCCCTCAAAAGTAAGGGGAAATGTCTGTGTGTCTTATAGAGCGAATGTGTGTGTGCCCAATGCCCGGGACGCTGCTGGCCGCCTGCACCACATGGCACCACCTGGCCGGCTCGCGCTCGGCGCACCCTGCTCCACCCCTCACCCTCCAGCGCAGGTGAGAGCTGTGCCACTCAGGGGGAGGTGTGCGGAGGAGGAGGAGCCGTGGCTTTTAACCCGCTGGCCGCACAGAGAGCATGGAGAGACGGACGGCTCACCCCCACCGCCTGGGAAGAACTGCCGCCGCCGTCGCGCTGCCCGGAAGACCACCGCCGGCACGCTGCCGGCCCCACGTGGCACCACCTGGCCGGCACGCGCTTGGCGCGCCCTCCTCAGCCCTCCTCCGGCACAGGTGAGAGCTGTTAATCACAGGTCGGTGTGTGTTTTCAAATGGCATCCCGTCTTTTAATGAAGCCCATGGGGAAGTGATGGGGAATGTGCCTGTGATTATCAGGAAGCTTTCCATGGATCAGTTATCTGTTAGCTCATCAGACACATTTTTTTTTAGGATCAGTGGATATTTGAACAGCATTACCTTCGTGTATGAAGTTTATTGTTCAAAGACTACTTAGTCCGCTGTGTGTTTGATTTACCGTACAATATCTCATTTTTTGTCAGAAGTTTTTTTCTATTATTTACTAGTAGGGCAGCGTGGACATTACTGGCTTTTTTAGATTTCTTATTGAATTGTCTGCAGCGGCTCTTGTATAACTGGTGTAGATTGTGGATTCCTTCAATAATTCCACTACTGACTAAGAAAGTGATGTCAGTGATTGTGAGCAACAGAGCTTCATAAATTCTGACTCTAGTGATGATGAGTTCTATGGGTTCAACGAAAACTAGAAGAGTACTCGAACTTTAAAGTCTCTCTTCTGTTAATGACAGTGATGATGGTTCTTAATGCCACTGTTGACTGCTATTCACTTTACAAGGTTGAAATATGATATTACTGTATTCTGTTATAGTTTATTAAATAGTTTAGTAAACCATTTGATTCAGAATATTTTTTTCTTGTTTTCCTCCTCTAAAAACTAGGTGCGTCTTATGGTCAGGTGCATATTATAGAGCGAAAAATACGGTATGTTGTGAGCCGTCCCAAGGCTTTGTTGCGATGGGGGCAGCACAGAAATGTTTTAAATAAATAAAACATAGCTGGACCACCAGCTGATGGAAGGTACTCATAGCATTGAAGCCACCTGACAATGATCCAAGAAACGCCCCCCAAGTCTCACCTGTTCCATCTGCAGGATTGCAGCCCCATTCAGAACAGGTTGAACACCCTCCATCCCATCAACCCTCTACTTACTAACAACAGTTCAGTCTTGTCTGAATTGAGCCTCAGTACATTATCGCCAGTCACCCACAAAACACTTCCTCCATCTCACTTAATAAAGATGCAAATGGGAAAAAAAATACAATCAGAAAAATGGCAAACAGAATATTTTCAAGTATCTCATACGTTTAGAAGTATTCTAAACCCATGCTGCCAGCAAATAGAAGAAATGCAGAACAATGGCAGGTAGATTTGTTCACTGGAGTAATTGCACCATCAGTGGTTGAAAATCAGTGCAATGGGATTAGCAGCAGCTGCCCCCTTGTTGGGGGGGGGTGGTTTCTTTTGGCACCTGGGGCCTGGAGTTAGGCTGCACCTGGTGCTGATGTCCAGGCACCTGAGATTTTCCATCTAAAACATTTGGGAAGACACCAAATGATTTCTGGCTATTCCCCATATGAGCAGAGCAGAAAGCTCTGAATTCATTTGGCTTCCACACATTTCAAGTACTATGGAATTTCTTGTAGGGATCCCCTTGTCCATCCAGAAATGTGCCAGTATCTCACTTGGTATGGCATAGGCAACCATCTTGCATCTCCAGCTCAATGCTTAGGTCAGAAATAGGTTACCATAAGGGGGCACATTGACATAAGACATAGGTGGTGTCCACACAACATGACAAGGATCCTTGCATGGTTACCGTGGTTTGCATTCATTTCACCATGATTGCATGGTGTCAGGATTTGGGCTGTTCTGGTGGCCAGTCCCAAAACAACCGCCACCACTGCATTCGCAGGATCGGTCCCAAGGCCTGCTGCACCTCTCATTCTACTGACCAGCAGGGAGCTCTGGGGAAGAGCTATAGAAGAGCAAGCTCTTCCCTCCAGAACTGTGGCAGCAGCAACACAGGTCTTCCTGCTTCTGCTCCTCCCCTGTCTCCAGATTTGCCATGTTGCCTCCAGAGCTTCAGGGCCCCCCGTTTGTTGTTGTGCCTGCATCCAGCCTGCTCCTGCTCCTGGCCCCTGCTCCTGGCCCCTTCCATGTTGAGTTGCTGTAGTTCCTGCCTCTTGCCTGACCTATGTCTTGCCTTGTCTGTGTATCCTTCCTCATCATGTTGCCCCAGTAGCACAGGGCTGCCTGCAAGCTGTGGTTCAGTTCCTTCTCTTGCCTGACCCTTCCTGCATCTGATTCCTATTGTCTCGTGTTTTCTGCCGTGCTCTCTCCCACCCTGTTATCTTGTCTAAGGTACCTGCACCACTCTTTGCTCTCTTGGTTCCCAGCCCTGGGCTTCTTCCTGGCCACATCCTTGTTCTGGCCTCATGCATTCTTCTGGTTCCTGACCTTGGCCTGGAGCATGGCTATGATTTGCCTTTTCATCAAATCCGGCTTTTGGACTCTGTCTTTCTTGAAGTTCTGTTGCCCCAGTCCTGGTGCCTCCGTTGCTCTTGCCGTGTCTCTGGCTGCCTGTGTCTCAGCTGTGGACCCTGTTACATGGTGGATGCCAAACTATTTTACTGTGGTTTCCATCCTCCCCCCTCAGTCCTCCCATTGTTCGCATTCATCCTATCAGTCACTGTGCCTAAAATTCAATCTTGAGGTGCATCTATCCATGCCTGTGTCATCTCCCTCTTGCTCATAGGTCCACACATAGAGGCTGGATGGCTGGAGCAGTTCCTGAAGTTACCACTCTTTCCAGATGACCATGTGGTAGTTGCATGCCAGGATCCTCCAACCTTAATCCTGGGTTCAGACAATGTGACAAACCATGGTGGTATGGAGAAACCATGGAAGAAGCCATCGTTTCCTATCATGGTTTCTAAAGACCAACCTTATTATGGTTAAATGCCATGACTGGGTTCAGACAACTTGACAGACCAACAATGGTAGAAAACTTGCACTGTTTGTTCTGTTGTCTGAACTCATCCATAATATTCACCACACAATTTTGGTGAATATTGTATCATTATATCATCTCTTATATCATTGTCATCTGCCCTTTATGAATATAGGACCTTAGTTCTTTTCTGGTGAAGGAAGTGTGAGGCAAAGAAAACTTTGTTCAACTGTAGCATCTATCCCATGAGATAATGTTGTCTCTTTGGAAGAGCCTTTAGCCACAGCTTCAGATCTGGCACTGCTCCTTCACAATAAAATAGAAGCAAGCCCAGCTTGAGAACTATATCCCACCATGACCTTTTTCTGTTAATCTCTTCCTCACAGCTGCCAGCTCCAGTCTCATCACTTCTATCACTTGGCCAAATCAATTCCCATCTGTCACCGTCAGCTCTGCTCCAGACCCTAATCTGTACTTGACCTTGCTGACTAGGTTCTTATCTTGCTCTGAATTCTGAGTCCCAGAGACAGGTTTCATCCAGATGCTCCATTTCTAACAGGACTCTATTACACGGTCCTGTCATGGCTGATGTAGGATGAAGCAGGCCTCTTTGGCTAGCTGCACAGAACTGGGCAGGAACTTTCAGGTTCTCATACTCCCTTCTCAAATTCTTGTTAGACAAAGTGTGATAAGGATTTGTTAAAAGAAAAAAGGAGTGATATCCACCATTCAGTAAATTCAGTAGCAAAGTTTCCAATTGACATTTCTACAGATACAGTGCTAGAACTCACGCTAACATACATGTAGATGCATGTCATGCTTCTGCTGGAGGGATTCTCCTCAGAGGAAGTGCTCCCAGAGACAGCTCCCGCAGTCAGAAAACATCAAGCAGCAGCCCCTCCAGGAGATCAAGGGGAGCCTGAGCCTTTGTAGGAGATGGCTGTGGGTCCATCAGCAACAAAGGCAGTGAAGTCCATGTCTGAGCCCTAGCGGAAGGATGACCTAGCCCTTGACAGCATCGTAACCTGAAGAGGTAGAAAGGTAGACTCCCTAAGAGAAGTACTTGGC
This sequence comes from Varanus komodoensis, assembly GCF_004798865.1. NCBI lineage: Eukaryota > Metazoa > Chordata > Lepidosauria > Squamata > Varanidae > Varanus > Varanus komodoensis. Next base: position 48,709,278 of record NW_025335761.1, read on the forward strand.
TGCAATGAAGGGCCTCTTATCAGCATAGGACTCCTCAGGAGTACAGACTTCTTCATGAGGATGTTTTCCAGAAGCCACAGATGTGTTCCATCTGGGTCCTGCATGGCACACCTGAAGGTTGCTCCTTATAAAGCTTCAGCTCAGTTGCTGGAACACCATTCACTTAACTCCCAGTATTTTGAAAGCTTGTTTCCTTAAACCTGGCTATTTCTTGATCTGATAGTTATGTTGAGGACTCCTGGACCCTTCTCAGTAAGCCTGGACAGTTTTCAACCACTTCTTGCTAAACCTTTATTATTATTATTATATGCTCTGTGAGCTTCCTATGCTCTTGGGCAGATTTGGCTTTACTAATTGCTGCTCCTTGACAGAACTGAACTGTTTAGACTTTGGGGTTTTGACTTTGATCTTCATTTCCTGCCCAAGCCCCTGTAAAACAGAATATGGCAGATAATTCAGTAACCTCAACCACCATGCTAGGAATAATTGTGTGTGGTAGGAAGGGGGATTCTATCGTCATTCCTCAGTTGAAATACAGCATGAATTGAATTGTCTACTTGAGATAATATGGAATAATAATTACATTAATGTAATTGTGTTAAAGTCTTAAGATGCTGACATTTTGATATCAAATTCTTTCTTTTGATGATACTGGATTTTTTATATAAACATAAGAAAAGCCGTGCAGCATCAGGCTAAAAGTTTGTCTAGTTGAGCACTCCATACAAATATTTTAATGAATGTCCAGAATTCCTTTCCCAAAATATTTGTTCTGTAGAAAATGGTGCGCGCGCTCTCTCTCTCCCCCACCCCTCACACACGCATGCATGTGCAGAGAGAGAGAGAGAGCATGGCCAGATCTTTTTGCCTGGTGCAGCCCAGTGCTTCGATGCATCCATTGAAAGGTTGACAGGCATGTGATTTCAGTGGACAGTCTAACTCAGTGTGAGGCCTAACCTGTTGGACATTCATTTATTTGATTTACAGCCCACCCTTTTTCTTTTAAAGAATTCAGTGTGTCTTACTGTATATACTGGCATATAAGGCAAGTCATGTATAAGTCAAGGTCAATATAAGTCAATTTTAATTGTTAAATTATTTGTATTTATAGGATTTTAAATTTTTAGCCAAGATGCACCGGGGGTTTGTAAATAATTTTTTATTGTTATATTGTTATTATTTATGTATTTATATATTTTGTTTCTGTTGTGAGCCTCCCCGAGGCTTCATTGTGATGGGGGCAGCATAAAAATGTTTTAAATAAATAAATAAATAAATAAATAAATAAATAAATAAATAAATATTTTGGGCTGTTTTTCTGGTGTCTGTCATATGTCAGGTGTATAACATGTCTCCAAATTTTTGGTTTGTTATTTTCAGTTCCAAGGGTTGCCTTATACACTGATATATGGTAATGACTCATAGAACAACTGACCAGGAAGCATATTTCAGAAAAATACCTGTATATATCAGAGACACATGTATTTGGGCTGTTTATATATGTTGAGCATAAAGATTACCCCCAATGTTTGCTTTGCTACTTTTGGTTTCAAGAGTTGTCTTATATGCTGTTATATACAGTACTCCATTCTCCTTCTTTTGTTCTCAGTCTCATCCCCACAACAACAACCCTGTGAAGTAGGTTGGGCCAAGAGTCTGTAAGTGGCCCAAAGTCACTCAGCTGGCTTCATGGCCGAGCGGGGACTAGAACTCAAAACTCCTGAGTCCCAGCGCTGCGCTCTTAACCACTCTACCATACTGGCTCTCAGTGAAGAAACTGAAGTGGATAAACGTAATGGTCCAGTACAATATTGAATCTTATTTTAGGACAGTGTCTTTAGGTCCATCTCAGGTTCTTCCAAGTAGCATTTCCTCATCTGTTTAAGCTGCAAGCCTATACGCATTAGAGAGTAAGTCCCCTTTAATTCACCGGGGCCTGCTTCTCAGTGCACACACGCAACCTTGTCATTTCTGCTACCTTGTTTGTTTAAAGTAAGGCAAATCAATATCATTTGAATGTTCCCACTGTTTGTCCCTATGGTAAACTGGATAATTATTGATTTCTTATCCACAAAGCGTTAAGTATTTATTTATTACCTATCTATATTTATATCCTGCTTGTGGTCAGATATTGGGACTGTATCTTTGTTCATTTTGCTGGGTAACTCTTACACAGACAATGAGGGTACACACAGCATACTTATAAATCAAAGATTTTGAAATGAAAATAACAACAAAAAAGAGATTTCCCCAAAAGGCAGAGGGGGTAATATATTTCTTGGAAGAATCAGGATGGATCAGTTTTTGATAGAATCAGATAGATCATATTTCTGTTCACTATCTGATAAACAAATATATAATACTTAACTCTTCCTAGCAATATTGTATGCATGAAATCTAAAGTGGGCGAAAGCAAGAATGACCAGAAATAGGAAGTAGATTGTAACTGGATGAAGGGGATGGGGTGAAATTTGTTAGATACACAGTTTAAGATGGGTCGTCCTCATGGACAGGCCCCAGACTAATACACAAACTGGCACAAACTTATCTTTCAGTTTTCATGCTTCTCAGAATTTTGTGATGCAGGTCTCTGCTCAAAAAATGCACACAAAGAATGTGCATTAGGATCAATTGGGTACAAAAGGAAACATACTAGAGAAAGTGCTTGCAGAGATGTGCCTATCAGAGAAATTGCATTCGAAAAGGAGTACACATCTTCATTTGAACTTCAGAAACAAGCAAATTCACCAACTGAAGAAGCAACAGAATGGAATGGATTGTGCCTGCAAAACATTGAATGGCACAGAAGGTGAAACCGAGTCATTCATCCCTTGAGAGAAGTTTTACAAGACATCTGCTTAGACAAAAAAAAAGTCCTACAAACACTCTTAGCATTCATTTCTTACTGCAGTCGATTGCTCCTGCCCCTCTTCTCTTGGCTTGGTTCAGATGACAAATAAGCTAGGAATGCAGAGAAGGACTTGGCTCAGTGGAATGAACTGGCATAAAACTGGAGAGGGTGCAGCTACATTCTCCTTTCCTCTCTTTCAAGAATGGAAGCAGACCCTGCCTCCCTCTACTTATATGAGAACAGGGTTGATGAGTGCAGAAAACCTGAATTTGTAACACTGGCAGACCTTTTTCCTTCCCCAAGTTTTGCTGAACTCTGCAAAGAGATTTGCAGACAAAACAGTTCAGGAGCAAGGTGCATCGCCACAGACTCTCCGCCCAAACTACCTCACAGCTTTGTTGTTGTGAGGATGAAATGAAGCTAAGTAAGCTGCCTTGCATTTATATTCTGCCTGTTTTCTTGTGAGGATCCCAAGCGGGCTTATATGATCTCCTTATCTGCATTCTTCCCCTCATGACAACGACCCTGTGAGGCAGGTCAGGCTGAGAGGCAGTGACTGGCCCAGCCATCCAGGGAGCTTCCTGGCTGAGCAGGGACTAGAACCCAGAGGTCTCAAGTCCCAGTGCAGTACTCTAACGCAATGGCACAGTGGCTTTACAAAGACCAACACTTTAATGGACTAAATGGAACCTGGTGAATGAGTGGGGCACAATTTAATGGGCGAGACTGACCTTTTCAGGGGTCTTTTGTTTCTGGTGTGTGGCTTTCACATGAATTGTGCCTCCTTATAAGCATCACAGGGAAGCGTACTTAAAGGCACGATTCCTGTGATAGCAGCCTGGGAACTACGCTGGCACGGCCAATTCCCATATCACTTCGACATCGTGCGACAGAAACAATCCTGTGTCATGCTGGGGGCTTGCGTTCTCCCATAGGCCCTGAATGCCCTGCAAAGGTACAAGTCTGCATCTCGACCGTCCTGGCAGGACCGTCCTCGACAACGCACGAGTCCCCCTATGAACGCAAAACCCACATTTCCCTTTCGACAGAGAGCAAAATAATCGCGCTGACATTTGACTTGTGCAAAGTATGATCAAGCAATGTGATGGGACGAGCCAGAGCAGCTGCTTCCTCTCCAAGGAGAAATTGGAGTTAATTATTGCTGTAACAAAGTGCTAGAGAGTGAGTGAGGAGACATTTTGGAAATGCATTTATTTATTTAAAAATAAAATAATAATGGGACGGAGGTGGAGACTTTCATTCTTCCCCGATTCCCTGTGGAGCCTTCAGTTCCTCGGGTGGCCTGAGGAGAGATCAGTGAAGCTGTGCTTTGCAGTCTATTACTGCACAGCTGTTCATCAATTAGGATGGGGAAAATAACCCTGCTGCTTTCCAACGGTGCAGCGGGCATGGCACATTATCAGGCAGAATGCAAAGTGGATATATGAAGACCCACATGGTATGGATATTGGGGGTTTGGGGGGGGTTCGGTCTATTTTTGCAAGGGCATCTCTTACTCAAATATTTTCTCTATCTCTGCCTCCTCCTTCCCCTGCCCGCATTCCTTACTCTGATTTAGCGCTCGATTTTATGGCACATGTGGATCTCCACTCTGTCGTTACACAGAAGCCCTCTTTGCAGAGTGAGCAACTGAAGAAAGGGGTTTCTTTTAAAGCAGGGAGATGTCTTGACAAGTACGCAGTAGCAGCAGGGAGAAGCGGCAGCACCTCCCATTCTGGGTTCTATGTGGAGGCTCAAATGTGTTTTGGCTGCTGGCTTCGGCCTGGCCATAGTGGGTTCCATTTCCGCTGTCTGTCACATACCTGCACAGGCCATGTCACGGGAGTGCTGCTCACAGAGACACCAGGCCAAGCATGCTCTGGCGCTCGATCTGCAGTGAGTGCCTGCTCTGGGTCTTTTCCAGGCCTATTTTGCCTTGATAATAAGCAAAGCCTTTTGCAATGGCTTTAGCATAGGCTTGGAAGCAACGGTTGTTTCCAGGTGGGGACATTTTCCGGCGTGTGGAGGGAAATGTGAGGATGAAAACTGGTGATCCCTTTGCACAAGTTAGTTTAATAGGAACTCAGCTGAGCCCAGAGCACGGCTGGAAAGGAAACCAAGAGAGAAAATCCAAAAGCAACATGACATTCCCCTTTCCTCTGCAGCCTCCACCCCAGAGTCATTTTCCTCTTCCTTCTAATGCGGCAGTGAGAGATCTGGTGAAAAGCAGATAGTTAGTGCTACTTTGCTGCCATATGCCTTTCTATTTGGAAATTTGCATAAATAGCAAAACACTAAAACAGGATTTATAACCCCGCTTCTCTCCTTCCCCATCAACCCTCTTCTGAAAATCAGCTAGAAAGCAGGCATAACCTTACACCACAATTTTGAGTACATTTACTTTGAACTAAGCTGTACTGAATTCAAAACAATATTTCTCCAAGCAGAGGTGCTTAGGGTTACAGCCTTGGGTTATACAGATACCTCAGTCTCAATCGCTATTACTTGGAAGTGGCATTGTATTTTAATAAAACCTATAACCATGACTAAAAAATTATACATCTTTAGGTGCAATATAAAGCAAGAATAACATCAAACAGCTTCTGCAGTGTATGGAGAGATCAAGTTTTACAATCCCTGACAAGATCCGTAGCCTGAGGGCTACGACAGAGATGTAAGACTCTGTGCTTCAAGAAGGAAAAATTAGGCCACTGAGGATACCTTGGCTCTGACATGTCCCTCATAATTCACCTGGTTTATGTGGTCTGATTTTAGAAGGAAGGATGTTCAGAATAATCCAGGATTATGCCCTTGCTCCACCACATCCTTCTGTATTCCTGTCACTGTTCACAGGATGTTGGGGACACGGCTGAGGCCATGAAGACACAGGAAAGTGGGAGCTACCTTGGCAGCCCCTTGCAGCATTTCCACCATGAACACTCATGGGCGGCAGTGGTCTGTCCATGGGGATCCATACTATGGTAAACTCCCAACTGGCTCATTGGAAAGCTTTATATACAAGGCTGCCCTTGAAGGTGGCTCAGATGCTTCAAATAGCATAGCATGGGCCTTTCAGAACGTAATGATACACCTGGATGGGACTGCATTGCACCCATTCTGAAAGAGTTAAATTAACTGCTTACTCCTTTCCAAGCACATTTCCAGAGCTGGTGCTTACCTTTAAAGCCCTAGATGGTTTAGGACCAAAATGCCTATTTCCTTGTACCAACCTTTCCATGTCTTAAATTCTTCAGAGGAGGGTTTCCTCTGTGGTGGTAAACCTATGAGGAGAGACTGAGAGAACTGGGCATGTTCAGCCTTGAGGAGAGAAGACTGAGCAGGGACATGATATCCCTCTATAAGCACCTCAAAGGCTGTTACAAAGAGGGAGGTCAAGATCTCTTCTTGCTGATGCCAGAGTGTAGGACACGGAATAATCAATTCAAGTTGCAACAACCCAGATTCAGGCTGGACATCAGGAAATGCTTCCTCTCTTTCAGACCAATTTGACAGTGGAATCAGCTGCCTAGAGAGGTGGTGGGCTCTCCCTCACTAGGCACATTCAAAAAGAAACTGTTCAGCCATCTGAGTGGGATGGTGTAATGTGGTGTCCTGTAACAGCAGGGGGTTGGACTCAATGGTCTTCATGGCCCTTTCCAACTCTATTATTCTATGGTTCTATGATTCATCTCTGGAAAGATCTTTCCACTGAAGCTCAAGTGACATCAGACTTGCTACTGTTTTTGTTGCTGGACATTTAAAAGAGTTACGCTGGCTCATGTTTACCTTCTGTGTTTTTCTGCTTCTGATTTATTTTACACCACCCAGATCTCCTAGGATCAGGGCCAAGTTGAACAATGCATGTAGCTAATAAACAAACAATTCTACATCTTGAATTCTTATCTTAAAAGAGTCAAACTTCTTGTTTTAGTTTTGTTGTTGCTGTTCATGTTATGAACTTTTGTGTTAAACCTTTAAAAATTGATATCCTGCCTTCCCATAATTGTTCATGGCAGCCCACACAACATTAATTTAAAACAATTTCATACAATAAACAAACTGCAAGTGTGTGGGGTGGGGGAGGAACCCCAACCGTTATCTTGCCCAGGACTCCTCCTTATTCTCCCACAGTAGCAGCTCCAAATGATGCTTAACCTTAGGGAAATGCCTAGAAACAAAGCGTCTGCCACATTCTTCAGAAATTTCCCCTTTTCACCCCAAGAAATCTGCAGAACAGAGCTGAAAGAGAGTCACAGACACATTGCCTGGCTCTTGAAATAAACTTTACGTCATGCACTGCAGAAACCGAACAATCCATCGCTAGGACCATTGACTGTGGCAGTCTGGTAAGGAATGGAACCTTCTGGAATCACAATACAGCCAGAATGTTTTGCCAAAATTTCAGGGTGTCTATGTGCCCTATTTTGCAAAGGACAGTCCAATATTTGAAGGCGTCCTCCATCTGAATGGCTGTCTGATTCCTAAAAAAACCACAAGAAGGGAATAAAGAAGAGAAATAAAGACTCAGAAGAGAAAGCCAGTAGAGGATTTGAAGTTGCCCATTATTAGCAGCCGAACTGAGTAAGACACATAGGACATGTGGGCACAGTCTCCCTAAGTATGGAGAGGTGTCACATATTCTTATTTAAACTGTAGTAATGATTGCATCTGTCTAAATTGATGTTGATGTTAGTCGTGGAATTGCATCCGACCCATTGCGACCCCATGGACAACATTCCTCCAGGCTTTCCTGTCCTCCACCATCCCCTGGAGTCCACTTAAGCTCACGCCGACTGCTTCAGTGACTCCATCTAGCCACCTCATCCTCTGCTGTCTCCTTCTTCTTTTGCCGTCAGTTGTTCCCAGCATTAGACTCTTCTCCAGTGAGTCCTTCCTTCTCATTAGGTGGCCAAAGTATTGGAGTTTCATCTTCAGTATCTGGCCTTCTAAAGAGCAGTCAGGGTTGATCTCCTCTGGGACTGACCGGTTTGCTCGCCTTGCGATCCAAGGGACTCGCAGGAGTCTCCTCCAGCACCACAATTCAAAGGCCTCAATCCTTTGGCGCCCAACCTTCCTTATGGTCCAGCTTTCACAGCCATACATTGCAACTGGGAAAACCATAGCCTTGACTATATGCACTTTTGGTGGCAGGGTGATGTCTCTGCTTCTTAGTATGCTGTCTAGATTTGCCATAGCTTTCCTCACCAGGAGCAAGCGTCTTTTAAGTTCTTGGCTGTTGTCTAAATTACCACATGCTAATACTATGCAATAGGTGTCCTCTTTCACCCTCTTTCTTGATGATGTATTTCCTGTCTTTTGACAATACAAGAGAGGCCTCCCCACAGATGTCAAGGGTTGGCACTGCATATAATGGGCACCTTCCATTGAAGGGCATTAATTGCTCATCAGCTGTGATGTTCTTATCCATATGAAGGCCTGTGGGAGACTCTCAGACTGCTGGGGTAAAATGACCACCAACAGCTGGTGGAGCAAGTTTTGCACAAACTGTGATGGGAGAGGACATAATGGGAGTTCCACAAGGAAATTGCTAAGTGGAAATAGGTTCTAAACATTCAGGGTTGTGAAGAGATCGTGACCCCTTTATACCATTCGTAGCAATGTTAATATAAGTTTGTAGTTTGGCTGTTACTGAAAAAGACCACATATTGTGTTTTCGTTCTCTGTGCTCCTTTTCCACACAAAATAAGCATGATGGGTAACTCATAATTTCAAACCTAGATGGATGTGGGGTCCCTTTGACCTCTTGCATCTTATGCATAGTGCTTTTCAAATGTTCTGGACACCCCAACTGTTGGGATGACTTACTGTGGCATGTGCCTTGTACTAAGGAAACTTGGTAATGCAGCATTTAGTGTTGCAAGGAATAAAGGCAGGTTAGAGCCACTTTACAAGTCCCAGTCAACTTACTTTAGGGCTTCTTTTCTTTACACATCTTCAAAGAAGCTCTCTAACACTGTTAATAAAAGCTGAGTTCGTGAATCTAAATAAGCAAAGGCAGAAGTTAGGGTTGCTTGCATCCCTCAAGGAAGAAGTACCTGTTACCTATTACAGGGGTGAAGAGGAAGGGGGAGAAGGAGCAGAAAGGAACCAATCTAGCTACAGGTCAACCAAAGCGATGCAGAAGACAAGCCTCCTTTGGTACAACATGTTTGCTGTCACACACTGGTGTCTGCATTTGTGGAGTTGCTGCTATTATCCAGCACCAATAAGGGTAGAATTAAACCCCAAAGTTAAAGAAGACCTTCAGTCCCCAGTTTTCCAGACAGCTTTGCATGCATCTTAAACTGGAAGGCAGGCAGTGATCTCTAAGGACAGCTGCACACTGCTGTCAATACTCAAAGAAGAAAAGGAGCTGATATAAAATGTGTCCTTGAGATGCAGAGCCAGTGCCGGGGGCAGTGTAAAAAGCAAACAAGCTGACATCACATCATCATGCTAATTGTGGCTTTCAGGGAACATCCCTTCCCAGCCCTGCAATCGCAGAGCAGCTGGCCAGATCCCACCAGGTCATGCTTTAGGTGGGAACAGTGGGCAGTGCCAAAATCTATGCTGTGCAGATGCAGAGATGGGCAACTCTGTCCAACTCCTATCTGCCAAGTGAAGCCATCGGCCAGCCACCATGCAAGGGCCAAGATGTTGCTTTCATGTTATTTGAAAGCCATGCAAAAATGGGTCATCGGTCCTTCCTTCTGGTCTCTGAGGAAGGGCCACTCGAGCAAAATAGCACCAATGAGCTGCCTTCACCAAACGTCACATAAAGATCTATGGGATTCCTCTTTGATCTGTTCCTTTTAATTTTCTCCCACCCCCAAATCTCAACAAAGACAAAACAGCCTTTTGCACCGCGCTTTTCCGGTAGCATTGCCAGAACAGAGAACTGCTCTCCTGCCCATCCAGACCAGAGGCAGGGAACCTCAACCGTCAGAGGTCAAATCCATCCATTCATCCCAGAGCGCAAATTTGGGCCTTCAGGGCTCTCTGTGCATTAGCCTGCTCCCTTTTCCCAGGCCCAAACCTGGGAAACCTCTTTGCTCCAACCTCTGTTTGGTGTTTTCCCAGTTTGTGTGCAGAGTTCTTTTCCTTATTCAAAAAGTTGGATGGGTATCCATAAGCTTCATTACCAGCAGTAACCTCTTCCAGTTACAGTTACAATAAGCGTGCCCCCCCCCCCACACAGCTCCTGAGAGATTCGCCAAACTTGAATTTGGCCTTCAGATGGAAAGAGTTTCCCTACTTCTAACCTAAACAAACAAAGAAGTAAAAGGTGTCCTGAGTACTTCAAGCGATGGGACAGGGTATAAATGTATGTAATAAATAATAAATACTGGAGAGCCAGTGCGCTGTAGTGGTTAAGAACATGGGACTGCGACTCAGACGACCTGGGTTCTAGTCCCCGCTCAGCCATGGAGCCAACTGGGTGACTTTGGGCCAGTCACTCTCAGCCCAACCTACCTCACAGGGTTGTTCTGGGGGTAAGATGGAGGAGGAGATGTAAGCTGCCTTGAACCCTTTGTAGGAAAAAGGCAGGATATCAATCAATCAATCAATCAAACATGAAAGAAAGGAAGGATCTACAGCCAGACCTCAGTGAAGCTGGTACTATGCAGAAGCTGAGGATGCATAATTGGATCTATTTTTTTTACACAGCAAAAGCACTTCTACTATGAGGTAACAACCAAAACCATACCATCTACTCGGTGTAGCTGGAAAGCCAACTCTTTCTCTCTCCCTCTGTTGGCTTATAACAGTAACCTGACACAGAAAATGCTTTGCTCAATTCTTTTTTTTTCTCCTTACCCAGGAAACAGTTTCACCAGATGATCTGGACCATGCATGTAAAAGACATTGTGTAGACTATTCATAATACCACCATTGGTGCCAAACACCTTTTTAAAGAAGACAAGTTCAATTAAAAATGCTGTAATTAATGAATTACTAGATCAATTGAACTGATTAATTGATAAACACTTTCAGTCTTAATTAACAGTGCTGTGGCCCATGCTACCTCTGCTATTAAAGTGTGTTGATAAATAGGGAGAAAATGCCTCCATTTGGGTGCAAATTATAAGGTATACAATTACAGAGACCACCTGTAACAACAAAAGCAAAACACACAATTAAGGCAAGATGAACTAATAAATTGCAAGTGTTAAACTGGCTTGCTAAGTCTGCTGCATACTCTGGTAGCTGCATCTTTAGATAGATCTATTGATTTATTTACATATACTCTCCTGTCACCCACCCGCTATCCATTGGGCACTCAGTGCTTCTTCCCAGAATAGAGCCCATTGGTGGAACCCATGCAAAGGAGCTCTGCTGACAGCTCACAATTCAGAAATGACAGTTCCTGTTTATTTCCAGGGTTGCTTTTGGAAGTGCTGGTCCTTGCTATGCTAGTGGGGAGTACTGCACAGGCAACCCAACTGGTAGAGGCATACCAGCAGCGTAAGATACCGCTAAAGAGAGTGATGCTCACGTGTGGCTCAGTATCTGCCATCCGTGCTTGCCATAACCATTTGACCTCTGTGAAAGTGTGTGAGGCTATTTAGCAAGTTTGAGGAGCGGACATACAGATGCGTTCTAGAAATTTAAGGGAGCAGATTATCTTTCCCCATAAGGGAAAGCTAGATGAGGGTTTCATTGACAAGCTAACCTGCATCCTATGGTTGTTGTGAAGATAACATTTCTTGCTGACAGTCCTAGAAAGGAGAATATGAGAAGAAGGAGAAAGAAGCAAGGAGCAGGAAGGAAACAGCAACTGTGTCAGCAAGTCTCTTCTCCAGTGTTTCCTGGAGAAACCAGCCTGCAAATAGATGTCCCCAAAGCATTTCTATGTTTTGTTGCAAAGCTCATGCCTCCCAGCCTGGCTGCTGTCAACATAAATGCAAACATTGGCTCTCTTGCATTCTGAAGGGTTCTGTAACCCTCCCCTAGACCACTGGATTTTTAAAATTTGTAAACAGGTTAAACATTGAAGTAACAAAAATCAACAAGAGCACTAAAGAAATGGAAGCATAATCCTACTGGCAGGTGGAGCTGAGCTCCAATGTCAGAAGAATCGAAGATTTCAAAGGCCTGCAGGGCACATGCTGGCAGGGCAAGAGGGAGCAAACAGTGGTGTTTTTGTGACTCTTTTTCCTCTTACAGGCCTAGTAATAATTCCTCACATTGCTTTCAATGGAAAGGGATTTATCCATACCAGGTTCAGGGCTGGTATAGCGCTTCTGCTAGGGGTATGAATAGGAACGATGAGGTCCCCTGTGGATCCCTTGCTTCTCAAGGCACACTTCAATAACTCCTTGGAATGCCTCCTCTCTCTCTCTCTCTCTCTCTCTCTCTCTCTCTCTCTCTCTCTCTCTCTCTCTCTCTCTCTCATTTGAGTTCTGGCATCATGGATGCCCAATTGATGGCAAAAGAAGAAGGGGACAACAGAGAATGAGGTGGCTAGATGGAGTCACTGAAGCAGTCAGCGTGAGCTTAACTGGACTCCGGGGGTTGGTGGAGGACAGGAAGGCCTGGAGAAGTGTTGTCCATGGGGTTGTGATGGGTCAGACATGACTTTGTGGCTAACATAACATAAAATCATGGATGCCCAGGCCTGAAGGGTGTCCATAGTCGTCAGGGTTCCCAGGGTGAGATTTCTATCTCTGCCCACAGAGGGGAGATTGGAAAAATCTCATGGCCCCTGAATCTTCCTTCCACAATTCTTTTCTTGTTGACAAATGTTCCCAAAGTGTATGCAATGTTTACACAGATCTTTGTCCATCTGTTCTGAATTTCATCTTCAAAGGTATTTTTGCTTCAAAGGTATTTTTCCTAACAAAATCTTTCCTCATACATTTGTCATTTTCCTCCATAATTCTCCAATTGTGCTTGTCTTTCTTTCAAGATGGTTTTTGATGTACAGTTAACAGATATGTTTTCATCCGAGCTTCTTGCCTTTCTGCTTGTGCGTTTTGTCTTAACGTATCATTCTGAAAAGCATTATCCTATTGAGCAAACAGAATAAAATGACTATCTTCTGGCTTACTGTGCTATTTATAGTGATTTTAAACACAGACACCCCTCCCAACCAGAACTTGATAGAATTGTCATTTATAGCCTAGGCAATTGAGAAATGTTCTCACTTCTTGTGAATGTATTTGTGTATAGCAGTGTTTTCGCCTAGGCCTGTGATTGTGGACTTTTTACTGTTGTTCTTTGATATCTATAAAGAGACTTTGCAGAATCCAGAAATTAAGGAGTTTTGACCTTTTGCTAGGGCTGGGTGAATCAGTCTATCCCAGTTCTTGTCACTTTAGACTTTCGACCCTTTGTCTCCTCTACAAGGGTGGGGGACCCATTAGAATGGTCTGCCCTTGGAGACTAATTATGGTTTCCAGAGGGTTCTGGGGGATTATCCAGATGATATTGTTGGTGCTCCTGCTGAAGCCCAAGTCACCCTGTGGAATATGGAGATGATTCGGGTGGTTGACACAATCCCATCCAAGTACCCTCTCCACTTTAGCAGAGCCTGGTCAGCCCACTGGAATGCAACTGAGCTGAGGGCGATGGAGCAAGAGAAGAGACAACTAGAGCTCAGGTGGAGAAACACTTGGAATGAATCTGTCTGAACATGGCTTAAGGCTCATTATAGGCCTATTTCATGGAGGCGAAGGTGGCAAAGTGACATTGCCACCAGCATTGTGTCTTCAGTTTTATCCAGTCCAGCTTTTCTGAGTGGTTTGGGGCCTTCTGCATTCTGGCCCTGAAGGGGAGTTTATAGAACCCTTGGAAGCACACTGTGACAATTTTGCTCAGCACTTTGAAGATAAAGTTGCTTGGATTCATTGTGACTTGGGCTGCACAGTTAATATAGTTTCAGTAGCAGAAGTATCCAGAGCACTCTCTGGTCCAGTTTCAGTTACTGAGGCCCAATGAGTTGGACAAGGTGCTCATTCAGGTCCGACCTATCACCTGCATGCTTGACCCTTGCCCTTCCTGGCTTATTGGAAGAACTAAGGAGGGGGTTCACACCTGGGTCCAGGAGGCTGTCAATGCCTCCTTGAGAAAGGGAGTGGTGCTAGAGTCTTTAAAGCAGGCTGTGATTAAACCCCTGCTAAAAAAGCTGAGCCTGGACCAGGGGATGTGAACAACTGTAGATCTGTTCTGAATATCCTGTTTTTGGGCAAGGTGTTTGAGGGTGGTGGTGGGAGGGCAACTCCAAGCACTTTTGGATGAAATGGATTATCTAGATCCATTTCAGTGAGGCTTCAGGTCTGGCTTTGGAATGGAAAGTGCCTTGGTTGCCCTGTGGGATGACCTGTGCAACCCTGTTGATTCTCCTGGACCTTTCAGTGGCTTTCGACACCATCAACCATAGTGTCCTTCTGAAAAGCTTGGCTGAGCTGGGAGTAGGAGGCACCACTTTGTGGTGCTTCTGCTCCTACTTGACTGATCATTTCCAGAAAGTGGTGCTAAGGGGATTTTACTGTGCATCATGGCAGTTATGCCAGGGGTTGTGCAAGCCTCCATTCTATCCCTCGTGCTTTTCAACATCTACATAAAACCACTGGGTGAGGTCATCTGGAGGTATGGGCTGAGATGTCATCAATATGCAGATGACACTCAGCTCTAGTTCTCTTTCCTCAGACCCAGATGAGGCTGTGACCATTCTGAATCAATGTCTGAGCTCAGTACTGGACTGGGTGAGGGCCAACAAACAGACTCAATCCAGAGAACATGAAGGTACTCTTGGTGGATCGTCTGTCCAGTGGGAGGATTCTCAACTTGTCCTGATGGGGTTGCACTCCCCCTAAAGCACAAGGTCTCTAGTTTGAGGGATGTTCCTAGACTTGGAATTATCAGTGGAGTCTCAAGAGGACTCTGTGGCTAGGAGCACCTTTTATCAGCTACAGCTGATTCACCAACTGTGGCCTTATCTGACAGAAAGAGCCAGCCATGGTTATTCATGCGCTGGTGGTCTCTTGTCTGGACTACTCTAACTCGGTCTTCATAGGCAGCCTTTGAAAACAGTTCAGAAATTCAGCTAATTCAGAACAGGGTAGCACACCTATTAACGAGTGCTGGCCCACGAGATCATATTATTTGAGTACTCCATCGATTGCATAGTCTACCAGTTGAAGTCCAGGCCCAAGTTAATGTGGCTTAGGGCCAGGATATCTGAAGGCTCACCTGCTCCCATATGCCCCTACCCAGCTATTAAGATCAGCTACAGAGGTGCTTCACAGGGAACCTCCCCATAAAGAAGTAATGTAGCGGTGAACAGGAGAAGGGCCTTTTCAGGAGTGGCACCCCATGCTCCTCAGAGTGGCACACCTGGCACCATCTTTTGCATCCTGTCAGTGCCAGATGAAAACCCTTTTATTCATCATATGTTTTAAAAATGATTGTTGGAAATGTTTATATATTTTATTTTAATATTGTATTGCTGCTACTGTATTGTGGGCTTAATTTTTATGTCATTACAGCTATTTCTATTTTATAGTGTTGTTTTTACCAGGTCATATTTTATCTGAGTATTTTATTGTTGTACATGGGGCTTTAATGTTTGTAAACCACCCAGAGACGTGTGAATGCAAAAACAAAGAGATAGAAACAAACAAATAATATCATCAGCATTTCATTTATATACTGCTTTCCTGCTAACGGTGCCAAAAGTGACTAACAACACAACAGCAATGCGATAAGAAAGGATGCTAATGCTAATGCATCTTCTCCTTGCTCTTCTTCCAGATGTTGGGCATCATCACGGTTAGAGTAACTTCAGATGTGTGCCTAGCTAGGATGAGTATACTTCTCTTGGCTTCCACATCACAGTGCTGTGGCTGATTACATTGGTTACCATTTGTCTTGGGGGATCTGCAAATGCACTGACTGTTACTGGGGCACATCCTATGGAAGATAGGATGTGCCCCGGTTTCCACTGAGTTGCAAATGTGATCTTGTGTCACACACAAATGTAATTCTGGGAAAACTAGGAGAAACTGGAGATTATCCTTTTTAAAAAATAATTTCAAGGCTATGCAAAGGCACAAAAGAGCAGGGGTTTTTAAAACGGAGAGTCAAAGAGAAATTAACAACTCTTTCTCTTAAAAATCATGGAGAAGGAGTAAGGGTGGGGAGAGAGGAGTGGGAAAAGATGGCTCTGTTTGTTGCTGACCTTCCACCTCCTGTAGGGTAAAGTGGGTTCAGTACACTCACCCCGTTCATCCAAAAGCAGGTATGCTCTTTTCTGTGTTGACTTTCCCATGAGTAAGTGCCATAGAAGAAAACAGTTTAGGGCCTGGTTAACTAAGGGAATGTCTGCTTCCATACGAGCCTGCTTGGACCTGAAGATCATCTGTGGAGGTCTCTTCCTAGAGCCCTCTTTGAAAGAGACGAGGAGATCTGTTACGAGAAGGGCCTTTTCTGCAATTATGGCACTTGCTCTCCAGAGAGGTGCATCTGGTGTCAACACTTTATTTGTTCCAGCGCCAGGCCAAAATGTTTTTATTCTCCCAGTTATTTAATCAATGATGTATTTTACTTAGTTGCAGCAAGTGTGAGCACTAAGGAATTTTAACTATTTTAGGGTTGCAATAAAGGTTTATTATATTTATATATTTTGTATTTTTATGTAATCCATCTTGAGATTTTATAATAGATGGTATAGAAGAAATTTAAAATAAAGAAAAATAAAAAATGGGATCTACTTCTGAGTGGACATGTATATTGGTACATTTTGAGCTAGTTGTTCCTTGAGGCAAGAAGACAAAAGAGACAACTGGGACTACTTGAAAAGATATTCCAGCCTTTATTTTTTCAAAGAATAGGGGGATGTGCATGCGCGTGAAAGAGAGAAAGCAAGAGCTTTATTTATATAGTCAACTGTAGATAAAACATATGGGTGTTTATCTTTCCAAGTTTGTGGTATAAGTCTCTTTGTGAATATAAGGGCTCTCAGTACCCACTCTTGCTGCCCATCTTGGTCTCATTTTGCAGGAATACAGTTTAAAAGCACATAGGAAGCTCCTAATATTACATATATTCTCAATTTAACTTCCAACCAAAAAGAAGGCACCACAAAGCATGGCTGGATCACGTGCCCCAGTGAAGCATTATCTACATTACATTGCTCATATGTGGCAGAGCAACTTCCTGCAGACTGTCACTTAGAACTCATTGAATCGATAGGCAATTGGAAAAAAATGAAATACACAGAAATTGGTGTCCCACAATAGTTTTCTCCCTATCTTAAGAGGGATGGGGCAACCCAAGCCAAGCCAAGCCATCAGCCATCTGCATTTCTGACCTGGTCATTGTGGAGGAGGCAGCCCTCCTCTGTGGCACGGACATCTAGCAGATTAGCAGAGGAAGGATGGAGAACTCAATTTCTCCTCCGTCAGCCAGCTTACTCGATTGCATGGAGCTCCTGGTCACCTATGGCTACCAGGCATCTCGCCAAAAGGTCAAGGTCTCTATCTTGAGGTTTGCATTCGCTGAAGTTTCATTAACACTTAAAACTTATCTAAGGGTGGAACATAAAGAGATTTTAAATTTCTATGTTATTTGGGCTTTCTTGTGAGTCCATGGTCTAAGGCTGCACTCCTATGCACAGCTCCATAGGAATAAGTACCACAGAACTTACTTCCATGCAGACGTGGATAAGATTGCATCGCTTCAGAAGGTAACAATTCTTTTTCTTTTAGTTTTATTGTTATTTTTACTTTTGATGCTGTTGGTTGGACCTTGTTTGTTTCCTTGCATGGTTCCTGTAAAAGAGGAAAATGGGAGAGAAATGTTAACAGAAGTACACACCTAGTCTGTACTGCATCAGGACAAACAGTTACAAGATAAGACAGTGATGCACTCCTCAAGAAAGAAACCCAAAACCACAAAACTTATCAAGAGCCAGTGCAGCCTAAGTGGTTAAAGTCCTGGACTAGGATTGGGGAGATTTGGGTCCTAGTCCCCACTCAGTCATGAAGTTCACAGCTAGTCACAGATTCACAGTGTAAAATAGCTCATGGAATCATTGTGAGGGGAAGGACCATGGAAGCCGCCTTAGGTTCCTTAGAGAAAAATGGGTGGCATAGAGGCATTCTGTAGGTTACAAATGAGTTTCATTCCTGAGAAAATGGAAATTCATCTTTAAATTGAATTTGTATGTCAGTTGAATCATGCATAGTCAGCCCTCTACATTCACTGGGGCTAGGGGCACAGGATCCCCCTGAAAATGGAAAAATCACAACTATTTCTACCCTCTTTCCCCAACCCAAACTCACCAGTGCCTCTTCCTTGTGCCAAGGAAAAGCCGAAGAGACTTCCCTTTCTGGATGGGCAGGACAGAAAGGCATGCTTTAGAGGCCTCCCTCTCTTCTCCTTCACTTGCTCTCTCTGTTTGGTGATGACAATTTTCCACAGTAATTTTGTCTAATTAATAGCCTTTTTCAGTTCATTCATCAGTATGGGTTGTTCGTAACTCAGAAGTTCATAACTTGAGGACTCCCTGTATGTATGGAATAAATAAATTAGGAGCTTGACAACTGCACCATTACTTTTGCAAACTGAAAAGAGAGGATGAATGAAGGCAGATCTGTATAAAATGTGCCAATTGTAATTTATATGAATCACTTAGAAATAATTGCTGTAATTTAAATAGGAATGAATATAGCTCACTATAGTGAGGAATACAGCGATTTGTGTGGTTTTTGAAGGACCACTTCAAGGGCCTTGCTCATGATGCCTGGTTCTTTATTTTCAAACCAGTCTTGGACAGCCATTCAAACAGAGGACTGTTCTTTTAAAGGTTAGACCCTTGTTCACCCTCGGTTTGAGGCAGGTGCATCCAATGCAAAGCCAGGAATGTGACTCATGGGGCTGCTGCTAGAGAGGCAGTGTTAACGCACAAGTGCACCCCTAGCACAATTCACCTCTGCCTGGTTTTCTGTGACTTTCTCTCCCACTGCAGACCCTTTCCCCATCTCTCAGACATTCTTTGAGATTGTTTCAAGGAAAGGTTTTTCATATATATTTAGGGAGCTTGTCTTGATCATGGTAGAACACAGTCCATAGTTATAGGATAACTATTTATATCTTGCCAAAAGAGAAGAAAGGCATCACCAAAACAAAGGAGAGAAAGAGGAAACTGATTTGCATGTGCTAATTTATGGGCAGGTTCCCATGACATGATAAGCCATGAGGGTTTCTTGCACAGGATAGTCTGCTGCATTGTGCAAACACTGCCATGGTTTGTCAACATGGTGCATTTGGTTTTTAGAAACCACAATAAGAAATCATGGCCTGTTCTATGTGTTCCACTCTTCACCATGGTTTCTCTGGCCATCTGAACCCACCATCATTATTTCCATGGTCCTAGTATACAGCTCCCACAGAGTCCCTGGGAAGGAGCAGCAGCTGCAGGAGCAGCAGCTGCTAGCATGGAAAACACTGATTGTCTGCCAGGAACATCCAGGCAAAAATGCACAGTTCAAAGAAATCATGCAGATTGCTTGTCAGTATGTGTGAACCTAGCCTATATGTATAGGTCCAAAAGTAGACACCCTGAGTGGAGATGTGTGAGGACTCTGTTTGGGGCAGGGGGGTGATCCACTGGGGGTGATCCCAGGGGGGTGATCCCAGGCTTGGCTCCCTGGATTCCAGCTCACTTTCTTGTGGCTGTCAGTCTGAGCGTTTGTGCAGGGGGGACCAGGACCTGAGCTCCCTGCAACTGCTGTGCAAGTGGCATCCCAGTTCTGCATGCAAGATCTGCAGCCTTTGTTTCCACTGCACATGATGTGGAAAAAATTGCCAGGGTTCCACGTGTGTTCATGGACGTCTCAGCTCACTTTGTAAGACAGAGCTGAGTCCAAGGGGAAAAGAGAGGCACACTCCATGGATCTTTGTCTCAACCCTCCTTTCAACCAGTTCTTGGACTGGAGACCCCTTCAGACAGAGGAGCGTCTATAAAGTAGGAGACATAGCAATTTCTCACAGCACATGCTGAGCAGGTCTCATTTTGCTTGGCATCTCCCTCATGCTCAGGAAACCAAAACAAAAAACAAACTTTGCCATGAATAGCTTATCATGCCAGGCTGAGCAGAGCTTTCTTCCATGACACTTATAGTAAAGGTACAGGATTCCTTCTGTCCATCTTCGCATCTCTTTGCAATAGTTCAGGCTTTTGTTTGACCTCTACAAAACAAGACAAGCCAATTGCAGCTGATATTACAAAATCAAAACTGTGGGCTTGGGGAAGCCTGTTGAGAGATGTGTTTTCTCTCCCTCCTCAAAACCTTCCTTTCTTTTTAATCAACCCTTCTCAAAGGTTTGCATCCTAATCCTATGCACCTGCCCTATCAAGGAGTTCCATAGGGCTTACTCCCAAGTAAGTGTGGCTAGGATTGCAATGCCAGAAAAGGAGCAGCCACCAGGAGAACAAAAGGTAGACCTGCAAGAGTGAATGCATGTGATCATTTGGCAAGGTGAATATTCCTTCCACCTCACACCTTGCCCAGGAATTTGTCCAGCAGTATCACATATTCAATTTTCAAAGTGAACACTGAGATGAGAGAATATAGGGCTCAGCTCTAGTTGGAAACCTTACTTTGGTACATATCTATATACGCGCATACTTAAATTAACCTAACGGGTCTTTCTCTCTTTTTTCTTTCTTCTTTTTTTCTTTTAAGGATATAAATTCCAACCATGTTTTCTGTGAAGGGTCTCAGTGCATACTGACATCGTGAGTGTCAGCTCCAGATCACTTTAATCAGAGAGTGGATATGCATGATAAAACGGATAAGGGACTTTAATCAAAAAATCCGCTGGTCTGGAAACGTGACGCACTCCGCCAAACACACTTCATCCCCTTTTTCTTGTGCCACTGCCAAGATTTTTATTTCATGAATATGCATCGAAGGAGACGATATTACATTAAAATGTGACATTGTTGTGGAGTGTTGGGGATTTGGAATTACAATAAATAAATAAATAAATAAATAAATGGGGGGGCGAGACTTTGGCAAAGTTTTTATCGGCTGTGCACGAATGTCATGCCCCGCTTTGACTCTTCCTTTACCCCTCCTCACACAAATCCTCACCTTTCTTATGCCACATGCCCACTGAAGTTTATGTTTGGACAGCATATTGAATTCTCCATCTTTCTAGAATTCTAAGATGAAAACTAATCTTGGCAGGTGGATACTTCGTTGAAATTCCATCCAGGAAGGTACTATATGGAATTCTCACCTGAAGACCATAGTTTTCAATACAGAATACTTATTTGCAGGTACAGATGCTCAGATGGGGAAGTTTTTGTATCAAGAAATTATTGCTAGGTTGACAGCCTGATTCTGAATGAAAATTAATGCAAAGCTTTTCTCTGGCTATGACTGGCTTGGGATCGGGCATGTAGGGAATTGTGAAGCTCCTATTTTTTCCCCTTGGTCCCCAAAAAAAAAGAAAAAAAAAGAAAAGTAAAATAAGCAAGATCATCATAGTATGGTAGAGAAAGTTGACATCAATAAGCCTGTCTTAGCCTCAATTTCTAGGTTTGTATCTATTGCATATTCAGTTCCGATCTGCATTTATTGAGTGAGTTAGCATTTATGCATTTTAAAACTTTTGTTAAGCCTCTGTACCCAGGATTTCTGGCATCTGATTTCTTAAACAATATATCTTGAAACATACAATCCTTGTATGCAGCGATGCATCCGTCAGATTAAAGATGCAGGTGCTATCTGATTTTGTTTTCTGTCTTACAGAGGATTTTGCTGGCTGGAATACAAACAAGGCATTTGGATCAAGAAAAGATGCCACTTCTTAAACACACGTAACTCTCACTGGTAAGTACGGCTGAGCTGCCTTACTCTTGAACCAAAGGTAGATCAAGCCTCCGTGTTTTCTCAGTACAGAATGTGGGGATAGGATGTGTGTGTGTGACTGGAATGAACATAGTAGAAATTTCAAATGTGTGAGTGGTACTGCAAGAGTGGAACATGGGAAGCTGCCACATAGCAAGGCCGGCTCTTGGTTCATGCAGTTCAATATTGCCTCCACGAACTGGCAAGATTCTTTCATAGTCCTTCCAAGAGAAGCTGGGAATTAAACCGGGGATCTTCTGCATGCTGTTTTGTAACCCTCCCAGAGGGTCATCTTGACTAATGGGAGGGATAGAAATTTAATAAATAATTATACATAAATGCTGCACATGAGGGCTGCCATTTGGAATGTGTACCACTGAGCTACAGCTCTTTCCTAATGTGGCAGAGGCATTTTTCTTTCTCTCCTAAAGGAAGAAACTGTATTTACCCAGTAAAACTGGTAGTACGAACACAACAAAATAATGCATGCTTCCTCCAACATGCTATTAACATCATTATTTTTCTCCTCTTCCCTTATGTCCATGGACACACAGGGGTTCTATCTAACCACTGCCTCTCCACTCCTGGCTGGAAATGCATGTAAAATGTAGGTGAATTTTCACTTGGACAGTCTTAAAAAACAACAAATAAATCATAAACTGAGATGGAAATGAGTTGGATTCACACTTGTGCTTCAAACAGTCTGAAAGGTGCTGAAACCAAAAGAGACAGATGAATCCATTCTTGATTCCTAATCACTAAAATGTCCAGCTCACTGGTTACGCAGTAAGAAACCCAGGAGGAAGGGTAAGGGATTGTAGGCTGAGGACCATTTAAAAAGACTTAATATCATGCTCCATTCTGGAGATTTAGGGATACCTGGTAATTGCACTGAGGGATATATAGCAGGAAGCACAATAAAGTGGGCACTCAGAGTTTGATTTCAAAAAGGAGGGCTCCCAGGGCTCATGTTCCAACCTCTGATCCAGGTTCCTGCCCTCCCCTGCCTGCCCCCCCAGCACCGCTGCTAAGCTCAGATGGTAAGTTATGCATTGAGAAAAAAAAATGCTTGACATTTTCAACAGTGCATTCATTTCAATTATGGCTTTTGCTACAGCAGATCCCATTGCTCACAAACCTGTCTGAAAGGCCGGCTTTTGCCCGGATGAGCAGAATGTTCCGCTCTCCATTGCCCAGTTTGGTCCTTCTTCCCAGTACATTTTTCTGTATTACCAGTGCTTCAAGACAAGGTGAGAAGCAAAACATGGATGGATGGATGGATGGATGAGCAGACCAACAGATGGACAGACAGAGAGGTAAATGCACAATGAACTAGTTCAGGAGATTCTTGTACAAAAAGAGACTTCATAGAATAAAATCATAGACTAGTAGAATTGGGACCCAAAGGCCATTGGATCCAACCACCTGCTGTTACACGTCACCAGTTCACACCATCCCACTCAGATGGCTGTCCAGTTTCGCCTTGAATGTCTCCAGTGTGGGAGAGCCCACCACCTCTCTGCGCAGCTGGTTCCACTGTTGTATGGATCTGACAGATAGGATTTTTTTCCTGGTGTCTACCTTGAATTTTGTGTACTGCAGTTTAAGTTCATTGTACCATGTCCTACACTCAGGGATGAGTGAGAAGAGGTTTTTTCTTTCCTCTTTGTGACAGTCCCTGAGGTGCTTGTAGAGTACTATCATATCCTCTCATAGTCTTCTAGAGGCTGAACATGCCCAGCAATCTCAGCCTATCACTGCAGGGCTTAGTGTCCAAACTCTGGATCAACTTGGTTGCCCTCCTCTGAACCCGTTCTAGTTTTCTGCATTTTTTTTAAACCCAGGTGCCCAGAACTGAGCAGAGTATTCCAGGTGAGGCCTATTAGTGCAGAGCAAAGGGAACTAGTGCCTCTCTTGTCCTGGAAGTGAGGCTTCTATTTATGCATCCCAAAATAGCATTTACCCATTTTGCATTGCTGGCTCACATTTTGCTTGTTGTCTACAGCAACTCCAAGGTCTTTTTCTTTTTCAGTGCTGTTAAGCCTTATATCTCCATCTTGTATTGATGCATTTGGTTTATTTTTCCCCTAGGTGGAGAACTTGGCATTTGTCCCTGTCGAATTTCATTCTGTTGCTTTCCACCCAGCATTCAAGCTTGTCTAGATCTCCCTGGGTCTTCTTTTGTCTTCCAGGGTATTAGCTAGTCTGCCTAGTTTTGTGGCTTCAGGATGACCCTTGGTATGGATTCTGGACAGCTGCTGGTGGGCACTTTGGATTAGAGGTAGAGATCCTTTTTAAGCTCAAGGTCATGTGGTGATGAAACAAATTTGCCATTGCCTGGTTTGGAATCCAAATTTGCCTGGGCTATAAACACCTGAATGCTTCACAAACTGAACACTTTTTGGTAAGAAGTTCTCTTGCAGCCCAAAATGTAACATAAGGTCTGGTCCATGTGCAGTGGAGAAGGAGCTGCTGAAAGGGAGAGGGATATGCATGCAGTGTCTGACTTCTGGAAGGCTGCTGAAAACAGGGACCTTCCATATGATGAGCGTCAACCCAGAATGCTTAGGAAAACAAGCTTTGTATGGGAAACTAGGAAGCTTCCCTAAGAGGAAGAGTGCTGCTTGTGGAGTATCTCTCTGCCCTATTTTAAAGACTCTTCTTCCCTCTGCTCTGACACCAGAGCCCACACCATTCAGAAGGGTTTCCTGAGCTGCTGTGCAGCATTTTGGGGGGTTTGGAGGGACTGCCTTGGGGGAAGTGACTAGCAAAGCACTTCCACCATCACAGTCAAGTAAATCTGGTTCCAACCCCAAGTCAGACAATTTATTCATTTCAGGGCCAGCTCAAGATATGTTATAACCTGAGATGATGGAGCTGCCTCTTCCAGTTCCATAGATAAACATTGACTGGAATGGGAATGTGGCACCGTCCTGTGCAGCAGCAGAAGGCTGCAGGCTAGCTTATGGGGTACAGGATCAGTCCCACGCCTCCCAGCTCACCCCTCCAACACACTGCAGCCACCTCTCAACATCAGCCACCTGAGGGGATTACCTCTCTGTGTAGGGCCAGCCTTGGTCCATCTCGCCCAATAGTCTCCTCTTTGACTAGCAGTGGTTTTCCAGAGTCTACATGCTCCTTTCAGGAGGAGACTGAAGGAATGGAAGTTCAGAGATTGAACTTTGGATCATCTGCAGTACGGAGCAGGTGCTTTAACTTGCAGCCATGATTCACCTGCATTGGAGTGATCTTCAATAATGCTTTAGCCCATGGATCCAGTTTCAAACTGAGTTGAGGGTACATTGCCCATCACCAGTATCACATTGGATATAGATCTGGGAAACAGATTTCCCTGATTTGGGAAACAGTGATTCAATTTCTGCATGCCAACAAACTCAGCCAGGAAGCCTTGGCACTGAGGTTCCCGCTTTCAGCAACCATGCCCTCCCTCAGTATTGAAGATGATATTAGGAATTGCTCACCTCATATGGTAAAGCTGAACAAAAGGAGGGTTCCATGGCATCGACGTTAGACAACGTGTGGCTTAAATGAGAGATGAGCATAATGATGTATGCGCATTAGCTTGAATCTGCTAACAGGGTCTATGACAGAAGATGTTTCACAAATAAATGGGTGAGGAGGGGGACTTTTTCAAAAATTCTGACATGCTTGGTCAGAAAGAATAATTTTGCATTTGGTGTTGCCTTGGTGGGTCAACCCAATGGTTACTCCATGTCATAACTCATTATGCTGTACCCTGTGACAGATACCAGATGACATTGCAGAACCATCAGCAAGTACAACAACAAATTATATTTTTGAAGCATATACACTATTCTTATCTGTTTCCTACTGAGGTTTCAGCTAGAAAACTCCCATTGTGAATTCTTGTTATTAATTAGCAACTTTGTATATCTGCATAAAGAATATATTTTTGAGATAGGGCACATAGTACATGAACTCCAGCTACTTGGGAGTGACTCAGCTTTTCGAAAAGAAAAACAATATCTATGTTTGAAGTAAGCTAGGATAAAACAGAAATAGTTCTTTATGTGCAATCTGATTGTAATTTCTTTTAAATAGTCCCTTTTGAACGAGGCAGAGTAACCATTTGGTTATTTTTAATGGGTAAGATAGACTTTTTCACTGTAAGTAATCTCTCTTCATGTTTAAGAAAGCGGAAGCAGTGGATGGTTTCTTAACTATTCTGGTGTTTAGTGAAAATAACCTGTGACAATATAAGGGGACAGTTGACAAAATGCCTTCTGAAGTGCTTTGGTCTTAAAACAATGGTGCTTTCCATAGTTCTTAAGACAACCCCTTGTGATTCTAAGTTTCTTAAGTTCATACATGCATCTTTCCCTGCCTCTAAGGTGCTTTCTGTGGATGGTTCTTTTGACCATGTGCATCTTTCAGGATAAGGTTTCCTTTCTGCTGAAGGAATGGGTTTGGAGATGGAGGCTTTTCCTGGAGCTCCTGCTGCATCTCAGTGGCACACAGAGCCTTCAGGTAGCTTCAACTATCGACCCCTTTTGACCAAGGATAACCTGGCTTCAGTAGTCTATTCTCTACTAACCTCCAGGTTAGATTACAGCAATGCTATGGATGGAACTGCCCTTCCAAGATGGTTCAGAAATGGGAGCTTTTGTAAGATGCACTGGCCAGAGTGACAGCAGGGTCCGGAAGGCCTGAACCTAGAACACTAGTACTGGCGCTCTTGCACCAGTGGCCTGTACATTTACATGCCCAATTCAAGGTGCTGGTGCTGACCAAGAAAGTCTTACATGGCTTAAGACCACAAGAGCCAACGGAGTGCCTCTCCCAGCATGACACTTGAGGACCTCCTCCAAGTGTCTCCTCGGAGGAAGGTTTGGTGGATGACAACAAGATGGCCTACTTGGGGGGTGGTTTCCCATTGAGATACATGAGGCACCAACATTAAAACTTAACTGACAGGAATTTGGCAGGGTATGTTAACTTAGTCCTTTGATTTTTTTAAACATTGTAGAATTGTTTTAAATGATTTTATATTACGGTATGTTAATGATTTTATGTTATCATATAGTATTTTCAGGTCTTTGAAATCCTCCCAGAGAGATTTACTATTGGGTGAAAGAGAAATGTAATCAATGAACCAAAATTTTCCCAGTGCCTTATGTAATGGGCCTCTCCAGGCTACACTCTCCAATGGAAGACCGCCTTGTCTTAGTACTGCTGCCATTAGAGGCAAATCTGCTCAGCACACAAGAGAAGGCCTTCCCAGTGGCCTCTTACAGACTCTGGAATTCCCTGCCAAGGCAGACTAGGATGGGTCTTTCTTTTTCTGGAAGGCAAATATGTTTTTAATTTGAGCAAGCCTTTTGATGTAAACTAGTCTCTTGCTATAGAAGGTTCTAATTGGTTGGTGCTATTTCTAGTATTGTTATGTTTTTAATTATGCTTTAATATATTTGTTTTTATTTTAAGTTCTAATTATTTCTTTTAAAATCTGGATTGTATTGTTAACCAGCCTGGGTATCTTTTTTTTTTCCTTTTATTTTGGTGGAAGGGCAGGATATAAGATAAACAAACAGCAACAAAGAATATACTTGCCAAGACTTTGGACTTTCAGTCCTTTTACCAGGTAATACCTGGGTTGGAGTCTGTAACCCTGCGGGTGGAAAGTGTATGAAGTATTCTGGGCATATAGCACCTCCCATCTCCCATCACCTTCAACCTGGAGAAGAGGAGACTCAGAGGAGATCTTTGGTGACATATAGGTACATGAAGGGATGCACATGGAGGTGGGTAGAGACCTGTTTTCCCTTGCAGAGGAGGGCAGGATATGTTCCAATGGAGCAAAGCTTAGGGAACCAAGGTTAAATTTGGATGCCAGGAAGTATTTCCTGACAGTTAGGACTGCTAAGGTATGGAATGGGCTTCCATGGGAGGTGCTTGAAGCCCCTTTGGTGAGGGTGTTCAAGGATAGGCTGGACATGCACATGGTAAGGCATGTCATGAGCGGAGCCGGCTGGAGCCGGGAGTCAGACTAGATGGCCCAGGAGGCTCTGTTTTTATGTTTCCATGTTTCTCCCTTGTAGCACATGAACTCAAACCAGCCACTGGTTGTGGTTTGACAACTCATGTCTATCACTTGCATTCAGGCACAAACTTATTTTCTACTCTGATGCATGGAGGGCAATGAACATGGTGGAAATGTACTGGCCTGAGAAAGTGGGTACCAGCTATAAGTCTGCTTCTTAACTACTGGCATAGACTTGTGTCAGGATCATGTGATGAAGCTGTCATGGAACAGATCACCAAATCCTCCTCTTGAAAGAATCCTATCTCCTTGTCCCCCAAGGAGGCTCCAGAGTTAATTGGTCAAGGAAATATCTTGGTAATGGAAAAGCATCACAAGGCTTCCACTTCACCAGGACCTACTTCCCCAGAAAGACCAAAGGAGTTGGCTTCCCTGTATACAGAAGAGCTTGTATCATGTCCTCAATCTCTGAGGGCAGGCTAGAAGGATGAGAGTAACTGAGCCACTCTTATGCATCCCAAATTGAGAATGTTCAAGCAGGCCGTACCCATTTAAGAGACCAAGTCTAGTCCATATTGAAGCAAACCCAACCAGCCACCCAGAGCCAACCTGCTACGTTTCAAATTAAATCTAAGGTTGTGCCTTGCCGGATCAACATGCAAACAATTATGTCTAGCTTCCAGCCCCAGTACCTCTGGGAGCTTTCCTTGGTACTGATCTTTTCCCATTTTGCTTCTTGAAGAACCTGAACCAACTGCAAACCTGCTTAAGGTCAGCAGAACTTGCAGTTCTAGCTGTATCACTGAGCGCCGTCAGAACCCACAGCCTGAAATGGTATAGAAACCTACTTTGACTTGGATTGAAGAAATCAGACATCCACCTTTATGAAATCCAAAAGCCTACTTTAACTGTTGTCCCTAGAGAAGTTTCTGCTGGATTTAGGGATCTGGCTGGAAGTTTACCCTGCAATAAACTGGAAGTGCAAAGTTCAGAATCACTTATCTGATTATGCAGTTGTGTAAAACATAGAATTAAGCCCAGGCTATAATTTGTGCATTTTGCTGTCTTCAAAAGAAAGAAAATGGTCCCCACTACTATTCTATGATTCTCTGAACTTTTTTTGTGTAGGATGTAACTTCATATGGAGGATGTGAAGTAAGATACAAATGTACATGGGCTTCCGATTTGATGCCATGCCAAGAGCTGAGTTGAACAAGTAGCACATTGTATGCTTCCTAGTGCTGGGGGTGTAGGATTATGCAATGATTTCAGAATGAAGTGAGCCACAAGCTAAACCCCTTAAAACAAAGGATATACCACTATGTTACTAATTCCCTTTTATCCCACCACTAAGCGATACCTTTCTTCTGGCTGATGTTTCCATTCATACAAGAGCTTCTGTCCTGATTCCAGCCTATTGGTATCCAAGCAACTGTGACAATGCCAAAGTGCACTGTGGTGGATGCTTTACAGTCAGCGCTGTGGTACCCTATTGTTTGAGGCTGCCTAATGAACATCACTTAAGTCCAAATTAAGAGTTTTCTTTCTGCTTAGGAACGCATTGATTTGGGGGATTTGGAAAACTTTAATGTCAGGAAAATTCCCATTCATTCTGAGTGATGGTTCTACATGAAGCAAGCAGGCAACTGCACCGGAGGGTTATGGATGCAGAGTTACCTCATTAGCTGCATGACAATAAAGATTGTGCGACCACAGAAGAGCGTTGGAGCACCTGCTTTGCATGCTGAAGGCACCAGGTTCAGGCAGGGCTGGAAGAACTCCTGCTTAAAACTCTGGAGGGCCACAGTCAGGCCATGTGAAAGGTACTGGGTCAGAGGATGGACCAGTGATCTGACTCTGCACAGGACAACTCCCTATGCAAGTAGCGCCTTTGCTCACATATCCTGCCTTGCCTGCTGAGGTCCTCTGGGGACAATCTTCCGAAGCCTGCTTCTGTAAAAGTAATGTCAGCTATCTAGAGGACTTTCCAGTGGTTGCCCCTAAACTACAGAATGGTCTGAGGCCAGAGAGATGTGTCTGATACTCTTTATTGCTACTCTCAAGTGGGAGTTAAAGGTGTATCTCTTCTCAGATTAGTTTCCAGATTTATTTAAATTAATATACTTGTTTTTAGTCAAATTTAAATCATTGTTAGTTTTAATCTCTTGTAACCTGCCCAGAGACAATGGGAAAGGGTGGTATATTAAAATTAAATACATACAACTATGCAAGAGAGCTACAGATATTTATCACCCTTATTTACGCCATTGTTCTAAAGTGTGTGTAACCACAGAGTGCCTGTGTTGCACGGTGAAGGTTAGAAGTCCCATTTGTGGCATCTGCAGATGGAAAATGATTTGCTAGAAGGTCACGTAAAAGAACTCTGCCCGAGAGCCTGGATTGATGCTGCCAGTCAGATCAGACAATACTGGGCTAGGTGGTCAAATAGTTTGATCCTGGATTTAACAGCTTGCTATACTCCTCTTCTCCATTGACAAAATGATTGCTTTCAATTTGATTTCCTATGCAAAGAAATTAACTTTTACAAAATGTCTGAAATGTTTTATCTCCAGAGAAATGATTGCATTGCCATATGAGATTTTTCTTAGTTTATGTTAAATGTTTTTGGGTCAACTTTAAGGTGGCTCACATAATAGAACTGCATACAATAAGAGAACTGCAAAAAAAAAATAAAAAATAATAGCATCAAGAAACACTGGTAATATGAAACATCCAACCCTAATTCAGTACCTGCTTACCTGGAAGAAAGCCCCATTAAACTCAATGAGACTTACATCAAAAACATAGGTATTGGATGGCACTGCTACTGCTGTTGCAACAAAACTACAACCCCCATCATGCTGTCTCTGTGTTCTAAACTTTTCCAATTCCATTTCCCCTTCCCCCCTTTTCCATTCAAGTTATTCCCCCCACCCCCCAGTGGATACCAATCAAAATCAGTCCTGTAATTTTGCCACATTTTCTGGACAGTTCTGGGTGGAAAAGCCTTTACACTAAAAGTGTTAAATGGATGGGGTGGATAACCTTTTGGTATGGGTTAATTCACACATGCATGTTCATCACCTGATGTGTCAAAACTTGATGACTCTCAGCAAAATGTGTGAACAGCAGAGCTCTTTCTCTGATGAAAACTGTGTTTGAGCTGTTGGGGGATGTACACGTTGTTGTTTTTCTTCCTTCGCTGGTTCATGATGGCTGATTCGCACATGCAAGACATTACTTGGAGCTACAGTCACCTCCTAGTTGTGGAGGCTTAGAGTGATACGGGTCTCCACTGGGGATTTTTAAGGTCTTTCAGGCTGAGGATGACTTGAATGTCAGGTACAGGTGAGTTCAGGCCATCTGAATGCTATACAGTGGCTTGATTCATGCTGGTCCAATGACTGCTAGCAAGGTAAAGCCACTCATTCTGGGTAAGAACTTCAATAAAATGGATGCAGCAAATGAAAATACAAAGAAATCCCAAAGCTCGCTCGCTCTGTGTGCGTGTTTAATAGAAGACAGTGTTCTGGCATGCCAGATTAGTGCTGGAGAGTACAAGCAGCCAGCGAGTAGCTCTCGTATGGACACAGCTATGGAGTTTTTCAAGCAGTGCAGTCTTTGGGGTGATTTTAGCTCTGACCACCTGTAACTCACATTCCCATCCTGAAGACTGCTGTGACAATTAATGCTTGGCCAACTGGTAGGGTGGCCACTTATGAATTGCCAGAAAAGAGGAAATACAGCCAAAAAAGGACAAAAGAGAACAGTGATTTGCATAACATTTGTATATGTATAGAGACAAATTTAGAGCTAATTTAAATAATTTAAGGCATAATCATATGCCTGTTTAGACAGAAAAAAGGCCTCAAATTCCAAGCATGCTCCTGCCAAAGGATTACACCCTTAAAAAAAAAAAAAAGGACAGGAAATCTCACCATAACCTGGAAGCTTGTGACCAGTGGCCTGTCTGCCTGCCTGCACAGGTGCTAGTAGGTGATAGGTGACTGTTACTAAGTTCCTTCATCTTTAATTAGACAGCCTTTCAAAGGATGGATGCCATGAAACAGAACAAGGTCCTCCAGGAGACCTCCAAAAGACCACCGCCAGAGGACGGGGTGATGTGGCCAGTCGCCTGCAATAGGATGTATAGCACTAAGGGGGTCACTGGCTGTTGGAGGGCTTCCTGCTTTGAACTAAAGGTTCTTGCTGGGAAGAATATTTGAAGGCTGATATTGTATCTTGTTTTAATAGGATTTTGTACATGGTTCTGAGAGCGTTGTGCTAATCGCAGAGTATAGAAATGCCCAGATAGATAGATAGATAGATAGATAGATAGATAGATAGATAGTTAGATAGATAGGGCACTCATTGTAGGCTTCACGAATCTGAAAGTAAAAAAAAATGCATCGGTCCACTTGAAGTCAGGGCCAAAGTCATGAGCTGGCATGGTTGGGGACTTGCCATGGGCCCACACCTTGCAGGAAGGCACTGAGAAGACCCCCGAGGTCTCTTCTCTTCTCTACTTCTGCAGCTTGTTTGTTACCCTCCCTTTTGCTCTGGCCTCGCCAGCAGCGGTGGTGAGGAGGAGGAGGAGGAGCAGACACCCTTGCTCACCTGCTCACCAGCTCCCTGCCCATCCAGCAAGCGAGTAGCAGAACTGATGAGAAAGAGGACGAAGAGCGACTTGGTGAGAAGATGGGTTCACAAAGGATGGGGAACCCATTAGGTCATTACCTAAGGACCCTCCTTGGAGTCAACAAATGGAACGGCACTCCCTATTTCTGTTCAGACAAAGCACCCTTCCCCCTCAAAAAAGCTAGCATATTAATTATTTGCACCTTCCCATTCACAATTGTGAGAGATTGCGAAAAATTCCACAGCCGTGTGACCTTACAGAACCCAGCTTGACCTTTTGGGGGCTTAACTGCTGATGCATCTCCATGCTGTTTTGGTTTTAAGATCCCTCCCCACCTCCTGCCACCACATGCAATACTTTCATGAAAAGGGCAGAAATGGATAAATCATTAAGTTACTGAAAGTATCTCAGCATTTGTAGCCTGTCCATTTGCATCCGGGGCTGGGCAGGGCAACTGGAATTAAACCTACTTCTAAAGAATATTGTGGGTTGAACAGTTGTTAGAGGGTTGTTGCTTCACCAAATTCTGTCAGCTGAGACATATATTAAAAAGGTTAGAGAAAGACTCTCTCTGCCTTTCCCCAGCGCTTTTCTTTTTATAGTCCACTGCAAAACAATGAAGCTAAAAAGACTGTACATAATGTGTGTATATTTTGTTGTGCTTTTTATTCCCCACCTTTCCCAAAGGAGTCTATGTACAACCCACACTAATTGTAGGTTTTTCGGAAAATGCAGTATGAATCATTTATAAATAATGAGACTTTAAAATCCCTAAAAGACTCCCTGAGGTATTCAGTATTTCAGCATAAAATAACTGTTAAATGGAGTTATTCTGAATTAGCTTTTACTGGAAAGTGGTGAAAATAAAAGTTTGCTGTGAATGTGCCGTAATTCTTTTACACAGGTATCTGGGGTAATTGACAAGCGATTTTCATAATTCAGGTTTTAGCAAAGAAATCAACTGAAGTGGCTAACATTAAATGAAGGGAACTGCTGTTCAGACGCAGCTTTCAAGACGGGAGGGCGGAGGTGAAGAGAACCTGCGTGAGATGTCAATGTACAGGGGCCAGTGCTGAGACCTAAAAACTTAATTCCAGTGTAAAATAAAAACACAGATGTAATGGCTCAGTAACAAATTTATACATACACCCTTTCCCATATTCAAACTCCCAGAAAAGGTCCCCCCACAAAAAAAATCTCTCTACCCCTCCCTCTCTTCTCTTTTAGCAGTGATTATATTAATGCAGAGATAACCCTGGAATGGCATAGTTGTAGAGGATTTCTATGACTCCTTTTGGACTTAGTAACCTTAGCTGTCCATTCCTACCTGGTGTACAATCAGAGGTTATATTTGATCTGAAGTGTAGAATTATGCAGAGGAGGCTCCCTCCATACTTGGTATTTGATTGACAAATTGGTCTGTCACTCAAAAGCTCCTTCAACTTATCGTGAGCAGTAAAGAAAATTATCTGTTCTGTGCATATGGGAAGAGAAGCTTTGTTCATTAACCTCTAGACTGCCGGATCTGTGCTGCATGTAGAGCTTCAAGAAATGTGCTCTCTCTATAAGCAGTATACAATAAAGGCAGGTGCGTATGCTTCCGTCTCAGTTTCATTGTACATGAACAGCTCTACCTTCCAGGTCTCCATATTAAACTGGAGGCATCTGTCCATTCATCTTGGTATGGGCAGTTAGGTACAAATGGAAATATGTGGTGAAGTTAATAATAACAATCAGTGTTGAAACTGGTCTTCAATTTTTCAAAAGTCGCCCCCACACCACTAGTCAAATGGGTTTTCCATCTGCCTAATTTGCAGGGTGCTTATGTTTTCTTTCTCTCCCCCACCCCTTCTCCACTGCTCTGCAAACTTTCCCAGTTTTATTTGTTTGTTTTATTTCTATAAACCCCCTGGCTCCAGCTGTTTGGGTGGTTCACAGTGGTTTGCACTTCCTGAGCTGCATGAGAATATGTGCTTCCTGATGTCTTCTTCTGGGCTTCCACTGAAGTGTGAGAAGCCACAGAGGCTCCAGGCTGCTGCCATGAAATTGCAATGGCAATGAAAACGGTTCTGCAATGAAAAGAAGGACTCTCATATTCATACCTCAGCCACCTTGGAGGGCATTCATCCTTAGGGTCACCATTAGCTGGAAATGAT
Organism: Varanus komodoensis; assembly: GCF_004798865.1. Classification (NCBI taxonomy): domain Eukaryota; kingdom Metazoa; phylum Chordata; class Lepidosauria; order Squamata; family Varanidae; genus Varanus; species Varanus komodoensis. The sequence goes on from NW_025335761.1 coordinate 48,743,812, forward strand.
TTGATGGCATGTAACAACACCAGCACCAACACCAAGAAGCAAGCACTCTACTGCCTAACTACAAGATTTTCTTCTCCTTGAATTTGGATTTCTTTTTCCCTGGAAGAAATTTCTATCACATTGAGTGAGAATGGCTGAAAACATGGAAAGGTATTTTTGTTTGGCACAGAATTAAAAACAGAATTTTATTATGTGTAGGCAGTAACATCTGCGGATGATCGTGTTTTACCTGTAGAATGGCCACTGATTTCTGTGTTCACAAATATGATAATGAGAAGAATTATTATTGCTTCTCATAATAATATTGCTTATTATGAGAAGCAATAAATATGTTGCAATGTTAAGTTGATTCATTTATTATTTTAATCAATCAAAGTGCTACCAATTTTTGGACAGCTTTTTTTTTAAAGCCATGTTTAAAAGCCCTACGTATATATAAAAACCATGGATGCCTTCTCTTTCCATACAAGAGCAAATGGCTCATCTAGGCTGGTATGATGTGTTTTCCTCTGCTAAAAACAATTTTTTCCTTCAAAAACATTATCTGGACTCAAAGTAGGTTTAGCTGGCTGAATGATTCAATTGATTATTCCAGGGTTAGGCAATGCTGTATTCATGGATACCAAGAGACCACAAAGGACTTCTTATTGCTCACCAAGCAGGCCCATACTACACACACACACACACACACACACACACACACACACAGGGCGGGGAGGGAGGGGGAAAGGGAGGGAGAGACTAAACACTTTTCTTAACAATATCTGGGATTGTTGTGCCAAAGTTTCTGTTGGTACTGAGAACTGCAGATTCAAAGCACTTGTTTAAGGCTCCTGACACCACCTTGGCCTCATGCCCAGTCTTTTGGGTGAATTCATTGTCCTTTCCCATGCCTCCTACGGTTGGACATATTGGGGTGGTACCAGAGTATTTTCATAAATTGCCAATCCCAAAATAGGTTGCCTTAACAGAACTGAATTGACTTAGGGATGCATCCAGTTCACCCTACTGCCAAGGGAATGACTTATGCCAGTGGAATGTACAATGGGGTGGCTCCCTCTCTTTACTGCAGCCCTGAAAATCAACCCTGAAGGCTTGGGAAGTCCCCTGAAGCAGCACTTGTTCCAGGGGCACACAGTTCCATGTTCCGTGGAGGAAGCAGTTCCATGGCACAAATGAAAATCTTTCTAGGGAACGTTGGACTTTTGCCCAAGATCACCATCCTATGCAGCATGAGTGATGAACCTCAGATCCATGGCTGAGATATGGCCAACCTGGGATCACACTTTAACCTTTCAGGTTTTTCCAGGTGCCTGCAGCCTCTTTTGCTTGCCCACCCCTTTCCCCAAGCACCAATCCTTTGATGTTTCCGCAGCATTTGCAGTTTGGAAACACCTCTCTTCCGGCTCAGTTATTGGCAATACATGCTTTTAAGCACAAATATACGGCTATGTTTGTCACACCCCTTTTTCCTTTGCCCTTGTCCCTTTCATCTTTGCCTGACCCATCGTTTGAATGCACCCTCCCCAAGAGCTTCTGTGAATGCTAATCTGGCATTAAAGTTGAATGAGTGTGGACAACTCCCACCCTTCCGGGAGTAAGTCCTGCTCTCAATCACACTCTTGTCTGGATGGACAAGTGTACCTTTGCCCTTTTAGGCCCTGGTCCACTGACAGTTGGTTCAGTACAAAACTGGGCTGCAAGATTTCTTAAATCAAAACATAGATTCATAAAATATTTGAGTTGGAAAGGGGAATGAAGGCCATCAGGTTCAACCCCCTGCTGTTGCAAGACACAATTTACACCAACCCACTCAGATGGATGTCCAGTTTCTTTTGGAATGTCTCTAGTGCAGGAGAACCCACCACCTCTCTGGGCAGCTGGTTCCACTTCATATTGGTCTGACAGTGAGGAAGCTTTTCCTGATGTCCAGCCTGAATCTGGGTTGTCGCACCGTGAATTGACTATTCCGTGTCCTACACTCTGGCATCAGCAAGAGATCTTGACCTTCCTCTTTGTGACAACCTTTGAGGTACTTAATGAGAGTCCTCTTGATAAAGCTGGCCCATTGTCAGATGGTGTTGGGAATGAAACAGGCAGTTGCTTTCCAGGGTCAGGGTGGCACCATCTCTTTGGCTGAGGACTGTGAAGCCTGGGAAATGAGGTCTGTGGACATAGCAATGGTGGATGAGGGAGACATTATCTCAAGGCCGCCATCCCCAGGTGTTCTGGCAGACCCTGGGAACCAACAGGGTTTGGAAGTACAAGGTAAGTGTCTTGTTTCTTAGGAATATAAGGAATGTTCAGTGTAGCTTATAGCCACCTAACACCTTTGCACTATGCAAAATGGTTCATAGTGCAGGCGGCTTTCTTCCTACCACCTTTTCAAACCAGTAGTTGAACAGTTTTCAAGGAATATTTTTGACTAAACACATAGTTGGACTACATGCATTAATTGTTTCAATGCAGTCCATAGAAATTTACTTGATTAGTTGTCAGGATCCAGGTTTTAATTGGTGGAGCGTACTTAGTCAACACAGTTTGAAAAGGCTATTTTGGATTATGTGTTGCTGTAATAATGAAAAGGAAGTGTTAAGAACAGCTTTTTCTTCTAATAATTAAGAAGCAAAATAGACTGTGTTTATAAAATTTTGGGTTATTTCATAGATCCTTCACTGTCTCCAGGACAGTGTGATAGTTTGGGAATATCCACATGTACTTAAATTTAATTGATTTATTAAGTGGGTAAGCGATAAAAAAAGAAAGCAATCAATTTCAAATTACTTAATCGGCTGGCAGTTGTATTTTCTAGAACAGTAGGTGTTCTAATGTATTTTTACTGAAGTAGAGTATACAGTAGAGCTATGCTGGAGATTCTCCAATTTTACTTTTCAGGTAGAAACTTGCAATGTTGGTGGGGTGGCTTTCCTTGCCCCCCACCCCCCAAAACACATGGATCATGGAAATCACTTTTCTTGGCTATTCTTCTGGAACATTCTTTCTACTTGTCTTTACATCTTTGGTGGCCTTTTTTCCCACATGATTCCTGATGTTACTTCCTCCTCTAGGGATTAGTGCCATCCAATCAGAGTCCACATAGCATGCCACAATGGGATGTAGCCGTCAAGTTTGACTGCATCATCATCATCATCATCATCATCATCAAAGCCTTGATGGGTGGTGGGGGTGGGGGGTGCAATTGAAGCAATATGGTCAGGTAATGGAACAGCCCAAACATTTGAATGAGGAGCGCCCATAACTTGCTAGAAAAAGCAAATGGATTGTTTTGCACTGCTGAAAATATTTAAGCAAAGCTGCGAACAGTTGTGGTTCAGTTCTCATACAGACGTTAAGCTGTGGTGTGTTCCAGACAAACTCTTTACTTTGCAAAGCTAGCTGAGATCAGAAGTTCATTGCACAACTCTTCAGAAGCATGCTGGAAGGAATTTAAACAGATGAGACTCGTGGTCAGTAGTGAAACCGTTTCAGCCATGTGTTGATATTATTTTAACATACTGTTAAAAACTATCTATGCTGAAGGAATTGGTTTGGACATTATTTTTAAAGAACCCGTGGCTCCCCACCCCCTCTTTTTTGCCGTTGCTTTCTCTGTAAAAACTGTTTCTTTGCCAGTGGCTGACTAGCTTGAAGTCTTTGAAACACTGAGCTATCTATAAAATCCAAATAATTCTCTGTAAATCAAAGTACTTGGCATGCTTGCTGCAAAGCCTGAAGCTTTTAAAATTTTTTTAAAGGTAATCTCTAGAAAGTAGTTTGTACTCATGTTTTCACAGTGATTAAATATGCAAAGTAATTTTCATGATTATCACTCCGTTCTGAACCAAATCAGATGCAGCAATGCTTCTCTTTGTACAAAGCCAGTTATTGGATCAGATTCCAAAACAAATCCCCTGAATTTGGCGGATCATCATTTTAAAAGGGGGCTTGTTAAGGTAATGATTAAATTAAACCACCCCTTTAAGAATATTTAGATCTGGTCCGCCAAGCGGAACGGTCTAATGGTTTTTAAATTAGAAGCTGCAAATGCTGGTGAATTTCTTTTGTGGGTCAAGTGGGTATTAACAAATGCTAAGACTGTTCTCTCTTTTGTCATCACCTTGAAATCTGCAAAGAAAAGCAAAGAGTCGGAAAGACACAAGGAGAGAAAGCAGTGTTAGTATTTAACACCACCCGTGCTTTTAACCAAGGGCAGCATCAGATTTACAAGGTTGGATAGGAGAAGGTATGAGATGATGTTTACTACTAATCTCTTTATACCTCAGGAGAGAGGGAGAGAGACTTCAGTTTGAAGACACGGAGAGGACCCAAATGCATTACTTTCCTGAAGGCTTAAGGTCCTGCAAAGGTGTAATAGCCCGCCATTCCAAGGACCACAGATGCTACTTTTGCTTCTGGCAAATATTAACCCTGTCTTAACTAGGTATTATAGCAGCTTAAAAGGCTGTTGAGTTTGGAGGATTTCTGTCATTCTTGGCAGGAGGTGTAGCCAATTCTTGCAGATGTCAGTGAATGGCTTTCTTTCTGTATGTGCTAAATCAGCCCTCTCCAGCTTGGTGCCTTCCATTCTAGCCAGGATGGCAAATGTTCAGGAGTTGTGGGAGTTGTAGTCCAAAACAACTGGCGGGCAGATTTGGGAGAACTGTATTAAGCTAAGGGTGGCCAAACTAGTATAACCAGTGGGAAGGCAGCAAAATATTTTTTTGTGGGAGGAGTGAAGCTCTTTGCACCAATCTCAGGAAGGTCTACTAGCTTAGTTAAGATTTGGAATCAGTACAGGACTCCTGCCTATCTTTCCAGGATTGGAGCACTGGTTTTCCCGCAGCTTTATAGAGGCAAAGTCAAATCATGGCACACCATTCACAAATATAATACTTGCATAACCCACTGGAGTGACGCCATCTCATAACTCTTGGTATGTGACCCATTTGCACAAAGGTGGGTCAACCACCGTGGCAGATGTTAGGCAACGGATGCATTTTGTCTGTGTCATCTGCCCCACGATAAGAAGTGATTTATTGTAAGCATACTTACTCCAAAGTATTATGACACTGAATTTATATCCCACCTTTTTTCTTCTTCCAGGGAACCTCATGTGGCTTATATAGCTTCATTTATCCTGAGAACAACAAGCCTGTGTAGTAGTTTGGGCTGAGAGTGAATGACTGGTCTAAAGTCACCTAGTGAGCTTCTTCGTGGAGTACAGACTAGAACTCCGATCTCACAGGACCTCAGGATTGGGTAACTGGGAAGAAATCAGTTATTTTACCAAACAACAAGCAAGCAAACTAGGTTTAATATCAGCTTGTTTCTTGCTGTTTAGTGTTAATTAGGGATGCAAAATGTAGTTGATTAATTGGTTACATGAATTGATTAAAAAAAATCCCTGTTGATTGTCTAAAAAGACAGATTGATTGGGCAACTTTTTAAAAAATTAATTACTTTGAAGCAGGATCACTTCTTTAAAGCGGGAAGCCCTGTTGATAAAATTCCCCCTGGGAATTCTTATTGGATTTAAGCATATCATGTAAATTATCATTTGTCACTTTTAAAGACCAGGGACTGACAAGGTTTATGATTACAAAAAAAGTTTGCAAAACATCTAAAGCAAGACTTGTTTAGGCTTATCAAAGATGAAAATGTTGCGTTCACTTAAGTAGAAGTTGCTACTGTTTTCACATCCTGAAGCCAAAGATGTTGACTTAAATTGAACCAGGATTGAGAAGGCACAATATTAACACAATTCTAATATAGAAATTGGGAACAAGATTTTCAATGTTTGCATTTGAAGCTAAGAGCTTGGGTCCTAATGGTTTAGTGTTCTGGCTCCTACAAAGATTTTCCAAGGGCATTTGTTGTTATGTGTTATCAAGCTGCCTCTGGCTTGTGGCCACCCTATGAATAAGTGGCCTCCAAAATGCTCTGACATGGACAACCCTGCTCAGCCGTGGCTTCCTTGATGGAGTCTATCCAATTCCTATTTGGTCTACCTCTTCTTCTGCCTTCAACTTTCCCTACTATGATTTTTTCTGGTGAGTCTTACCTTCTCCTAATGTGGCTGAAGTACAGCAGCTTCAGCTTCATCATTTTTGTTTCCAGGGAAAGTTCTGGTTTGATGTAATCTAGGACCCTCTTGTCCATCTTTCTGTTAGTCCAGGGTATTCTGCTTGTGCATTCCAGGCTCCTTTAACTGTCAGCAAGATTGGTGTTGTGTGTTACCACTGTTCTCTTAGATGCTTGTAGAAAAGAAGCTTTGGCTATGGGGCAGTATAGAAATGAAATTTCTATTATTATTTCATTTGAAATTGAAATTATTATTATTGATAATCATAGTGAGAAGGCCAAGGGATACAGCAAATCTCTCCCTCCAATGGAGGGAGACAGAGCTGCACTCCCAGAAGAAGAAATCCATAGTATACCCTGTTGTATCCAGGGGCCTGGGATCCCCTGCAAGTAAGGATTTGGTTTCACACAAAACATAGGAAATGACAAGTCACTTTCGGTGTTCCTTCCTTGCATGCCACCACAGGCAGACCTGCCAAAGCAGTACAGACTGGCCCTTGTGGGAAGGTCCTGGGAAGTTTGATCTGGGCTTAGTCCAAGGTATCCAGAAATCCTGGCCTGACTCAAGGATTGGACCCTCTGCAAATGCTTTACTCTCCCCATTCCCCCCACTGCCATGAAAAGCTGTTTTGTTCTCCCAAGGTTGGGACTCTGATGGGAGGAAGGAAGGAAATGGTTGTGCGGGGTGGGCCAGTATGTGTTGCAGGTCTCTCAGCTCCTTTTCAGGTCTCCAGCAACAAGAGAACCTTAGAATGGTTGGAGGCCCATCCAACAGAAAATATTTTAAAAGGGCTGTGCTACTCCTCTTGCTGTTCTCAGCCCATGCAGAAAGAGGCTGTGTTGGCTGTGTCCCGATGACAGGAAGTGCGGCCTCAGAGAAGTGAGGAGGGCCTGGAAGGAACGAGATGGGGTCTTCCAGGATCCTTGTAGTGCCCCTTCCCTTCCACAGTTACACTCTGCAAATCAAGGTCTCCATGCTGCTCCCATGCCATGCAGAATGCCTGTAATCCTCCACTTTGAAAGGGTGTCAGGCTGTCCTACTGGAATGCATCCGAAGTGTCGCTTACAACAAGACGCTCTCTCCAGCCACATAGTATTTTTGATTCAGCAGAGACTTCTGGCAGGAAGGTGGTGGAGGCAGTTTTCACTCAAGGTTATACTCCCTGACATTGATGGATCCTCCATCTCGGGGTGTAAGGATTTGCAAGGGGAAGGGAGGCTTGGGAAAAATGATTCCTCCCCTTCAGTCACTGGAACTATCTCATGAGCAGGATGCCCACAGGCAGCAAAGAATTCAGGGCTCAAGGATTCTAGATGTTGTCCATGCTGTAAACATTTATAACTTCCATGCCATGCATTTAAAAATATAGGAAGATGCTGTCAAAGACAGGGGGAGTTTGACAACCATTCCTAATATCCCTTGGCATTTTCTTTGAGCAGAGTTTAAAAGCACGTTCATAGCACGGAAAACCACAGTAGAGCTCTGCAGCCAAGAGCAAAACAGAACCAAAACCCAAAAAAGATGCTTCCAGCCACTCAGGAAAGAAATGATGAAATAAAAAAACTGCAAATTTGTATTTACCTGATTAGAGAGAAATGGTTGTTTCAGAGTACTTTTTGTGCACTAGGCAAATAATGTACATTTTAAAAAGATTTATAAATATGCATTTAACTACAGGATTCTCTTTGGTCTCTTAGATAATTAATATGCATTGGAGAGCTATCCATTAAAGAAATTTTGGGTCTCTCCTTTTTTTACATTTAAAAAGAATGAAAAATTAAATACAATAAAACTACGCAGATTAATGATATAATTGGGACACAGAAAACAGGCTGGTGCTAAGATGAAATGGAGGTGAAGATTATGTCAGCTTAATTGCTTCTTGAATGCCTCTTGATTTTTGTTCAACTTAAGGCTCTGTCTTAAAGAACAGGTGGCGTTTTTAATAAATGGAAAATTAATCTCATGCCATCCAACATTGCGCTGAGGAAAACAGGGACATGCTTGTTATAGCCTTATTCATATACCAAGTTTGCACACACCTTTTGTACCTCCTGCTCTAGTTCCAAGGACCTTTTTCTTCTCATGGCATGCTGTACGTGGGTGATGAAAAAGCCCCATTCACATGTTGATCCACATGACTTAAATTGACTCATGCACATTGGCTCACGCACCTCCTGTCCCAACACATGGTTGCCATACTTTCCATGTATACGTTTGGAGTAAGGGCAAAACGTACAATCCACCTCCATGAATTCATTCTATACATCTGAAGGCATGAGCAGTCATAGTCATAAAAGTGTAACGGCTATAGCTTGATACATCCTCTGCATCTCAGGACATTTCTCTCCTGGAAGAGAATGTGAGCTCAAAGAACATTTTCCAGCAGGCCTAGAATTTCCGTCTCTGCTTTTCATTTATTCTGCCATCACATCAGCTTCTGAAGCAGTTTGTAAGAGTGACCAACAGTTTTCTTCTTTGGAAAAGATAGGCGTGTTTGCACACCCAGGCAGAAGAAAGAGCAAGCCACGATTGTTGGTGAACTCTGGCCATGGCTCAGTTTACATGCTCTGAGGCAAACCAGCTCTACAGGAATGGTATGAGCTGGTGGCAGGGAGGTGGGGGAGGTCACCAGTCTGAAATCGCCCCCTTTCGCTTTGCTTTGTGGGAAAGTCCAGCGCTGGCACAAGCCAATGTCTCTATCTTGTGTGCAGCTGGCCATCTTCAAATGAAGGAGGCTCTCTCAACTCACTGGCCTCTTAAACTGCATGATTGTGTGTGTGTGCACGCACTCCGGGCTGGTCTCTAGGATGGCCTTTTATGAATCAACAAAGAAGAAAATGCACCATAAGGGAAAAAGAGAGCACCCAATTTGCACAAGATTTTCAGATGCTAATTTATTAAAAAGATGCAAATTTAGAAATATTCTGCATAAGGAAAAACCATACATCCCATCATTGTATGGAAAATGCTGTACTCAGCCTGCTCTCCAGACACTGTGGACAGACAACTTCAAGGCCCACCTCTTCTTGGAAACAGGAGATTTTTTCACTGCTAAGACATCAGAAGGGTGGGCATGATCCCCCGAGAGGCCGGGACAATTACATGTCTGCCTCTGTTACTTGAATCATTGTTCAACTCAGCCGTTTATGTTTTCTAGCAAGTCAAAATTTCTTGCTCTGTGTATATTAAAGTATAATAAATATTAGTTGAGTCTGAAGCCATCTGCGATGTGCTACTATTTTCCATAGATAATGTTAACAACGTTTTTAGAAGGCATCCCTAAATCTCTCCAAAGTGGAAAACAGGGACAGAACTTGTATGTATGGATGTATGTATTTATTTCATTTTTCTACTGCCCTATAGCCAAGGCTCTCTGGTGTTACAAAAAGGGAAAAGAGATTAACTGACCCTTTTTAAACACTCCATGAACATATGGATCCTGTTTGGTTTTTTTGTTTGTTTAAAGGGTTTTTTTGAACTGCCCTGCATCACTGCAGATGTCAGGGCAGTGTACAAGAATGAAAACAAAAAATATCATATGAATACAATAAAAGCCATGAAACCACATCTTCATCATGTAACCAAGGAAAGCAGTAACAGTAATAAACAGACCAACCAAATCAACCAACTGAAATGCCTGGGCAAAGAAATGTGTTCAGCTGAAAAGATGCCGGCAACAGCAAAGAGAACATAAGAAGGGTCACACTGAAGCGCCACGCTAGATCAAACTTTCAGTTAAATAGCATGGGCATCATTGGCCTGGGATGACCCACTCAGCCGGGCTCCAGGTCCAAGGGAAAGAAGCATCCCTTTGGCAATCCACTCCAGGACTCTGCTGCAGCACTGGCATTGCCATGCTGATGACCTGGCTGAGGTCTCCTTAGGCCAAGTGTTGCCACTTCACCAATCCATTCAATAATAAATTGCCCAGGTGTCTGAATAACAAGAAGCCCCGAAAATCCATCTCACAGCTGGAGATGGGTTGTGACCAGTGTGTCATCTCTACCTAGGCAAGTGGGGAGGAACCAGGGGGATATATTCCACTGGAAGAAGGGATGTGCCAAAATGAAGACTCCCAAGACTTGTTTGTTCTTTGCCACTGGTTTGTCTCTTTCAACGGCTTCCTGTTGTGCACTCAAAATGTGACCAAACTTTTTCCCGAATCCTTAATACATCTTTTATCTTGTTTTCACCAAAAGCCAGATTATGTGCTTTGGGATTGAAAAAGTGGAAACTCTCATGAGGTGCTCCATGGTTCAGTTTGCATAACAACCAATTCAAAGTCCAGGTGGCAAGCAGCAGACTGAGCGCAATTTAGCTGTGCTTCCTGAAGGACACAGGTGGGCTGCAAAGACAACCAACCCAGAGGTCTTCTTTGGAAGTGGGATCCTTGTGCAGCCATTCTCAGGGAGCAACACCACGTGTGAACTAAGCAGGCTGGGTTTGTTTTATTCTTGGTGGCGACAGAAGGCCAGTGGCCCTGCTGCCCCAAACCTTCTGCCCCCAAACTCATTGTACACGGACATTATCGGAAGCTGCTGCTCTCCATCTGTGGAGAAATATCAGAAACCATACAGAAAGGCCTGCATATTCGTCTCAGCTCTGTGTCAAGGCATTTCTATAATGTATCTGCATTAGTGTGTTCATTGGCTTGTGCTTAATTCTTTTAAAATGAAAGGAGGGACAAGGAAAGGAGAGCCGAGATTAATTATGCCCTCCCGTGGCTTCCTGAACCTTGATTTATCCAAGTAGGTTAAAAGCGCCAAGTGACGCTGGTTAGTGGGTAACTTAAGGTGCTATTTTCTCACAGCTTGTGTCACAGCCATAACGGCCGTTCGACAATATTTCTGTATTAAATGTTTTTAGATCATTGGCGATACATTGGTGCAGATAATTCTTTGCAGCAGGCACCCGTCCAGGAAGGCGAGCTTCAGTATGTATGAGGGCCTTTAAAGAAAGGAGTGGAGAGGGGGAAGCATGATATTTTCTTTTAGCAAAAATATTTCATGGCTGTCTCTATCACAGAAAGGGTTTAGTTATAAGATATATACTACACTAGGACTCAGCCACCAACACAGTCATCCATTGGCTGCCCTTAATGTTCTCGCCAGCCTGTTTTTCAGCATCTTATCCAATGCTATTTTTATGGATTCCATTCCTCCCCATCCCTGCTGGCCGTTATGCACTTCACACACACACACACACATGCATGCACACAAACATCCAAATACACACATGCTTTCACTAATATAGCATCAATTTGTGGTCGTCCTTGGAGTGGAGAATCTGATCAGAGGATCTACTGGCACCCATAAGGCTTCAGTTAGCCACCACATGCTGTTGTTCGGTAGGCAACTTTTCGAATAGGAATTGGGCAAGGAAGATCTCTGTCGTTTCCTTGTCATTTTTCTCATTTCTATTGATAGCACTCTCCCCTCGCCTTCTTGAACAAAAAACAAGTGAACAAAAAGTGTTCTGGAAACTGGATCACTGCAATCGAACTCTGTTGTGTTCGGGGCTAGCACACTTCCATGATCGCAGGCATCATAGGCGTGTGTGTTGAGGCGTGTGGCTTCTGGTGGGCCTGAGATGTCACTTAGCACTTGGAACTATTCTGCAATTTTCAAGCTATTTCTATAATGGTTGAGTTGGATGGGGGTTGATTTTACTTTAACTTCCAGAATCATTATGTCTGTGCTGTATTTCATTGTTTTAATCAATATTTATTCTGTCTGTAAGCTTCCCTGAGTGCTTTTTAATTTTGGTAGAAAGTGGGCGTACAAACAAATCCACACTGCAAAACTCAACTTTCTTTAAGTTCCAAGTAATGTGACAGCTTATTCATATAAGCCACAGGATTTAAAAAGAGCCCTGCCAGATCAGAGCAAGAGTCTATGTGGTTCAGCATTCTGTTCAGATGGTGGCCAGCCAGATGCCCACAGGAAACTCCGAAGCAGGACAGGACGGCAACTCACCCATGTTCCTCAGCAGCTGGTGAACCTGGCATACTGGAGATAACACTTAGCAATCAGGACAAATAGCCATTGATAGCATTCTCCTCCATGAATTTGTCAATTTTCTCAAAGCTGTCCAGATCAGTGGCCATCGCCACCTCTTGTGGATCTCCATAGTTTAACTGTGCAAAGTAGCAGTTTCTTTTCTGTGCCCTGAATCTAAATCCCTGCTTTTGATGAGCCTGGCATGTGAAGTTCTACTGAACTGTTCATGTGCAACTGTGTGAATGCATATCTAGTCCACCTTCCTAAGCAACATGTTTGATCATGTGGAGGCCCACCTAACTTGCTCAGCTGGAAATAATGAAGCTTCCTTTGGGACAATCACAAAAACAAGCAAACCAGCTCATGCCAAAAACATGCTGTAGCACACAGCTCCAAATATTTTGAAAAATTATTTTCAGACCAAATATGGCACCTGCAGTACATATGGTTTGGAGCTTTAGGAAATGAAGGTCAAATATGTAGGGGGAAGCTTGTTTAGTCAAATGAAGTGATGCGGAAATGAAGTGATTGGGGTGCCAAAGAGGAAGAGAACAAGAGGAGAAAAGTAGACGCCTATCTGCACAAGATATGCTTATTCATATGTAGATGAAAAATTAGAAATGACTTTAACATATGAACAGACGTGCTGTACATCTTGTCATAGCATTCAAGACTGATCAAGTGTCAGTGCACCTTGCTTAGTCTGGTTTCCAGGTGGTGCTGATGGGACACGTCAAGCCCCATCTCTATGGGTCATAGAGTCATATGGTGGTTCTGTATCATTTTACCTGATTTGGGCTGAATCTCCCAGGATGTCTTCAAAGCAGGAGAGTCCTGTAACAGCCCTTTAAATAGAGGAGTGTCCTGTGTAGAAAAGACACTTGACCACCCATTTTGACTAAGATTTAGCTGTATGTTACAAGTGCAATATGTATTTTGGCCCTACATTAGATCATTGATCTAATTAACTGACTATTGCCTATTCTGCTTGGCGATGGCTTTTTGAGGCAAAGGAGTTTCCCATCAATTGCCATCTGATATTTGTTACGGTAGATGCCACAGGCTTTGGCAGAAGCTAGATCTGCAGAAGCTTTGCACCAGAAGACCCTGCCAGCCCGACCAAGTCAGTGCTAGGAGCTGAAGCCCAAAACATCTGGAGATCCATGTTCAGGACACTCCTGCTCTAGAGGGCAATGCATTTGGTTCATCAACTTGCTGGGTTCACTTGGGATGACGGACAGCCCTGCATCAATTCTACGGTGCACGGATTTTTGCCTGAACTGACTGGTCAGACAGTCTCAGAGCCCAACCCAGTTTCCATGCTCCCTGCTGTGTCCCCCTGGCCTTGCCCCACATCAAGGCACCCCTGAGAGTGAAATCCCCGCCCTTTTCCTATTCTTGCCTGCGGACTGCACCAGCCGCTTCTTGACTGGTCCACTGCAATCCTGAGGGAGGTACCCCCTTCCCTTCGCCAAGTGTACCTGCATGCTGTTGGTGCTCCCCAGTCTCTCCAGATCCCACATATTTTTTTTATTAAATGAAAGTAAATAGTTTCACCAAAATTCACACAGTCGCTGCTTCCAAGGGGAAACAAAGAGAGGGACACATTGCTCACCCAATAGGAATCAAAGGTTACATCTGTTCCTAAGGAAATGAGGGCAGTAGAGACTGAAAGCTAGAAGAGGCCACATGTAGCTATTCTTGCCATGGCACTCTATGGTGTTTCCATACCAACAATGGAAATCTTAGAGCTGAACCCCAATCCCTTCAGTGGTTTCAGAAAACTAATCCTACCATGTAGGATCTCTTCACCTGGGCCTGGACAACACAACAGACTCACAATGCTAAGATCTCACCTTGGATTCTCCCATCCTGTGAACCCTTCCACCGTGTCCGTTTCCAACATAAAAGGGAATTCCTATTCCTTATTCTGTAATTAGTTCTGCTATCAAGTTCTCATTTAGTGTGCTCAAACTCCTGTGTCCCAGATGCAATTCTTATTTGCTACATGCAAGAATATGTGTGGGTGTTTTTAGGCCTGCAATTCCCCTTTTGCATGCACTGGATGGAGATACATATTTACTATATTTTCTGGTTCCTGGGTTCTCTTCTGCTTCTATAGTTTGTAAAAGCTGCTTTTAAATTTGGCCCCATTTCTGTAGTTTAAAAACAAGGCATGAAAAGAGTAATGTTACTGAAGCTTCACCCTCAAATTACTTTGTTTTGTAAGGAATGTGGAAGCAATTCTATTTTCTCAAAGAGAAAATTGTGTTCTTCCCCACCCACTACATAAGAAAAGTAAGCAAACTTTACCTTCTTTTCTCTTGCTGCTGCATTTAACTTTTCTACCTCAGAGCTCAGATTACTTTTTTTTAATCAAAGCAGTAATGGAAGACTAGTCCTCACACTCAAATGCAATCACATTTAATCATATTTAATATCCTTATTTCTCAGCTGATCAGACTTTGAAAATTTGATTGCTTGAGTTTGATTTAAAACTTAAGGCAAGTCAAATCCAATAAAGAAGTATATTTTTGTTGGTACTCTGTTAATATGGCATGGCTTTCTTTTTGGTTCATTCATTTGATGCTTGTTGCTTTGTGCTTTTTCTCCGTCTCTTTCTGCACAGTTTTGCTGAAAGAGATGAAACCTCTTATTTCTGAAGATGTAGCTAGGCCTTCATCAAATGCCTGCAAGTAACTGTGAAAATGATTCTTTAGGTGAAAAAGCAATACAGGCATTTAATCAGATGTATTTTATATACTGATAGCTCTGGTCATTTCATCTAATATATATCTAGGGACCTATTGTGATTAAAACTGTACTGAAAACATTAATTGATTAGTCAGTTAATAACATGAGCACAGGTGCAAAGGGGCTAGTTCTGCTGGAATTTCTTTCCTTTTAGGTTTGCCAATGCTGCAAATAAGAAATCCTGGACAAAAGTAATGCTAATTTTAAAAATGCAGGAAATGGATTTGCTGAAAAATTGGTAGCTGAGGGAAGTCTATCAGGTGCGGTGATACTTTCTTTGCATTTCACATATTCAAGGCCCATCACAAGGCAACAGTTGTAGCTAATACCCAGGCCTGCTTAAGAGGGTGGGCTATTTTATTTATTTATTTATTTATTTACTAAAACATTTTTATGCCGCCCCATTCGCCGAAGCCTGGGGGCGGCTTACAACAATTGAGCTTGTCTATTGAGCTATCTATTGAGCTTGTCTGCATCGTGGGACATTTTGAATGCAGATGCTAGCACTGCATGAGGAATCCCAATTGAGGGCAGGAATCCACTGGATTTCTTTGGCTTGGCTTCCTGGAGTCTGGCCTACTTTCTCTCTGCTCTAACTCCACCTTGCACCAAATGTTTGCATGAGGGCCCAGCAGGAAGGGGCTCCAGGCAAGTCTGTGAGGCTGCCTTGCACACACGCTGCATGATGCCACATGCCTGCTGTCCAAGCAGAGTTCTACTGCAAATGCAATTTGCAGGTTTTGCATATTTGCACAATTAATTGTCCAAAGAATGGTGTGCTTTACAAAAGAGGGTTCCACCAGTATTCCTGAGTGCTTGTAGGACTGATCTTGGCTCAGCTCACTTCCTGACCAGGGTCAAGCAGAGGAAAGAAGTCTGGTGAGCACAAGAGAGCCAGAATTGGACTGGATCGTTGAAGCTCTAGCAGCTCACTCATGTTGGTCCCCGCAACCATGTTCCACAGCTAGAAGAGTCCCCAAATGTAGGTACCTCTATCAATAAGCAAGCTCTAGATGTGTTCTTTCTCCACAGGTGCTTTTGTTAAGCAAATGGCCCTTAATTACCCTTTCAAGGCTAAGCCAAAAAACAAAACAAAAAAAGTACTTTTGAGTCTCACTGCTTCAGGAATGTGCAAAAACCAGGTTGGCCAGAGGAAAGGGCCCTGCCGCCCACCCAAAATTGAGTGTGTACATCACAGGCAGCACGGCCTTTGTCATGCCATCTTAAGGACTACTGACAGGTTTGGCTCTGCCACTCGGCACAGTGGGGCTGGTGCTCAGGCAGCAGTGGCAGGCAACAGGGGAATGGCCTCCAGTGCTCCTCCTGGGCCCCCGCAGACCTGTCTTCCTTGCACCCCTTAAACTTGCCTGCTTCCCTCAGGTGGGATGGAAGACACTGTGCCTGTGTTGGTGTAAAGCTCAACCACCATTTTGGTAAGAAAAAGTATGGAATGTCCCGAGATATTTGTAGGGGATGGGATAGAAGAGCTTTTAATAATAAATAAATGGAAGGTAGGATGGGGAATAGCACCGTTTCCCCCATTGCCTTAAGATTCCTTTAAACCAGGAATATGGGGGCAGTTCTTCTGTTAATATAGCGTTATGTTATTCGTGTTCTGCTGGCGCTTGGACTGGGATGCGTCCCCTCCACTCAAATTAGTTTTTGTAGGTTGGGTTAAAAACAGAACTGCATGTGTCTGTGTGGTTCACCTGATCTTCGAAAACATGCCAGATGCATCTGGCTTTAATTGAACTCTAAATTCAGGTTGACTTCATTCTTTTCAGCTCTGTCACATTCAGCCATTTTCAGAACTGTTGCCTCCCTCAAATGAATTAATCCTTTCTCCCTTGCTGCTCCTTATGCTTGAAACAACCTTCCTAAATACCTTCCTGCCAAACCCTCCAATGTCTCTTTCTTCATCAAATCCCATTATAAACCCCATGTGTTCCATACATCTTTGGCACAACTGCTTAGACCAAAGTAAGAACAACTGAAATGAACACACGCATGCATGCACCTTACCCATCATCTTCTCTCTCTCACTATTGCCTCCACTGTGCCAAATTTTAGGTTGTAAACTCCTTTGATCAGGGAGCTTGCTCTTCTTATGATGCAGCACACCAAGCATATCTCACTATTTATAGGTACCTGCTGAGGCCCACAACCTATCAGGGGTCACAGTGCTGACCTTCTGAGCCTCTGCCCCCACTGTTTCTTCACTACCTGTTCACCTGCTCATTCCAAGAATACAAACAAAGACAGGTGAGTAGAAAGAGAAGTACCTGTCAAGATGCTGTGCATAAGGGACGTCCTGCAAACGTAATAAATTTCTTTCTTTCTCTCTTTCTCTCTTTCTTTCTTTCTTTCCAGTCCTTTTGTGCAGTGATGCAGACTAGGCCCAGTGGAACTGGAACTGTTACTAGGAGTGGTGATTGTCCTAGGGTATGCTCTCCCCTAAAATTTGGAGCTGGCATGGTATCTAGTACAAGGATGGTATGGACAGATTTGCCTCTTCTATTATCTCTCTGAATGATTTCCAGTAGATCAGCAAGGGATGGTGTAAGGTGGTGTCCTGCAACAGTCCGGGGTTGGACTTGATGGCCTTCATGGCCTCTTCCAGCTCTACTGTTCTCTGATTCTATTTCTTCTGACTTCAGGTTGTTCTAAACAGCAGCAACAAAATGTGTTCTCTCTTGCCCAACATTAAGTTGCTGAAATGAAAAGAACTTGGGATAAAACAGGAGTGAATTTTTGGACGGCAAGAATGTGAACTCTGCTCAGTTCTAGCACCAACAGATTCCAAGGCTCAGAATTATTTAATTCCAAGTTCATGATTTTTGCATCAGATGCTGGTAGGTGGATCTTGGGATGCTAGCAATAAAGTAGATTTTACAAGCCTAAGGTGTGCCTATCTCTGATCTAAGGAGTGGTTGGCAGTACACTCCACTGAAATATATTGTGGCTTTATTTATGTGTTGAATTCTTCTCTACCTTTCACGGCACAATCTGTTCTTTAACCTACAGACTGTGTGGCTCCTGCTTAGAGGTTCTGTAAAGTGAAAACTGCCCCCATACCTTCATTTGATCTACAACATGCAACCCATTATCAGTGGCCACATGGGTTCTCGAGATCATAGCTTGTCAAGAACAATCGAAGCAGAGTGCCTGGTTACAGGCCTGCTGGGAGCCTGTTTGTGAGTGTTTAAATGCTGGATTTCTGGAAACATTCTGCCTTCCCCTTAAGCCTGGTGTGGGCAAAGACCTGCCCCTGGGTTTAAACAGGACATCCATTTTTCTTGTTTGTGTTTCTAGGGTTATGAATGGTCCTATTATTATGTTTGCTGTTAAAAATCAGCGTGGAGAAGGCAGGTTACAAAGTCTGATCCCTTAAATCCCAGCTACATGTAGAAAGCTTGGCTTTAAGTAAAGAACTCTTGTTTATTGTTCCTTTTGTGCATATAATCAGCAAAGTATATGTATAAAATTGTTATAGAAAGTTCCCATAGCTACAGAAAGAATTGAAACATAGTGATTAAAATAACTTCCCCAACTTGCCCTCCAGATGTGTTAGACCATCTATTTATTTATTTTTCATTTTCATACTGCCCAACAGCCTGAGGCTTGTTCAGGGCTCTACAGTTCCCAGAATGCCTTGCTAGTTAATATGTTAGACTATAGTTATTATTGCATTTCTATATCGCCTGTAGCTGAAGTTCTCTGGACGGTTCACAACATTTATGCCACCCATCCAGATGTCAGTCAGGCCTGATCCTGCTTAGCTTCCAAGAGAGCTCTCTGCCAACAGATCTGTTGGACTAGAACCCTGTATACATACTGAAAAATATACATAGCCACATGTCCCAGTCAAAAAGCACCCCTGTCCCTGTCAAAACCCCCTTTATAACGACCCAGAATTTTGAAAGATATCCAGCTGTCAAAACCAACAATGCTCCTCTTTCCCAGAAAAAAGATCTTTGTGTGTGTGCAAACTTGCTGTTTCCCAAGCACCTGGAGGCCTGGAACAGCAGGCAAACATGCCTCAAGAAGAGACTGGGAGAGGAGAGCATGAAGATCTTGATGTGAAGTGCTGTACATTCCAAACCTGCCCATTTCTGCATCCAAGCCATGTTTGCATCCGTTTTTGCTCACTTCCTTGGTTTCTATTGACAGCTGACTCTCTGGCAGCTGTCAAAAGCAATCAAAAGGGGTGATGCATAACTATGTCCAGGCAACGTTCTGGCCAATGTCTAGGGTTGGTACTCCCTCAGATATTACCCCAGCTAAGGCTTCAAAGCCCCGCAGTCATGCAACTATGCAAAACAACAACAACAACTTGCAAACATTTTGGTGCATTTTTAAAAAGATGCTACTGGGGCATCTTGAAGCTACTGCCCATAACTGCCAAAATGGAGATCAAGTAAGCTAGTTTAATGGCTGGGAATCTCTGGGGGGGGGGGGGGGATGATAAAAAGAAAAAAAATGTGGCAAGCCTGAAACATCTTATGTCTGCGGTGGGGAAGAGGGAAACCAGTAGTAGTTGTCCCCAAGTGCCCCCCATCAGTGGAAGTGGCCACTACTGGCCTTCACTGGAGCCCCATAGAGAGACAGCAAGGATTTATTTGTTTGTTTTTGCCATGGGGCTCTGTATCTGATTCCTCATACCCCTGATATAGTTAATCATCAGTTTGGATGACATGGCAACCCATCACAGGTACAACAAATCCAAGAACATCACACTGGGTGCCAGTACGACTCGTTGAACTTAATATAGCCACTCTGGGGAAATCAGCCCAGGGTCACATGAAACAATAACCCACTATGGGTTGGCATGTTGTCTGAACCCTGTCATAGGCTAAAATAGATGGCATATTGCAGGGTGGGCAAGAGGGGATATGGAGCTGCTCTCTTCATGCACCTCTGTCTCTTGTAAACTTCAGTTCCCCCCTGAACATTAAGGATCAGCTAATGAAACTCAGGGATTGCTTTATTGGTGTTAGTAGCTGATCCAGTGCATTTTTCTGGGGAGAGCTAGCTCTGAGCTGAAAGTCTGCTTCACTCAATTTCCTGGTTGAAATCTGTGGGATGATTGGGCAAATGAGAATGGCCTGAAAGCGTCGACTTGTTGTTCTTTTGCATGACCACCTTATAAAGTCACTCTGAAGGAACGTATGGCGGGTGCAGGAGGAGATGCTGATTTAGCTAGGTCTTGCCCTCACCTCTGAAAACCACCCATTCTGCCCTACAATGTCATTGCCTGCAAACTGACTCACATCTAAACCAGCTGTAATAATCTTCATGGCTGCACACACACACAATTTTGTTTTACAGGGTCCATGTGATTAGTAAAATTCCTATAAATGATAAATAAGTCCAATCAAGGCTTTTAATGTCGCTTTAACTTTGGCTTTGTTTACTCTCAATTTGCCATTAAATAAATGTTTATGCAACAATATGAGTTGATGCATATTTATCATGGGCTGCAGGTTAATATGTGATATCAGGAAACCACAGTGAGGGTGGGCTGGAACCTGACCTGACTGCTAAGTAGATGCAGGAGAAGTCTGTTTTTTTTGTATTCAATTTAACTTTCTATTTACCAACTTTTAAGCATATCCCTTCTATGAATTCTTCATATTTTTTTCTTTGCTTTTGCTTTACCCTCTTCCACAATGTCTTTGTTCCTTGTGATTGTCTGCTTTTTTAAAAGATTTTCTAAACCAGAATTTTACCTCTTTCATAGAATCATAGAAAAGCAGAGTTGGAAGGGGCCACAAAGTCCAACCCCCTGCTGTTGCAGGACACCACGTTACACCATCCCACTCAGATGGCTGTCCAGTTTCACCTTGAATGTCTCCAGTGTGGGAGAGCCCGCCACCTCTCTAGGCAGCTGGTTCCACTGTTGTATTACTCTGACAGGGAGGAAGCTTTTCCTGCTGTCCAGCCTGAATATCGGTATGTTGTTGCATCTTGGTATGCATTTTCTTTGGTTGTCTCCATTTGGTTTTCTTTGGTTTGGTTGGGAATGCTTTGCCTGTTAACTGGTTCACTCAGTCCCACTCAGCCTTTTAGAAATACCTTAAAACACTCTTCTTTATGTGTCTGTTATAAATCTCCCCTCCTGTTTTCTTCCCCTCTCCACTCCTTTTATTTTAATACTGCATTGTTGCTGTTTTTTAAGTTTGCTGGTATGATGTGCAAATGCACCTGATATCTTCCTGACCTCACATGTTGCACTTGCTTGCCCTCGATCAACATCCTTGGCTGCCACTGAAGGAGGTGAAGGGAATAGAAAACTGGGGGGTGGGTGGGCATGTGAAATGATCGCCCTGTTATCTGAAGGTCTGCCTCACTCTGCATGCACTTACCTGGATCCTGAGGTCATCTTCAGGAGTCTTTCTCTGGGAGCTCCTTCCAAAATAAGGAGGAGGGCCTTTTCAGTGGTGGTGCCCTGGTTGTGGAATGAGCTCCCCAGAGAGGCCTGCCTGGCACTTTGTATTCTTTTCAGCTCCTGAAAGATGGAACAGATGGCAGGCCGCAACCCTCAACAGGAACAGTCTAAAACAAATGGAACACTCAAAAGGAAGAGTCCACATTTTATCCTTTTTATTTTTCAAAAAGTAAAATTACAGGCATGTGCCTATTGTCTCCTTGAATGTGTCTGCTTCTGTGTTTGTTTTTAAGATTGCAGAATTACGTGGGAGGCAGAGCTGAGAGACAAAACCCTGCAGATGGTCTGGTCCAGTCCTCAGCCTCTCCTTCTAAAAAGGGCTCTGTTGGAAAGACCTCTGCCCAAGAGCTGGAAAGCCAGATGGCCAATGGCTGGACTCTGCATAGCGCATCTGGATCAAATAGGATACCATGTTAACAAATAAGTATAGAACAAGCCTTCTCTGGAATGAGAACAACTGTTTTGTGTTCTTCAAAGCAAAATGCTGATACAAAAACAAAGAAAGAAGATTGCTTCAAATATGTTAGGTTGCCTTTTCTCCCTTGCATAGTTTTTTTTTTAATCCTGTTTTAACAGGGGTGTGTGCACGTGCTTAAATAATGAAATAGACAATACAGACATGGAGCTACAATGGGAGCTTTGCCCAGTCCTCTGTGTAACTTTGATGAGAATAAGTAATATGACAGCCTCCATTCCCTTGTCAGGAAAAGGGGTGAAGACTTCATTTACTTCAAGTCATGGGTGTAATAGATTAAACTGGAGAATCCATTTCAGTCAGGGTAGGGTGGACGCTGATGAAGTTATGAGCTTACTGCACCTTTTAAAATGAAATATTTAAACAAGTGGAACCTTACGTGGTTGATGCATTAAGCCGACACTAGATGTAAATCAAACAACACCTAAATGTCCTTTAACAAAGTCAATTACCTTATATAAGCTTAACAGAGATGGAGCTCCTTTATCCCACACATCTGCCATTTTTTCTCCCTGCAGAGATAAAGACCTTTCCACGGAGGCAGAATATTATTTATAACCCCTTGGTGTTGTGCTATAAATTGCATGGCACCTTAAAAAAATATTAAACAACAAATGCAAAAAAAAAAAAAATTAAACAAGAGATGCATTTCATACTGGTGGCATCCGTGTTGCACAGATGACGTATCTACTGGAAACATCAACTCAGTTCCTGAAATCATCTATGTTAGATTACATAGATAGCATCTATGAAAATACTTCTAAACTTAATCTGTTGGGACTTCAAAGCATCTGTAAGCAAATAGTGAGATTTGCATTAGATTTTTTACTTTGAAATCCATTATTGCACGTTCCTTGCTGACTTTGATGTGCTGCCTTTTCCACACCTTCAGAAAGGAAGGTGTAAAAGGCAGAGTATTAGTTTATAGATGTTCACAGACTGTTTTTCGGATAAGACCCATTTAAATCTCTTTTGAAGGTCAATCCCTGTGCTTATCATTCACATATAATAACTGAGAGAGGGTATTTTGACAAAAGTCTGCTTTAAAACACAAAATAGGAAGAAGGGAATGAACTTACTTAACTTTAGACCAAGTTGATATTGCTGTTGCTTTCTGGTTTTAATTTCTTGCCTCCGTAGTCTTTCACTTACTACTGGGAGGAAATCCTTAAAGTGGTGATCTGTGTACTCACCCCCCAGGTTTGGTTAAAGGAGGGACATGTAGCAAGACAAGTAGCTTCTTGTACTGATAGGCCCAAGAAAATCAGGTGATAAAAGCTTGGGTACCGTTAGTACACTTGTCAAAGAAGAGACCTGTCCTTAATAAATACAGATGACCTTTGCTTCTGCACTATCTCACCTTCACATTTACAGAAAGACAAAAACAAGCCTCATTACTTAATGAATGAAACATATTATTTCCTGAGCATCACTCCAAACTGTCCACTGAAATTTCCTCCCAGTTGTAATGTTTGGACTGATTATGAGGGAATAACAGGTTTAACCATGGTGCATTTCCCACCTTTAACCAGGGTGGTACACTGTAAATCATGAAGTCACCACTTGAGAATCTAGTGCCAGATGATGGCCTGGCATCCGTAAGCCATATTGTTACACCTGTATATGGTCTCCCGAAATCTCAGGTCTGTGGTTAAAGACTGTATTTACTCTTTTAAAAAATAGCATTGGGCTTTAGGTGTAAAAGATATGGTTAGGATTGGGTGGAACTGGTAGCATCTCTTTTCTTCACATTAATTTTTTAAAACCACAAGTTATTTTCCTCCTGTGAATCTGTGAATGTTTATAGCACTCGCACCAGCCAAATCAAATAGTTATATGGAGATGACCATGTTGTCTCTGCTTGGCATAGAGCTGTTAAACATGAGAAGTGTGTCATGGGAGAAAAAGATGGCCAACTTAATTCACCATGAGCATGGTGGAATACACAGATGGATCTGGATGGATACATCTATCTCCCACACTCCCTTTTTAAAAATCTCAGAGGTTTCTTTCTGCCCTGACTATGGAAAACTTTGCAAATTTTGATAAATCTTTAAATGATTCCCAAATCTCAGTCGTCCATGAAACTGATTAAAGTTACTTCTCTCTGGTGTGCCATAGAGACATAACTTGGTTAGCAAAGGGTGAAAGGTTTTCATGTTTTTTAAGTGTTGTTTTTAAGCACTTGATTATAAGTAAAAATGGTGCATGTAACATAAACATAAATGACTTCCAGAGCATTTTTAACTGCTGCTGCATCATGGAAACTTCCCCTTAATTGGTTTCCTTGGTTTCATGTGGGGCCATAACTCGTGAAGCCAGCCCAAAGCCTCATATCTCATTCTGCCCTGTTCCCTTCCTCTCTGCCAGAAGGCCTCTCTGCATGCTAGAACCCAGTCAGATTGGTTTGGCATCCATAACATGAAGCTTTTTCGATTACCATTTGACAAATTCATTTCTGTGACACTTTAGTCAAGCTGGAACATTTGGAAAACTGGGGGGGGAAATGCATGTGTGTGTGTTGCTGGGGTTGGGGGGAGAAGATTACATTTGAAAGTGCTTCTGCTCCCTTTACACACTGGGAAATTGAATTTCAACATGAACTTCTTAAGCTGGCCTAGAAATATGAGATCATAATGTAGGTCAGGGCATCTAAGAGTAGTTTAGTCCTATTACCCTAAGCTTACATACTTCTGTGTATGTCAAACATTAGATTTAGGTAGTTAAAACTTTAACTCCTGAAGCAAAGATGAGGAATATCCAGGATCTGCTTAAAAGAGTGTAAGCTTATATTTCTTAAATGCAAATGAAAAAGGAACTAAGTCTTCCACTCTTAGGAAACTGACACAGTAACTTCAG
Organism: Varanus komodoensis; assembly: GCF_004798865.1. Lineage (NCBI taxonomy): Eukaryota > Metazoa > Chordata > Lepidosauria > Squamata > Varanidae > Varanus > Varanus komodoensis. The sequence goes on from NW_025335761.1 coordinate 48,768,432, forward strand.
CAGAAAAGGAGAGAAAGAGAGAACCTTAGTTGAAAAAATCATGTTCTCTCTGTAATTCAATGTTTTTCCACCCCAGGGCTACAATCCTATGCAGGCCTACCTGGGAGTAAGCACAATAACTCAGTGGGGCTTTCTTGTAAGTAGAAACATGCATAGGTTTCTGTTGCAAGATTCTTTTATAACCTCATGACATCTTATGTTGTTTTTCTTCCAGTCTCTTATGGGAAGCATACACTCCAAAAGGTTCATCGTAGATTTGGCCTCACAGAAGTGGTGTCCACTCCCCACCTCCCTTTTTCCAGCTGACCTGACAACAGCAATTTATTTCCTTTCTGACTGAGAATCACTGGGGAGCTATCAATCATAATCTTTCCTCCTATTGATTCCAGTCAGTAGCTATAGACAGCTTGAAAAAGATTATGTTTTAATTGGGGATCAGATAAATGGCATTTCAAGGTTTAATTTCACTTTTGCGCCTTCCTGTAAGGGCATGCTAGTGGTTCTAACCCTCAAAGAGCACCAAAATGACCCCGAGTACAAGAGGAACTCAGCCTAAAATGACTGAAAATCTTTTCCTATCACATGGCTGAAAAGGTTGACACTGAATTCATTAGTGTTACCTTTGCTTAACACAGAATATCTCCTGATTGCTGATCTCATGTCTTAAGCACTGTGGGGTACAAGGAGAGCAAAAAGATAGAAAGTGTGTGCGTGTGTGTAAGGGGGCACACTTTATTGAAGTGAAATGGCACCCAGTGATTTTTGGGTCGATAAAGATGAAACATTGAAACAAGACAGAAAAAAAAATACAGATCTCTGATTCTGATCTGTGTCACTCTCAAAAGTTTTTACTCTAACTCCTGTATGTTTCTCCATTAGGCTGCAGTTTTGCTTCTTCTTGAGAAAAAGATCCTCTCAAAGTGTGCATTTAAATACACACTTGAATATGTATGTATTTAAATATGTACTTGAATATGTATTGAAATGTGTATGTTCTTGCAAAGCACACATTTTAATAAAATGCAGGGCATATAACTCTTTAAACCTGAAAGATTATGGGCATCTGATTGAGTGTGGCAGAAGTGTGGAGGCCAGCACTGTCCCTGTGCTTAATCTGCCTTCCAAGTGGCACAAACTTCCAATTTTGGCTTTCTCTTTTGCCCCTGAAGGCGAGGCGGAGGGGCTGAGATATACTTTGTAGACGTGTGAGACTTACAGGCAGGGGGGAAATCATCCAGTTCACATCTTCATGAAACTTAGCTAATTTCACACTTTCAGACCAAGATACAGACTAAAACCTCAGTTATCCTTTGAGAAATAACACTCCAAATTTAGCAATGGAGTTCTTTGATCAAAACAATGTGCACGGATATGCATAGATTAGGAGCAAGTGTGTACAAAGATATGCACATTTGTGAAAATAATATAACAAAGCTGTATAAGGAAATTGCTTACAAATTATGCACAAATGAAGCCAAATTGTGTGTGTGAAGAGAAATGTCACAAGAATGCATACAGATCTTTATATAGGCTTATTTTTTAAGAGACCTCAAACTGCTGTGGGAACAGGCTGAAATGAATTTCAGACTGGAAAAATGAGAAAAGGAGAAGCAAAATGAGAAACAAAAACTGACCAATTAACCCAACCCTAGCAATATATAGTGGATAGTGAAGTTCCAGTCCATTGAGTTGTTTTAGAGTGGGGTTGTCTTCCATGGAGGCAAAGCAAAATGCTTTTCTCCAGGGTCACTTGATTTGGATTTCGGAAGGTCCTCTTTGGGAGATCAGCCCTCACTTCTGTCTTGCACTTCAGTTATTTAGCAAGTTACCTGTGGTGCAGTGGGTTAAACTGCTGATCCGCTGAGCTGGTTGATCGAAAGGTTGACAGTTTGAATCTGCACACAGGGTGAGCTCCCATGCTCTGTCCCAGCTCCTGCCAACCGTGCAGTTCGAAAGCATGCAAATGCAAGTAGATGAAAAGGTACCACTTCGGTGGGCAGGTAACAGTGTTCCGTGCACTTTGGTGTTTAGTCATGCTGGCCACATGACCACGGAGGCTGTCTGCGGACAAACGCTGGCTCCCTCGGCTAGGAAACAGAGATGAGCACCGCCCCCTAAAGTCAGGCATGACTGGATGTAACATCAAGGGGAAACCTTTACCTATTTGTCTTTAGGTCAATTAATGTTTGGTAACTGGCCACACTCATTCTGGCAGCCATTTTGTGAAACTACCCAGATATGTTGTGCTAGTCGCAGAGTTGTGTCCGACCCATCACAACCCCATGGCCAACATTCCTCCAGGCTCTCTTGTCCTCCACACTCCCGGGAGTCCACCTAAGCTCACACCGACTGCTACAGTGACTCCATCTGAAACTGCCCAGAACCTGCCCTCAAATTCCAAAAGCATGCACTGATCCAAAGACTTTGGGGATCCTTTCTCAAGGGGGATCCCCATTATAGAGACTTATTTCTAGAGAACTTCAAGGAAACAATTATTTTCTTCCTTTCAGCTCTCCTTTCACTGAGGAGGGCTGGAGAATGCACAATTTCAATAAGTAATTGCAGACCATTGTGATCATTTCTTAAGGAACTGTCTATAGTTTTGCTTGTCTGTGATGTCGAAAGTGCCTTGGCTTCATTGTCTGATGGCTAAATTCAAGTTCCTGGGTGAAAAGTGACTTCTGTTAAGGTATAGATGCCATTTTGCCAAAGCCTCACACCCATCCTGATTTTGGGAAGAGTGTTTTGCACAGCTGTATGCAAATAGCCTCATGAAACTTTTCATGTTCACATTGCAGAGAAGTTGGAGAAAACATGCCCATTAAATTCTCCATGGGAAGAAGGAATTCTCCAGTTTCTCAGGATTAGATCTCTTCTCAGCAGTTGCAGCTGCACAGGTTCCTTCGTTTCTTTAAGGCTTTGTTGTTGTCCCTCACTATGTGCTAGGCATTATTCTAGGGCATTGTCCAGCGGAAGAACTGACAGCTGCCACACACACAAATATATGGTGAAGATTTTTTTTTCCTAAGGGGGCAAGAAAAATAAAATCTTGGAAATTTTCTTGGACAAAGTCCTCTGGAAATGCTGGCTAAGTTCCAGTGTTTTGTGATTAAGCATTTGGGTTTTGCTTCTTTCCTGGCGACAGGCCCTTGGAAGATCGAAAGGAACACCCCCCACGATCTAAAATCTATTGTCAGTCACTTCACACCTGTACCTAAAGCAAACAGACAGAGAACTCTACTGGCCGCTTGCCAGCATGTTCCTGACTGCTGCCATCGCATTAATTAATGAGCCTTTGGTGGACTTGTCAATCAGATTCCCACTTGTAACCCGCCTCTTCTTTTAACAGAAACCTGACAATCAGGCCTGTATTTAAAGTGCTGTACATAATAGAAGATATTGCCTGTCACAGTCTAAATGGAATATTTCATGTTTGCTTAATGAATAAATACACATTTTCTTCCACTCGTTACCTTGATAAATCACAGCATTATAGCAATGAAATGAAATAGAATGAATTCCTTCACAAAAATATTTGGCAGCTTGTAGGAATGAAGCAAACTGGAAATAAAATGTAAAATGCATCTAAACTTTTTAAAAAATATATCAGTTGTATTAAAATTTGCCAGTGAAGCCCTGTCTGAGGGTCCATTAAGTGTGCCCTTCATAAGAGCAGGGCTTTTTTGGTAGCGGCCCCTGTTGGGAACTTTCACTGGTGATTTGTAAAGCACAGGTTCTTCTTTCTTTTTAGAGTGTCTAAAAACTTCCCTTATTCTCTTTGCTATAGTTCTCTGTCACAGGTATGAACACTTAGATTGCAAGAACAATTCCACAGCTCCTAGATAACATGGAAGGTGAGGATAGGATATTTTGGATCTGAGATCAGAGACAGAACTTTGGCGTTGGAACTAGGAATTGCATGCTCCAAACTCCTGACCCCTTGCAATCAACAAGAAAAAAAAACTGCACTGGCTCTCTCTCTGAAGTTGGGAACATGACCTTGGAGAAAGAGGACATGGGGCATTCCAATGAGCGGGGAAAGAAGGAGAAGGCTGCAGATGTTATGGTAGGAAATAGACCACATCCACTGCAGCCTCTGTCTCTCCCCCTCTAAAGCCCCCAAGCTAGATGGGAAAGAGTTGGAGGTCCCCTCTATCACTCCAGCTTTGCAAAGATACTCACGGGACTGTAAGTCCAGTGGCATATGAGCACTGAGGACACAACCTATAGGAAAGTGCCCCTTGGAAAGCATTTTGTGTGTGTGATTTACTCTATTTTGAATGTCATTCTTCATCTTTGCAATCTTTTTGCACAGATTTCCCTTATGACTGGAGCAAAACTAAGATGACACTAAAAAATCAGAGCAAGTCAAAATGAGTTGTGAAGTACTTTTTGAAGAATTTTGAACTGCTGGTTCTTTCTTCCCCATGTCTCTACTTTGTCACCTGTTGTTCCTCTCTTTCTGCTGGTCTCAAACATTTGATAGGGCTCTAGCCCTGAAACCCCCAGCTACTTATTCCAGTAAAGAAGTAGGACTACACCTCAGTCACTCTGTTCTCTGTTAGAACTAATGCTGCTGCTGCTGCTATTCTGTAGTCTTGAACCTTTGCACATGTGAGAAGGGAAATGAAAAAGTCTACATTAGTGCTTATATTTAGAAGAGTTTCTGATTACCAACCCCTTTTAGCAATTCATTACAATTTTAGACTGTCCTGCAGTTGCTGCTAGTTGGTAACTGTTTGTGCCTGGCCACTTTCCATTTACTTTTTAGAGTCAATTTCTTTTCATTGTTAGCAATTTCCAGGGATGTGGTCATCTTGTCTGTTGCATCAAAGCAAGAAAAGAGTCTTGTCACATTACAAACATGAGAAGATTTAATATGTGTAATATTTCATGAACTAAATTCTACTTTGTTAGATGCATGTGACAGAGTGGACCAGAGACTATGAAAGCTTATGTCATAATAAATCTGTTAGTCTTTAAGACACCACAAGACTCCTTTTTTAATTTTCTTTTTATTGTGCGTGGTTTTAAATTTGTTTTTATCATAAAAAGTCTTGGAAGCCATTATGGAAGAATGGCACTCTATAAACATTGAAATGAAATAAAAGTAAATAATTATTGAGAAATTTCTTTCTCCTCTGTGGGTATAAGAGGCTGCCAGGCTACATAGTGGCCAATGAACAATGAGTGGCCCTCTTTTGAAAGAGACACTGAAAAAAAGTAAATTCTTCATTATAAGTATTACCCCATTTGACTGCTGGAGTTGGGAAAGAGAGAATGGTTGAAAGCAGGTTTTCCTTAATACTACATTCCAATTTCTCTGAGGAGTCATTTTTTTTATCATCAGCAGCTGATGATGAAAAAATCTAGCACAAACAACTATAGTCTGTGGACAAGTGCATTTGGACAACATTGAGATGATTATGAGTAAATGCATTGCATTTAAGTCCAGTTGAAATCAGTGTGTGACGTTTGTAAGGACATCATTTCCATTTGTTTCAATGGTAACTAAGTGCAAGTACATGACATCCAGATTTGCCCCTTTGTCAAAAGCACCTCCTAATTATTCATGATCAGAAGAGTCAGAAATAATGTGCTGTTACATGCTGGCTAAGTCATCTCCAACTTATGTACAGTGGCCTATAATAGCCCTGCTCAGCCTTTGGAAACTCGAGACTGGAGCTTCCTTTATGGAAAGTCAGATAGAAGAGCAATTGGAATTTTCAGCTTCTCTTAACCTTAATCTTAACAGTGCTCACCTGATAACTGAGAATAACCTCACCTCTCTCACTTGGTAGGTAAGGAGTGAAGCTCCCTGTTCAGTTTGGAGTTGGCCTGCCTTCTCCCAAACTGGAAAATAGCTCGCTTCATTCTTAGCCCAGGTTCTAGTCAGACTGGGTTCCTTTTCCACTCCCAGTTACATCTTTGCACTCCAAGTAAGGCATGGGGAAACAAGAAGCCCCCCCCCATTTTTTTTTCTTTTTAAAGAGAGGCACGACCTGTATGAAATGGTTATCCGCAGACAATGAACATTCATCCCATAAACAAGGAGAGGCTGATGAGATCAGGCATATGCTAGAAAAGCAGATGTGCAGATGACTTCTTCCACTTTTTGTCACATGTTGTTTTCCCAAAAATGAAACATTGCTCCCATATGGGAATGCAGACCTGCTCCGTTCTGGGAACATGTCAAAACCCTTGCAGGCAAGTTCTGTGAGTCCCACTCTGAGCAAGAGCACTAAGTAGCAAGAAAGCGAATGTGCAAGTGACTCATGCATCCCAGAGCCCTTGGAACAGGAATGGGCAAAAAGAGGCCAGTAGAAGCATTAGCGAACCTGAGCTTGCAATAACCAAGGCAGGATGATAAAATTCAGCATAGCATTTAGTTTTCCTCTGAGGGCTTGTAAAGAGGACAACCACTAAAACAATTCTTAAGAATACTGGTTACATCAGATCTTTCCCCATAGCAGGTTTAATTGAAATAACCTCAAAGCTCGTTTCTGGAAGATAGCATTAATTGGCTCGGCTAACCCTACTTACATACAGCCATTTATGTTTCATGCACTGACTCTTATATGGGCCAGGAACTCAGGAGATGAGGGTTATCTGGTGGTTAATGGGAGCAATGGTACTTCTGCCCAGAGCAAGAATCCTGCATCTGGAATCTAGCAGAGGAAATTAGGAAGATAAGAAGCAGCCTTATACCAGACTGGCATTGTCTGTTCTAGCCAGGCGTGGTTCTCTGGCAGGTTTTTCCCCATCACTGATGAGCTGATGCTAGGGATAGAACCTGGGAATGTCTGCATCCAAACCCCTGCCTGGCCATGGCGGGAGCAAGTCTATAGCCCCAGACAGCATCAGGGGGGATCATGGGATATTTTCCCAGCTCGGAGGCTGGAGTCAGCTCTGTGCCCCTCATAGCGCATGCTGAAAGAGCAGCATCCCCTGCTCTCCAAGGTTGGGAAAGCAACTTCAGAGAGGGGAGAACTGGTGGGCAGAGAGGGAAGGGACTGGACAGGCCAGAATGTGTCATCCTGAGGCTTCTCCAGCCTACCCCCCACCACCCAGTGCTGCCACTAGATGGGCACAAGAGTCTGTCTAGTGATAAGGCAAGGCAGGAGGAGAGGGAGGCAGAGGTCCTGCTTTCCATAAGCCTTCAAGGGCAGGGGCTTACGGGCTTTGTCACAGGACTGCAGTTTAAGCAAAACTACCTAGGAGACGGGGTAGGCAACGTTACCCGTTTTCTCCTTTCTCAGACTGGGGGTGTATGAGAATTTTGCTTCTGTTTGTTTAACACCAGGACCTGCCCTGCTCACAACCCTCAAAGAGAATGCCATCCCATTTTGTGGGCAAAGCTTGCATATCCCCAAGCTTGAAATCATATTTGCTAAATGCAGACTTGTGAAACATGCACCCAGTTTGGGGAAAAAGACATATTTCATATTGTAGTCAGTAGGCGAAGGAATGTGTTTGGGTATGCACTTAAAAATAAACACACGGGCACCCATACACACAGAGATATGTTTCAAGATTGAGCAACAACAACAAAATTCATGAAACTGGGGGAAAAGGCTGCATGAGCTTGAAGGTGGAACAGGGCACTCAAACCTTGCTCATTCTCTTTTCCCCATCCCATATTCTTTGGTTTATAAAGGAGCAGAAAGACTGCAGTTCCACAAAAATTTCCTTCACACAGAAAAGAATGCAATTAAGCCATCATTGTGAGTGAAATTTTGCATCACTGAATTGGAAGCTAGTTGTGCCATTGCATGTGACTTTAACCCATTTGATAATTGTGCTTTTAAAAAACCTTGATGGAATCAGTTCAGGAGTCATCCCATGTCTTTTCACACATCTTCTGCTGAAGCATCCTGGACAGCAAATAAATACATCATACACGTCATTCATTTCAATGGAAGATGAGCAGATTCCCTGCTCGCCATGGGTAGAGATCTGGGTGATATTCATGCATTTTCTGTCTGTTCTTGAAGTAGCCCTGAGAAAGGGTTGCCTACCAAAGGCCACCCAGGCACTTGATGGATTCATGGCCAACTTTCTACACGGGATAAACAGGGTTAAATTCCCTACACAGGGACATGGTGTGCACTGGCAGGCTTGTGGAGAAGCTACTGCATATCTGGCCCATGGGCTGCACAGCAGAGGATCCTGGGTGTACCTGAGGTACACTGTGTGTATTGTGTGCACTCAGGACCCAGTCCATAATAGGCATCTTAGGGCTCAGGAAGGCCTTTTGTGAAGGTGGTGAAAGGTGGAATGCTATGCTCTGATTAGAAAATATTTTCTGTTATATTCTTTCAATTTATTTGTGTAACATTTTTATCACACCCGGGAGACAAATAGATTCCTGGAGTGGTTTTCATATGATAAATACATCATATAGAAACATAGAAACAGAGCGAGTCAGAAGGGGTCTCCCAGGCCATCTAGTCTGACCCCCAGATCCAGCTGGCTCTGCTCACGACATGCCCACTATATGCATGTCTAGCCTACCCTTGAACACCCACACTGATAGGGCTTAACCATCTCCTGTGGAAGCCCATTCCATACCCTCGGGGTCCTAACTGTTGCATCCAAACGGAACCTTGGTTCCCTGAGCTTGGCTTTGTTGGAGCGCGTCCTGCCCTCCATCGCGGGGGAGAACAGGTCTCTACCCACCTCCATGTATACATACATCATGCACATCAAAGTAAAGAAAAACCGGCTTCGCTCACTGGTTTCTATCTCAAAAAAAGATTGTTGGATACATTTCTGAAGGACACCGTGGTCCTGAGGAACCAGGATAGCAGACAGTATTGGGAGATGTTGGATGAGACTGGGTACTTGTGGTCTATTAGCCTCCCCCAGCCTGGTGCCTTCTAGCATGATGAATGACTGGGAATGGTGGGAAGTGTAGTCCAACATAGAAACATAGAAGCAGAGCGAGTCAGAAGGGGCCTCCCGGGCCATCTAGTCTGACCTCCGGCACCAGCCGGCTCCGCTCACGACATGCCCACCATGTGGACGTCCAGCCTGTCCTTGAACACCCGCACCAATGGGGCCTCAACGACCTCTCGTGGAAGCCCATTCCACACCCTCGGGGTCCCGACTGTCAGGAAGTGCTTCCTGGCATCCAAATGGAACCTTGGCTCCCTGAGCTTGGCTCTGTTGCAGCGCGTCCTGCCTTCCTCTGCAGGGGAGAACAGGTCTCTACCCACCTCCATGTGACATCCCCTCACATACCTGTATGTCGCCAACATATGTGGGAGGTACCACTTTGGAAAAGGTTGGTCCACTGAGTCAGTGAAGGCAATGTTACACTTCATTGTAGCAGCTATGGACGTTTGCTTAGAGTGCAGCATCCCTTTATTCATGAGCCTCCGAAGTCCTTTGGCTAATTTGCAAAGAAAAAAAGCCACAACACACATGCAAATGATTGGTAAGCACATTTTGACATTCTCATCTTGCTTGAATTTGGAGTGGTAATTATATGCCACCTCCTGTGCACGGATATAAATTGGATCACATCCAAAATTTGTTTTGGCTTGTTTTATGGTACAACTAAAACTCTTTTTTAAATGCCTGTATCTGAGAAAATATGGAATCTGAGGATATGTCCAGGCCTGGCTTCTAGGGGCTTGTGCTATCTGGACAAAGGCCTTCCCAGGGCTCCACATACAAGTCCTATGTGGGAGCAGAGCAGGCAGATGAAGGTTTCTTCTGGAATCATTTGTCCATGCATGCAGATTAAACAAAAGATACATCCTATATCTGGAGTTGGAGTCATGGACTTGAACAAAGGCTACCTTAAACACACAGAAGCATGCTAAATGGATTTCTTGCTGGATGTTACAAATTTCATGGCCTATGAGGGTGATCAACATTGAAATACTAAATTCAAGAAATACAGCAAGGAAGCATATTTTGATTATATGATGAGAAATTAAAAATATAGACTATTACAGCTGATTATAAAAAGTAAAATAAATTGGCAAGGAAGAGGAAGAGGAAGCCTTCACTGGAAAATCTTACAGAATGGGTTTGGGGCAGTACAATATCCACCAGTTTAGCCAGGATTATGTCCAGCCTCTGGTAGCAACGCAGTAAGATGAGGAGGAAGGTGCCTGATAGCCTCATTTCTCTCATCAAGTGGCCTTGACCTCATCTCTCAGGCTAGGTCAAATCCAGAATTAGATTAGATTCAGCCTATTACAAACCCCAACCATAAAATACAAATACAGAATAAAATCTTAAGTAGCTAAAATGCTTTTTCAGGTATCCATGTTTCTGGACAGTTAGCATTTGTAAAGGTCACCCACATCACTTGATTTATGAATTTATTTATATCCCACCCTTCTAACAAAAATGGGCTCAAATAATCAATTTAAATTGGCTCACACAATAAAATACACTGAAATACATTACAAACATAGCCACTTACAGATGAAAGGCCTCCTTAAATAGAATGGTCTTTGTCTGCTGGTAGAAGGTCATCAAAGAGGGAACAAATCTAGGAAGATTTGCAACATGGGAGCAAGTATTGAAAAGGCCCTCTCTCAGGTTACCACCAAATGCACTTGAAGGTGAGGGTCTCACAAGAAGAACCTCTTCAGAATAGCTTGAGAACTAGACAGACTTGTCAGGGAGAAGGCTACCTTCCTGATAGTCTCGTCTCCAGGACTTTGAATTTTGCTTGGAAATAGACTGGTAGCCAGTGAACCTCTTGTAACAAGGTAGTGATGTGCTGTCTGGGACCAGTCATGGTTAACCATCTGGTGAAAAACCTGGACTGCAAATCAGGAGTTATTGCCTTCATCAGGAACATTTCAGGTGACCAATGTCCTCTTCCTCCTCTCCACCTTCTCCCATCCTATGATCTGTAAGACAATTTGAAGAAGAATAGGATATAAATGTGAGAAGGAAATTAATGTATGTCCCACTTTTCAATGAAGGTCTGCAAGAGAGGCAGACCTTTGAGGGTTCCATTGCTTACACAGGAGAGGACAATACTCATATGTTGAACATGTGCAAAAGGCCTTTTGCCTGTACTGCCCAGAACTTATGGGATGTTCTCCTCTAAGAACTGCAAGCACCTCCAATCCCTTGGTTTTCAGAATGGCCATCGGAAGTTGCATCTTTTCAAATTCTCCTTTGAAAATGAGTAGTAGTAATTGTTGTATATTGCCTTGATGGCTTTTCTGTAGATGGTACACACACATTAATACTAAATAAATAAAGAATGTTTATTTCATAGAGCAATGTCTACTCCCTATGCTAAAGGCACACAATTCCAGCAAAGCTGCCTCATACTTAAATGGTCTAAGGCTTCAATTCCATACCTACTTGTCTGGTTTTAGCAATAAGCTCTATCATATACAGTGGGATTTTGTTCTCACTAGGCACATACAGAATTGCACTGCAAAGCCATCCTTGCTGCTCTTTTCTCCTTTGTGCTACTAATCGAAGTCTTAAAAAACAAGCAGCAACAAAAATGAAACAAAATTCTTCAGCTAGTGTTTTCTTGCCTTTGCTGATGAAGGATAGCTCATCTGTCGCATCACATCAGCTTGTGATGATATATAATAAACTTTGACACCAAACAACAGTGCTATTACTGAAATCAGAGTGTAGTCCTATGCACTTTTAGCCAAAAAAAAAGGCCTACAACTCCCAGCATGCCCCAGGCATGCCAGGATTTCAGGCCTTTTTCTGTTTAAACATACATAACATTCTGTCTTTAGGGACATGTGTAAGTTAAGAAGAGGAGAGTTTGAAGGTATGCAATTGCAGCATTTTCTTGTTGCTGGCACAGTGTCTGAACTATGGTTTGAGTACTCTCCATGAGTTTCAGTTCTTTAAAAAGGGAAAACAGCAGAAGAGAAATCTAATAAATAAAATAAATAAAAATAAATAAACATTTAGGGAGACAAATATGCCCTTATCTGATACCATTGCCCATAGGAAACCTTTCTGTTCTGACAGTATCTTGTGGTCCATGATACGGGTTATGGAGCAGGATAAGCAAGTGCTGAAGCACACCCATTTCTTGCAGGAGTATTCGCAGCTTCTTGTAATTCAAGCTGTCAACATAACTGATCTACTGCAATTCTTTGGTGTGCTCCAGTAGCCAATTCATATTTGCAATATGATCTTGAGTGCCTCTTCCTTTCTGGAACTCAACTTGAAAGTCAGGCATTATTCCACATAAGTGAAAATTCTTTCTTGCAATACCTTGGAAATCACCATGCTTGAAAGGGATGTTAGTGCAATGGTGCTGTAGTTGCTGCACTCCTGAATCTCCTTTCTTGAGCATTGGAATGCACATTGGATGTTTCCTGTCTGTGGGACATTGCTTTGATTTCTGCATTTGTATTGTTGGAATATTACTGTTAAGATTTGGACAGATTCAGTTTCTGCAGCTTGGAATAGTTCTACCAGTACTCTTTCTGCTCTGAATGCTCTATCCTTCCAAGTGCTTTCAGAGCAGCTTTCACTTCACTTTCTAATATTATACGTTCTTCCTCCCACTCTTCAAAGTAGTCAGACATCTGTTTATCTATTCTATATAGTTCTTTTGCATATCATTTCCACCTTCTCTTTATTTTCTCCTAGTCAAGAAGTATGTTTTCTTGTTTGTCTTTTGGCATTCCTAATCTAGGTTTGAATTTTCCTTTGATTTCTTGAATCTTCTGGAAGGGGGGGTTGTTTTTCCTCTCTTCCTCCTCCTCCTCCTCCTCCTCCTCCTCCTCCTCCTCCTCCTTGGAATAGTACTTTTTGTCTCTACTTAGTAGTCTCTGAAAAGTTGTATTCAATATTCTGATCCTATTTCTCTCACCTTTTGTTTTTGCTCTCCTTAGCAGCCATGTTTCTTTTGTTATCTAGCTAGGCTTTATCTTTCTTTTCTGGTTTCACTCTACAGTTCTATGTCATGGTTGAGTTCAGTCCTGGAAATCTGTGCTTTATTTGGACTTTAAATTACTCAGAGATGCTATTTCAGTAGTATTTTTGGTACTATGCCTCTGTTAGTGGTCTTTTTTAGCTTTATTCTGATTTTTGCTATTAAGAGTTCATGGTCACTACCACAATCTGCTTGAGGTCTTGTTTGGCAGTGAGAATACAGCTTCTCCATCTTGTGTATTCAATTATGTAGATCATTTAATTTCTGGATTGGCCATCTGGATTTCTGGATTGTATACAGCCATCTGATTGGTTGTCTACAGTTTGCATCTGCAATAAACTGATGATTTTCTTCAGAGAATTCTATGAGTTATTTTTCCCAGACCCCTAATCCAAATTCTCCTACAACATTGGATTCTGCTTTGTTGCCTATTTTTGTGCTCCAGTCCCCTGCGATTATCAGGATGTTTTGTCAGAGTTTGTTATTGATTTCCTCTTAAAAGCTTGCATAATATTTTTCAATTTCTTCTTCAGAATCCATTGCTGGAATGTCAACTTGAATCATGGTAATGTTGAGCATCCTTTTTCATAGTATTCAGGCAGACTTTGCCTTCTAGCCGCTTACTGCCTGTGCAGCGGCATCTTGTCTCAGTATTAGAGCCACTCTGTTCTGAGCTTGTCACTTCCACCGGAAACACTCCGATTATGTCTGACTGACAATGTCCCATGACTGTCCACTTTCATGGATCCACACCAGGTGCTGCGATGATTAACCAGGGAAGAATCCATTTTGCGGGGTGGGGAGAATCCATTGGATTTCTTGAGCTCAGCTCCAGAGCTGGAATTCATGGTGAGCATGCCAAGTATTCGCAAGGCTCTTCTCAGGAACTGAGATCCACATGCTGTGCAAGCAGCACCCCCCTTTTGCAGGAAGGCTATGTCAGCAGAAGGTCTGACACAGAAGAAGGTGATTCACGTGGGGCTCATCCGAGAGCATTCATTTGTGCATTTCCTCTGGGCTGAACATGATAGGAAGTCTATGAACGCGAGAGGGCCAGATTCTGCTAGGATGCCTCCCAACCCCATGCGCAACCGATCCATTTCCTCCACTACGGTTTCCAGTTGGCCTTGATTCACACTCCCCACATTCCTTGTTGCTATTGCTGCTGTGTTCTGCAGTGTGGGACTTCACTTTTGCCTCTGTGCTTGTCAGCCACGAGATTTCCTTTGGCTTTGATTTAATTGCCTCATTAGTGACAGTGTTATTTATACTTGTCCTTTGCTCTTTCTCAATAGCTAGTTGACCTAGAAGTCTCATCTTCTGGCACTATCTCTTGTTTCAGTTTGGATTGTTTCATTATTTTTAAGGGAGGGTGTTTTAAAGGTTTTTAAGGTAAGAAATACTCAGAAGTGGTTTACCATTCCTTTCTTCTGCGCAGTACTAACCAGTGTCAGCTTGAGCACCAGCACCATTGCCTATGAATGATCCTCCCCCAGTGTCACCTTCAACTACCACGGCTGGTCAATAGCGGCCCTTCAGGAGTTTCTCCACCCACTTCATGATTAAAGGTATCCACTTTCTTCTGCTGATGTAACAGTTATTCCTTAAGAATCTGTTCTCTCCACTTTGACCAGTCTCCCTTGGGTGACCCTGCTAGGAGTCCAGCCCAGTGAGCCAGTCTGGCCTCCAGGCAACATTGCTGTTGGCTTCATGGATACTCTCAAACCCCCTCCTCACAGTAAGGCCTGCATCCAAGAGGGGGAAAGCGGAAGTAGCCAATTTCTGAAGTTGGCTTATGGAAACCACTTTGCTTCTCAGATCACTACAGTCCTGAAGACATTAAAAAGGGGCTGGCAATTATGTCAGCTGCCAGAAGTCTCTGATGGGGAATTTACCTGGCTGCGGTAAGAGTGTTCCAAGTAGTGCAGTGCAGCTGAGTCTAGCCAAGCTTTCAGTTTCTTACACTGCCTCCAAATTAATTCATATTTTCTGACCAGCCAGAAATACAGACAAACAAATGGGACCAGTCATCAGCCGTGACCATTGCATCATTTTTGCGCTAGCTCTTTGTTTTCTTGGGGGACCCTATGGTGCATTTTATTTGATTTTAGCTTAATTAATTAATTAATGCTATTTATATAGTGGCCAGTGGCTGAAGCTCTCTGGGTACTATTCACCACTTGATAAAATACAATATGATGCCTTTCTTTGAATAGCGCCCCAAGCAGCATAAGAGAGAATAACACAACATTAAAAATGAAATACTTCCAGATCACTGGAAGAGGCTAATGTTCTCCTTTTCTTCAAGAGGAGAAAAAAGGAAGAATTTGGGAACTACAGATCAGTCAGTTTGACTTCAATCCCTGTGAAAATTTTGGAGCAGATTATAAATGATTTATACCTTGAAAGCAATGCAGGGATTACTAGAAGCCACTGTGGATTTGTCAAGAACAAATCCTGCCAGACTAATCTGATCTCTCTCTCTCTCACCCTTTTTTGTGGACTTTGAGAATGCTGTGGACATAATATATCTTGACTTCAGCAAAATGTTTGACAAAGCACCCCATGATAGCCTGGTTAGCAAACTAGCCGAGAATGGAACGACTGTAGGCTGGATTGAACTCAAAGAGTGCGTATCAGTGGCACCTTCTCAACCTGGGAAGATGTAATAGTGAACCATAGGGTTCAGTCCTGCATCCAGTGCTCTTCAATGTTTTTATTAATGATTTGGATGAGCAAGTGCAGGGGAAAGCTTATTAAATCTGCAGATGGCACAAAATGGAGTGGGATAGCTAATACCCTGGAAGACAGGAACAAAATTCTGTCTGATTTTCTGATTTGGTCTGATTCTTCTGATTTTCTGGGATGCTTGGCTGAAAACAAAGGAATGAAATCTGATGGGGGCAACAAAGGGATGGATGCACAGAGAAGACATTTGTTTCCACAATACTATAAGCAAGAAAGCTTTGGAATCATTGCAGATGACAAGCTGGATACGAGTCAACATTGTGATGCGGCTGCACAAAGGGCAAAGGCTGTTTTGGTTTGCCTTAATAAAAATAGAACTTCCAAATTATGTGAAGTACTTCGCAGCCCTGCTGAGGCCTCTTCTTTGGTGCTACGTTCAGTTCTACATAGCTCAGGCAAAGAAGATATAGATGCACTGCAAAAGGTTCAGAGGAGGGCAGCATAGATTATCAGGGGACTGGAAACAAGCCCTGTAACGGAAGAGTGGTACAGTTAGTCTTGAGAAGAGAGAACGGAGGGGTGATGTGACAGCACTGCTTGGGTGCTTGAAAGGTTGTCACGAAGTGGAAGGCCAGGACCTCTCTGTGCCGGAGTGCAGGACATGGAATAATGGGCTCAAGTTACAGGAACCCACCTGAAAATCAGGACATCTGACTGTTGCAGGAGCCTGACAATGGAACTGCTTGCACAGGGAGTAAATACTGTGGGCACATTCATGATACAGCTCGGCAGTCCTCTGAGAGGGATGCTTCGGCTTGCAGACCTGCACTGAGCATGGGCGTGGAATCAGTAAAGTACATAGACCCTCATTGTCCTTCAAACTTAGCATTCTACGATTTTATGCATATGTAATGTGCTAAAATATGTATTTCAGCAGCAGTCAGTGTTTAGCAAACCAGAGTACAAATACCATCTAGAGCAGCAGTCAACTGTTCAACTCTCAGAGCTAGAAAAGAAAGTAAACTAGCAAGTATCCAAACAGAGAGCCTTTGTGGTATAATGGTTCGCTTGTTGGCCCTGAGAGATTCAGAAGTTGCGGGCTCTCCTTTGCTGGAGGCACTCAGAAAGTGTCTGGACAGTCGTCTGAATGGAATGGTGTAACTTTGTGTCCTGCAATAGCAGGGGGCTGGACACAGTGGCCTTCTGGCCCCTTCCAGTGTAGTCCTCATTCAGCCATGAAGCTTACTGGGCACCTCTGGGCTAGTTCCTGTCCCTCAGCTTGACCTACGTCACAACATTGCTGGTGTGCGTATGCAACACCACGGAAGCTGTCTTGTGTTGCTAAAAGGAGGAAAAAGAGCTGTGCTATAAATGCAGTGTTACAATCATTGTAATAAAAATGCCAACCCCCCAGATGGAAACTGCCCTATACCTGTTTGGGTTGGGAAGGTATGGGATTGAAAATGCTTATATGGGTGACTGTATACAAAAGTGACATAGAAAGAGACAAACCCACTCATGGCTACTTAGAAATAAGCTTGATGGGGTGCGCCAGGAGAAATGGGTATAGAATTGCAGGCAAATTAATCCGTTTCTTATATAGGCTCATGTACATACTTCTGATTTGCAAAAGGGGAAGGTGAAAGAAGCGAAATACCATATGGCTTGATGAACTTGAATAAATCATTACCTCGAGAAGCGTGGTTACCCAGCATAAGTAAGCAGCCCTTTCTTTTCTTTCTTTAAAATAGACAAACCTCATAGTGCTTGAATAGAATTGTTTTGGATTTGATAAATTAAGTACTCCCAATGAGGGAGAGGCTTTGCTGTAGAATTAAAATTAATATTCCTGTCCCTTTGTGCCAGCATCCTTTTTTGGCAAATGCTTACAGGTTCATTCATTTTATCTGATTGTTGTACCTTTGACTTACAGCTAATCTGTAAATTATTGAAGCTACTGGCTACTAGCACAATCACAGCCCCCTCTTTAATGTTTCCAGCACCGTAATAATCTCTTGGCATTTGGTGCAGAGGTTCTGGGAACTGTCAGAACTGGAAGGCTTAGGCTCAAATGACAAATTAAATACTTTGGCGTGAATGAAATCTGGAACAGGACATGTCGCTGGGTCACAATTCGAATCCTGAAACATCCACTTGGGTAAATTGATTAATTTCCATGGTTGCTGTTTAGATCGTCTGATCCCATCTTGATCAGACTTCCAACACCAGAAGAGGACAATTGAGGACACACGTCTTCATAGATACGCTAACTCAAATTTATATTTTAGGGGTGAATCTAGACTTGTACTTCTCACATTGATCTTGGCGGGGGATTTGAACTGAGTATATAATGGAATGTTTCTTCTCATATACACCTGCTCAGAGCCTACATTTATGTTCAAAGGACCTCCTCCAGACACCCCACTGAAGGAATGCAGATGGGAGTTACAAGAAAGAGGGCTTGTGTAATATTCTACTTGTGGAATACCCTCTTCAAAATGGTTTGCTTGGTGCTTACATTATATTTTCAGCACCATGCAAAAAAAAAAAAAATGTTCCTTTCTCTCAGGCATTTTAGAGGCCTATTTCTACATTTTGAAGGCTATTCTTGCATATCTGTATCTATTTGCTCTTTGTTCTAATGTATTGTAGTCTTTCAGATGCTTCTATTTCAATTTATATTTAATTGTCAATAGTGAATTTTAGTATTTCTACTGATTTAATCTTCACAGAGAATGGTTGCCTTGTGCTTAAAATGTAATAAATAAATGTTAGTCACAAATAATTTAATTTCCTTTGGTTACAATAGGCCTACCCTAACTATGGCTAAGTGTGGACCCAGCCCTTAGAATCAGCCTGAGATGGCTCAGATGCAGCTAACATTCTAAATAAATTCTTCAGTTACTTTGCACCCCATTCTCAGTTCACCTCAAATCAGTTGGGTTCTTCAAATCAGCCATTTCGTTTTCTGTACAATGTTCCTAGAAATCCCTTCATCATTCCTTTCCCTTTTCAAGAAAGGAACCCATTCATTCCCTTCTTGCTTTGAGCAGCCAGCTAACTGAAAAGGATTGGAAGGTAGAGCAAAAATCAAGGACAGACAAGTAGCCAGGATAGTGCAGGGAAGGAGGCATCTGGCCCAGTGAAACTCCGTCCCTCTCTAAGCAGGCAAGAAAGCTAAAAGAGCAGCCAGATAGCAGGGATGCTACATTCTTATTGATTCATCTCCTTTTGGATTTTATTGTGTGTGTGGAGAGGTAGTTGCTACTTGGTCAGCTACGCCTGAGTAATCCAGTCCTCCTTACTTGGGAGTGGAGATGCATTACCCAGATTTCCTTATTGTGCTGCTTCTCACTGTTACTTCTGAAGAGTTATTGAAAGGGACATCTGTGAAGATGCTCAGTGAAAGAGATGGATTTTGGATGCTTTCCTGTGTGGCTCCAAGGATATTATCGTTATCATGCTCTCTCTGTGACTCCTTTTGAAGTGTGTTGCTGCTGAATCCCAAAGACTGGCTTTCTGTGCTTTAGCTCCACAAATGACATCATGATCATAATTGTTCCATGTGACTGTGTGGATTCCCACCCTTGCTGCTTTGCACTCATGATCTTAAAGTCTCTGCAATGGGAGTTGCTTGTGGAGTAGGAGAATGTACATCTAACTAAGTGTCAGTGTGTTCCCCCTGCTATAAACAAACAATGAAAATGTAAAGGGGCTGGGAATCAGAGTCGGACAGGTTAAAGGTCACTTGTTTAAAGGATGCATCTACAGCAGCAGCCCCATATCCATGCAGGATAGGTTCTAACCCTCCTCAGAAGATGCCTGAAACCATGAATAGTAGCAGACACTATATACTGTAAGGTTGGCCCTCCACATTCACAGGGGTTGGGTGCAGAACCCCACCAAAGTAGAAAAACTGCAAATATCTCTAGAAAAAATCCAAGAATATCTCTAGGAGTTCTGTTTGGGGATGCCATGCTCTTTATCTTGTACTAGCCAGGCTTAGCCAAGAAATTAAAAGATGCTTGCTCCTGGGGAGGAAAGCTATGGCAAATCTAGACAGCATAATAAAAAGCAGAGACATCACCCTGCCAACAAAAGTGTGTACAGTCAAGGCTATGGTTTTTCCAGTTGCAATGTAGGGCTGTGAAAGCTGGACCATAAGGAAAGCTGAGCACAAAAGGATTGAGGCCTTTGAATTGTGGTGCTGGAGGAAACTCCTGTGAGTCCTTTGGACTGCAAGGCGATCAAACTGGTCAGTCCTAGAGGAGATCAACCCTGACTGCTCCTTAGAAGGCCAGATCCTGAAGATGAAACTCAAATACTTTGGCCACCTAATGAGAAGGAAGGACTCCCTGGAGAAGAGCCTAATGCTGGGAACAATAGATGGCAAAAGAAGAAGGGGGCGGCAGAGGATGAGGTGGCTGGATGGAGTCACTGAAGCAGTCAGTGTGAGCTTAAGTGGACTCTGGGGGATGGTGGAGGACAGGAAGGCCTGGAGGAATGTGGTCCATGGAGTCGCAATGGGTCGGACACGAATTTGCGACTTACAACAACCACAACAACAAGCCAGCCTTACTCACGTGTTTTGTCTCTCAGTGGCTGCAAAGACTCTAGAGATATTTGCATTTTTTTCTAGAGATATTTGTGGTTTTCCCACTTTTGTGCGGGTTTTGTGCCTCTAACCCGTGCACATGTGGAGGACTGTAGTCAACTGTGGTTAAGTGAGACCGCAGTAACTGAGACAGTGGTTACGGGGGCTCCTACTGTACTATGTTTAAGGCACAACGACACAGAAATAGTGCCATGTGAAAGATGTTAAAAAGCACATATGTGTATTTTAGGAATCCCAAGTCCCTGCTTCCTCTGATCCCATTTCTTATTGTTTAGAAACAAATCAGTAACCTTTAGGGAGCGAAGCACTGAAACTGTACATCACCTAGGGTGCCAAAATACCTTGAAATAGCCCTGGCTTAAACATGTATACAATTATGGCTGTAGTTTTTGAATATTTATGCCTATATTCCAGTGCTGTGTTCTGTTTTTTATTGTATCTTATGCTTGTAAATATTTGCATTACAGTGCATTGCAGTAACCCCTCCTTAACCCACATTTTGTTATGTTACAACCTGGAATTGAAATGGATTCGACTGGCATTGATACCACTTGATGTACACAAGATACACAATACGTTGAAGGTGCAAAAAATTGGGTAATCAAAAGCAGACTGGCATTTGCTGGTTGCATAAGGATTTTTCACCCCTGAGTCAATACCTGTAGAATTGCTTTGGCAGCAATTACAGGTGCAAGTCTTTTTGGGTAAGTCTTGATCAGCTTTGTGTACCTAGCCAAACTGCTCCATCTCTGTCAGGTTGGAGGGGGGCTGTTGGCAATCAGCAATTTTCAAGTTTTGCCACAGATCCTCAATTGGATTTAGGGCTGGGGTTTGATGGGGCCAATCTAAGGCATTCTGGTTCATGTTTTTAAACCAGCCCAGTGTTGCTTGGTCTATGGGTTTAGACTCAGTCTTGTTGGAGGGTTTAACTTTGCCCCTGTTCCAGGTCTCATGTAGACTGAAGCAGATACTGCTCCAGAACTGCCCTGCCTTTGGTTCCATCCATCCTGACCACTTTCCCAGTCTCTGCAGAGGAGCAGCATGTTCTGTAACACAATCCTGCCACCCCCATAGTTCACCATGGGGATGGGTTTCTCAGGGCCATGAGCCCTGTTGACTTAGTGCAGTGAGGACAAAAAGCTCACTTTTGGTCTCATCAGACCAAAGAACCTTTCCCAAGTGCTTGATGTGTCTCCTATATAGCTTTTTGCAAATTCCAAGCAGGTTTTGATACAAGTTTATTTCATCTGTCGCTTTCTTCTCACCACTTTTCCATAAAATCCCCAGCTTTATGGACCCTGCATGACAGAATACCCCACCCTGCCACAGCCCCATCTCAGCTGCAGCTTTCTCCAGGTCCTTCAGAATTACCACTGGCCTCTTGGTTGTTTATCTAATGGATGCCCTCCTAATCCAGTCACTGAGTTTTGGTGGGCAACATTCTTTAGGCAGAGCTATGGTTGAACCATGTTCCTTCCATTTTGTAATAATAATGTCCCAGGGAATGCTCATACTGTTGTCGGGCTCTTACTTTGTAACTTACCCCTGATTGGTGTTTCTCCACAATTTCGTCCAGACCTGTTTTATAACTCCTTGGACTTCATGAAGCTGTTTGTTTAGATGTGCTCCTCAACAAACTCTGGGGCCTTCCAGGAACAGGTGCATGCAGTCTGAGATGATGTGGCGGTGGAACTGCACCCAGGTGGACCCCATTTATCCAGGTATCTGGGTTTGTGACATCTGGAGTTGCACCGGAACTTATGTGTGCATGACACAGCAAGGGGACGAATAGTTGTGCAACCAACAACAAGTGTCAGTTTGATTTTCTTTATTTTTGTGTCACAGTCATTCACTTAACAATGTTGCACCTTTGCAGTATTGAGAATCTTGTGTACATTAAGTAGTAATAATGCCAATTAAATCCATTTCCGTTCTAGGCTGTGACATGACAAATGTGGAACAGTCCAAAGGAGAGGTGATACTTCTTCACAACACTATGTATTTTATTCTTTTAACAATTTGTCTTGTGTTTTATAATTTTAATTGTTTGCAATCTGCCCAGGGAACACTTGTCATCATGTAGTTTGCCAGTAAAAGAAATAAATAGTCAAGTTAGGTTTAATTTAATTTTTAATTTAATAAAACATTTTTATCCCGTCTAAATGTCTCAAGACGGCTTACAGAATAGGCTTAAAGGTTATATGGATTTCAGTGGGCCTGTCCTAAACAGGACTAAATTGAATCCGACCCTATGTACATGTGAAAGACCCAAGAAAACGATTGCTGGAATACATGAGAGCGTAGGCAACTTCACCAAGACATGTAAGGAAGCTCTATCTCAGGATCCTGAAGGCATCAGCACCTCAAAACAGAGAATTGGCATTTGGTGCATTCTTTATACTAAATCAGTTTTATAAATTGCATTGAGTAATGCATTACCTGGCATTTCAAGGCTGCCTTACATCTCTTTGCAATGCGTGCAGCGTACAGTTGTGGAGCCTTCGCTTCTCAGAAATATGTACTGGATCAGGAAATTCAGGGCACCACTGACAAAACAAATAACAAAATTTGGCTTAACGGGGTTGCTGGCCCACCGTCAGATCCCCTATTTTAAAACTTGCAAGTATCACAATTAGGCTTCGCGCCAACCCCTTTCCCTTGGTGAATTCAGACTTCTGCACCACTCAGTAGGAGTCCGTTAATGACTACAAAGATCCACAGCTGTTTACAGTTTTAGGCTCAGTGGTGGACCAGGCAATGAGCTTATTCCAGCAATGAAAGTATTGGGCTCTTCATGACAAGGCGAGGCATCATGACAAATATTTCTTTACAGAAGGGAATCAAGGGTGCAAGCTGTATCGAGCTGCATTTATTTGTTTAGATTTATGGCCTAACTTGCTCCCAGCAGCTTGGGATGGACTCTTGACAGTGCTCCAGCGCTTGCATTTTTAAAAGGAAATAAATGGTGGAAGAGGCTGTAGTTTTCACACAGTAAAATAATGTTTTGCTGGAAATGTAAGATGTTTTAAGTTTGCACCTGATAATGAAAACTCTGACTAAGACAAACACTAAGGGAGCATCTACATAAGTGTGGGGGACCTTAAGCAGTGACGATGCACATGTTATTTTAATGGGATTTCTATGAAGTTCAATAAAAGTGGTGTAGAACAAAATACAGTAAATGCCCATTTCTGTCCTGGTTTAGAGAGCCAGTGAAGGATACTGGCTGAGAAACTACTGTGAACTCAGGAGGCCTTCAGTTAAAATATGACATTTTCCATGAACTCATTAGAAGGACTGGGGCAACCCCCCCCCACACCCCCCCTTTCTCAGCTATCTTCCCATCTGCAAAACAAAAAAATGGCTTACCCAGTAGGGTTGTTGGGGTTTTTATACTTTATTTTTAATTGCAAAATTTCAAAAAAAAGAAGCCACAGAGAAGAAAATAAAATAAAATGCAGCTATACAGATCTGAATATAGCAATTTCACTGCATGCATATGGAATGTTTATCTGTAGCTATAACTATCTGAAAATATAGGTTTCGAAGAACAGAAATAAACTTCAACAAAAGCCGACCAAATATTCAAATAAGTATCCATTTGCAGGTGGCATCTGAATAGCACCCACTCAAATGTTGAAAGCGTTGTAAGGTCTGCAATCCATTGCATTATAGGAGATGAGCATTTATCCTTCCAGTGTTGTAATATCAGTCTTTTAGCTGTCAAAAGGGCGCAGAGAATCCATTTGCACTGACCGTGCATTAACTTCCAGGAAGCAGGTGGATACCTAATAGCATTGTTGGAAGGATAATGAAGGAGGTATTTCAGATGGATCCCAAATTCCTAGCTGAATATGCTGATTTGGGGCAGGAGATGCTCTTTTGGGATTCACCCCAAGCAAAGCAAGCATCCTCTGAATCACTCTGAAACATATCCAGGTCCCCCTGAAGCTTTGTAAATGATTTGGAAATATAAGGGGACACAGAGACACAGATGATGTGTCTCTACAAACTGATATATTTTTGCCCCTAAAGCAATATTTCCAAAGTGGAGAAAACATTGGCTGCAACAGACCTGGATTAAAGGAACTGGAGGCCCTGGGCTAAGAGACCTTGGAAGGCCCAAACTTAATAGCATCTGATCGTGAGAAACAAAACCTCATTTCCTCCTTCATCTCCTCAGTGAAAGTAGAACACTGCTGAAATTCTAGCATTGATAAAAAAGATGGTTTATACATGCATAGCCTTATATAAGTTTGCAAAAGTATGGAATTAATGAAGATGTTCACACAGAACATCCCTAGGGAATCATAGTTATGTTATAGAATAACATAACATATTGTATATATTGTAAACTATATACAAAGTCAGGACAGTTTCTTTTGAGCTTTTTTGGATGCAAACTTATCAGTTATATAAGTAAAATCAGTAAGTCTCAGTTTATCTTTTTCCGTGCAGAGAATGCATAGGTGAGACAACCAGTCTTGGGACAGTGTTGACCATAGATCATGCTTTATCCTTTTTAGTCTGGATAATGACTAGGACCCCCAATTTTTATTGCTACAAATGAAATGGTAACTTAAAAATTTCTTTCGGCAGGAGGTTGAGCCCCCACCTCCCCTGCCACACAAGTCTATGAGGGCCCTGGGCTGCAGCTCACTCATCCCATATATAAATCCGGCACTGGGTTGCAATATTGGAACAAGTTGCACATAGGATCAGATTGAGTCAAGTAACACTCTTACTGGAAATAAGGTAAATTAACCAGTTAAGTCACATTTAGCCATAAAGCTCATAAACCTAAGATTCAGCTCCTTTGGGACAATGATGGTGTGCACATGCATTACGTGAATGTCACGTCTCTGTGTCTGTGCAGCTCTCTGATACTTTCAGACGTGAAAAAATTACTGTTGTTATTATGGAGGGTTTTTATTTATTCTGGGATGCCCCAAGACTCTGAAATCTCTCCAGCAGTGGTCAGCTCAAGACACCAATGGCCCTAAAAATCTTAGAAGGCCTCTTCCTGGACCATTTCTTGAATGAAAACCAGGGTCCAACTGGGACTCAGGAGATCCAGGTTCTACTCACTCAGTCATGATAACTTTGGGCTAGTTGCTGACTCTCAACCTACTTTCCTATCACTCAGGGATGTTGTAACGATAAAGTGGAGAAGAGGAGGATGCTTGGGTACAAATGCAATGATAAATAATCAGTTGGCCAACAGATGTCCCTCTTCGGCAGTTGTAGAGGACTAAGAAGTCCTGAAGGACTCTGGGTTATTTCGATAACTAAACTTTTATTTCTTCACACACTCAGCCGTGCTACCATATTTCAGTGCTTAGGGAACTGCGGACTAGTGTTGAGTCCAGTGCTCTTGGCCAGCCTTCTCCACCTGACGTGGACAAAAATAGCGGACCAAAGTCTTCCCCTGCAGCCTTCTCCTCCAGGAAAGATTAGCAGCAGTAATGATGTACTCCTAGGCTCCATTTCTGCACTGTCCAATAGCCCAAGTTCTCCAGGTAATTTAATAAAATTAAGAACCATTACAATATATTATGCATGATATAAACAGCATGCATTTACATTCAGACAGCTTAAATGTAAGTGTTTTGGAGGGTGGGAGATTGTGGAAGTGACCTTTGCCCCCACTTTCCTTCCACCCTGCCTTGGATGCCCACAATCCTCTAAGTTTGGGGGTTTCCAGGCATTCCAATTGGATCACATCTTAAGTAACCAACTAAAATAACCAACCTCACAGAGAGAAACCCATATATGCTATTCCACCAAATATGAGATGGATCCATTCCATAACGGAAGCCACAGCCTTCTGTTTACAGGGCTGTAGGACAGGATATTTTGGAGGGCTGTCTTTCATAGGGTCTCCATAATTTGGAAGCAACTTCACAGCACAGAACAGCACCAAAGCTATCCAAAGTTCCTTGGTGGAAGGTTGCAGTTTGATGTGCACTAATAAAATGAGTCTACAGCTACCCCTTTTAAGCTCATGTCTCCCAGCCTCATGGCCAAGCCAAGTTTAGGTGTTTCTTGAGTAAAGCTGCCTGCCTGCTTCCTTAGCACACTCTTACTTTTATATTTCTCCAGTGTAAAATGAAAGGACAGCTGCCTGCACAGGAAAATAAAAGGGTTCTCCCCCTCCCTGCACTCTTTTCCCCCCTTGCTACTTTGAAGTATGCAAAACTCCCATGTGTATTTCTTTTATGAATTGGACCCTTCTTTTTTTATAGCCAAAACTATTCTTGCTTATTACAATGCCATATTATGGCTTAGACACTTTTTATGTCTTTCAAACATAGCACCCTAGAGAAAGATGCTTCACTAAGCAAGAACCCAGTAAACTTGCTAGAGAATCAGCGAAATACTTTTCACAAAAGTGCATAAACTTCTGTTCTTAAACATTGTCATCTTGCACCTTAACAAGCACAGGGAAAAAAAGGTTCCACTAGTTTCTATGCCTTGTTAGGTCTATCATCTTTTTAATTAATAGTGTTTTTACGAAGCCGTCTGAACTGTGTCATTTCCATTATCAGAAAACCACTGCCATTAATGAATAATTTTCATTTCTGATCCTTGATATCATGCTAGTTGATCTCCCTGTTTCCATGCCGCCAAATGATAGCATCGTTTTCTGCCCATGATCAAATTTAATTTGGACTCTGATTATATTATGCTGTTGCGACTGAAGTGTCAATTTTTGTCAGGCAATTAGGAGCTATAACCTGTGAAGTTAAGTTTGATAGGCATTGTAATTGGATTGTTACAGTAATAGCTTGGAACATTCCCTTTTTCCCTTGCTTCTTTGATTCTTGGTGCAAACTTCAGTTGTGCGAACAAAGGCATTTTGTTGTTATGAAACTCTGGGCCATTTGAGACAACAAGATGGAGTGTGCATATTTTTCTGCTCTTCTCACAAATACACGCCTCACGCACATAAGCCTAGTTTTGGGATTAGGTCTGACTGGAGTTGTGGAAGGAGGGCATGTGGAAAAGCTATGGGGCTGAGATTCTGGGGATTTGCATTGGGTGATGACTATCCTGTTTGGAGGTCAGTTATGTAGCCAAGGGATTTGGTCGGAAGCAGTTGAAATTACTGGATGCTTGAAGCAAAGCAGGTCCAGCTATGTCAAGGGTTAGGGTCAGATCCATGCTGACTGGAACTCAGGAAGAGCTGTTGCCTCAACAGCAGGCAGAGGTCTTCTGAGGCCTTACAAAAGCTGGCTGCTGTTAATCCCACACTCTGTGAGGAGCCATCACTCTGTTAAAGGGCCATTGCTTGATCATGCAGCCACTGACTCCTCTGGCCGGGGGCGGTGAGGGTCTCATAGTGGTGGAGGAGGTGATGTCTGAGTGTAAAGAGTCCGGCAAAGTGATACCTTCTGGCCTGGAAGGTCTCAAGGACCACAGTTCACTGGGTGATGCCTCCAACATCTTAGAGTTTTCCCCTGACCCAAAGGAAGGATGAAGAACAGAGAACATATCAAGGACCTATGAGGGACTGACAAAAGCATTTAGCTATGGAGTCATTTAAGTAAAAGTGGACCCCTCTTAGGTATAAAAAGGGTAATTTTGAAGCTTTATGTGGCTATGTCTCTTCAACCTTATGGCGGCCATCATTTTTGACAGGAATTTCTTGTAAAAAGTTGGGAGTGGCAGGACATTGGAGGCACGATAGAAAGGAGCTACAAGGACCATATACAGTCCATGGGCTGCATGGCCTGCCTCTGACCTATGGGATTTTAGGGAGGATCAGAACCAGCTCTCTCCATGACAAAAAGGTCAAGCAGCTGATTCTATGAAGAAGAGAGCAGAAGCTGCTTGGGCTCCACCAGGCCATCCTCTTCCTTATCCCACAGTAGACCAGGCCAAGTGACCCACAGCAGAATCACACCTGTATGAACTTTGGAGTTCAGCAAGGTGAGTCTACTTGGCAGTCCTGTGCTTAGAAGGATTTCTCCAAGATGACCTGCAGGCAACTTATGCACACACCTTGTCCCATTCTTCTGCTCCACTATTCCTTCCCCACCCATTTCTGCACCCCATAAGAGCTGTGCCAAGGCTGCCTGGGGATACTATCTCGGAGTGCCGTCCCGGCGACTTGCCCCTCCATGTTTATTTGTTAGTCTGCACTACTTTGCCATGGTGCTGCAGTTTATGATATAATGCTTGTGTCTGTATTTATGGTAAACTGTCACAACTGCTTATTTTCTCATGCGGCAGATCAGAAGAATGGCGTTTAATCCCATGTTAGTATTAAGCCCTGAGAGAACTTGGGCACGTGGAGAAGGAGATAATTCATACATACATGGAAACATCAGCAATGGAAATATGATGGCATTTAATCTGTAATATTTATTTATATTACTGTACTTATTGATTAGCTCTACATCCCACCTTTTTCTTGCAAAGAACTTGAAGCAGCTTACATAATTCTCCTTCTGCTCTCAATTTTATCCCCACAACAACCCTATGAAGTGGGTTCCCCAAAGAGGTACCCCTGGTGCCAACTCTTTTTCCTTTTCAGCACCAGATGAAACCCTTTTTTATTTTCAAGGTATTTTAATAGTTCATTTTTAATTTTAATATTATGTTTTATTACATACTACTGCTGCATCTGTGTGCCAACTCGATTATGGTAGCTGTGGGATTGTTGTTTATTGTGGCTGATTTGTTGATTTTATTGTTCTATTGCTTTATTATTCTATGGTGTTTCTGTTTGTTTGTTTGTTTTGACTTTTGTTAACCACCCTGAGAGCCTTTTGGCTGTCAGACTGTATAAAAATGAAACAAACAAACAAATAATAGGTTGGGATGGGAGTCTGTGACTGGCCCAAAGTCAACGATGGCTGAGCAGCAAGCACTAGAATCCAGATTCCCAGTCCCAGTCCCATGATTTTAAACCTCTACACCCCTCTAGCTCCTAATAGAAGATGGAAGTGCTGCTCCTGCATTGGACCAGTGTGTGTGTGTGTGTGTGTGTGTGTGTGCGCGCGCGCACACACATATACACTTTTGTTCAGTCATTTTATTCCACCTGCCCTGACACCATTTTTCATTTTTCCCATCCACTATAGCCATTTAGCATTCTGTCCTGCAGAGTCAGTCTTCACTGGTCTAATCTGGATTTCTTTTTTCTGTATTTTAAAATTCTGGTCCATTTTAAAGAAAAAAAGTCCTTACAAAAATCTGTACACATTTCTGTGACGACTCCTGTGCAAATTTGTAGGGGCACAGATTTCAAAGGATAGATGAGTTTCTGTCTGAATATTGGTTTGGATGCGAGACACTGGATAGGTTCATGTCAAAATGTGAATTGATCAAATTTCTCCTCCATTCCTATTATGTGCATGAGGAAAAAGCCTTGCCTAGAAATGCCTAACTAGATGGGGGATCGTGCATAAGTAGAAGGGTTACCTTCAGTGTTCTTCCCTTGATTCAGCTGCTAGAACTAAGCATGTGGAAACCTGGCTGGATAATGAGTGGTAGCACCCAGCAACTTTTGAAGAGTTGGATTTAATTCCTGCCACCCAGCCAAAGAACTAATCAGCACAATTGCTGGTTGCCTGAAGCTGGTTACATCTGCATCTTTAGCAGCTCTGTGCACACCTTGGCTGAGGCCTTTGGATACACTTGGTTGGGATGCTCCAGGAATTATTAAGCACAAGTATTTCCCTTCTTCTTCCTTGTTTTTTTATTTTATTTATTTATTTATTTATTTATTAAAACATTTTTTATGCCGCCCCATTCGCCGAAGCCTCGGGGCGGCTTACAACAAAAAATTTAAAATAACATTTTAAAATATATACAATAAAATACAAATATACACTATAAAACAAGCCGCCCTGGCCAAATAAAATTCAATAATATTAACATTTAAAATACTGCTTAAATAAAAAGGTCTTCGCCTGGCGCCGAAAAACAAATAACGACGGCGCCAGGCGGACCTCTCTGGGGAGCGCATTCCATAACTTAGGCGCCACCGCTGAGAAAGCCCTCCTCCGAGTAACCACCCTCCTAACTTCTTCCATGGAGGGCTCCCGGAGAAGGGCCTCTCCCGCCGATCTCAGGGGGCGGCTGGGCATATAAGGATGTAAGCGCTCCTTCAGGTAACCAGGACCCAAGCCGTTTAGGGCTTTATAGGTCATAACCAACACCTTGAATTGGGCCCGGACTTCAATGGGAAGCCAGTGAAGCTGACGGAGAACTGGAGTCATGTGAACATAACGTCCAGTCCCCGTCAGCAGCCTGGCAGCTCTATTTTGGACCAATTGAAGTATCCGGACCGTCTTCAAGGGTAGCCCCACGTAGAGCGCGTTGCAGAAGTCCAAACGGGAAGTCACCAACGCATGTGTCACTGTCGCAAGGCAGTCATTCTCCAGATAGGGGCGCAGCTGATGAATTAGCCGAAGCTGGAGGAAAGCACTCCTCGCCACTGCTGTTACCTGAGCTTCCAGTGAAAGCTCTGGGTCGAGGAGCACTCCCAAGCTGCGGACCTTGTCCCTAAGAGGGAGTGCAACCCCATTCAGGACAAGGTTCAATTCACCCTCTCCGAAGCCCGATCCACCAACCAACAGGACCTCCGTCTTGTCTGGATTGAGCTTCAGTTTATTGGCCCTCATCCAGCCCATTACCTCGGCCAGGCACCGGTTCAGCACAGCCACTGGCTCACCTGGATTGGTGGAAAACGAGAGGTAGAGCTGGGTATCATCAGCGTACTGATGGTTCCGCAGCCCACACCTCCTGATGACCTCTCCCAGCGGTTTCATGTATATGTTGAACAGCAAAGGGGACAAAATGGACCCCTGCGGTACTCCATGGCATAGCTGCCATGGCGCAGAGCCATAGTCCCCCAGCACCACCTTCTGGAACCGGCCATTGAGATAGGAGCAGAACCACTGCAAAGCAGTGCCTCCAACCCCCAATCCCGCAAGCCTATCCAGAAGGATACCATGGTCGATGGTATCGAAAGCTGCTGAGAGGTCCAGCAGAACCAACAGGGACGCACTCCCCCTGTCCTTCTCCCTGCACAGGTCATCATACAGGGCGACCAAGGCAGATTCAGTACCGTACCCGGGTCTGAAGCCGGACTGCAATGGGTCCAGATAATCAGTTTCATCCAAGAGTGCTTGGAGTTGTCCCGCCACCACTCGTTCTAACACCTTGCCCAGAAACGGGATGTTGGCCACTGGTCTATAATTAGAGGCCATCTCTAATTAGAGATGACGCCTTCTCATCAGTGACGCCTTCTTCAGGACCGGTCGGACTACCGCCTCCTTCAAAGGGGCCGGCACCCGACCCTCCCTCAGAGAAGCGTTAACCACTTCCAAGATCCAGGTTCCAATCCCGTGCTTGGAATCATTTATTAACCAAGACGGGCAAGGGTCCAAAAGGCAAGTGGTTGGACGTACTCGCCCAAGCACCTTGTCCACATCATCGGGCCGCAATAACTGAAATTCATCCAATAAATCTGGACCAGACGGCAGCTTTGGTGTCTCCTTTGAAACCTCTGAATCAATAGTGGTGTCCAGCTCGTGACGAATCTGAGCGATTTTCTCCCTGAAATGCCTGGCAAAGTCGTCACAGCGGGTCTTTGAGGGTGGAATCAGGTCTTCCTTTGGACCTGGACGGACCAGGCCTTGCACCACTCGAAAGAGCTCCGCCGGACGGCATTGTGAGGAGGCAATGGAAGCGGAAAAGAATCTCTTTTTTGCCGCCCTCACCGCCACAGCATAGGCCCGATAGTGGGCTCTTAAGTGTGTTCGGTCAGATTCATCTCGTGATTTCCTCCACCTACGCTCTAGTCGTCTCCCAACCTGCTTCATCGCCCTCAATTCAGGAGTATACCAAGGGGAAGAGCGGGCTCTGCCCGGTGGGAGAGGACGCTTAGGAGCGATCGTGTCTACAGCCCTGGTCATCTCCCCATTCCACAGTTCGACCAGAGCCTCGACAGGAGCACCCGTCTTGTCAGCCGGAAACTCCCCCAGGGCCTTCAGGAATCCTTCTGGATCCATCCGGCTCCGGGGGCGGACCCACATAATCGGGTCCGCACCCTTACAGAGGGAGAAGTCGCTCTTGAGCATAAACCTCACCAGGAAGTGATCTGACCATGACAGGGGAGTCAAGCATAAATTACTCACCCTCAGACCACCCTCTTCCTGCCCCGTCGAGAAAACCAGGTCCAGAGTGTGTCCCCGTTCATGGGTGGGGCCGGTGACATGTTGAGACAGCCCCATGGCCGTCATGGAGGCCATGAAGTCCTGAGCCGCCCCGGTCAGACTAGCCTCGGCATGGAGATTGAAGTCCCCCAGGACCAACATCCTGGGGGTCCTCAACACCAGGTCCGAGACAGTCTCCGTCAGCTCAGGCAGGGAGACTGTTGGGCAGAAGGGTGCGCGGTACACCAACAGAATCCCCAGTCTGTCTCGGTCGCCCAACACCAAATAGAGACACTCCAGCCCTGGTCTCGAAGGGACCGGAAGTCCCGTGAGGGAGATGGAGGCTCGGTTTTTCTTTCAAGTGGAAGAGAATTGACCGCACCATTGTAAATAAGTAACAATAATAAAAAAGATTCAAAATATTATGCATTCTTGTGATACGTTCAAGAAAACAGTTGGGAAAAGAAAAGACAAACACATTAAGAATTATGCTGAAATTAGCCTTACAACAAAGCACGGCCCTTTTATTTTTGGAGTGCAACTTCGCAGCAGCTTTGATGAGTCTTAAGAATCTTTATTAATTTCCCATTTAGTATTGTATGGCTACAGGTGGAATAATTATGGTGGCCAAGTCATTGCTTGCTCATTAGGTGTAATGTACGATCACCGTAATCAGCATGAAGTATTTTTTTAAAGCATCTCCCACTTGTTATGTGCACTCTAATAAAGAGGGAGCAGTCTGTACACCCATAAAGAAACTTTCAGATCTGTTAGCAGCACCTGTGCTGTGTACCAGAATTGCTAACACTTTACATGCAAATTGGAGTCATCATCTTAGGAGATGCGCGAGTTCATAGGTTCAACATTCTCTTACTTTCCGTCTCTCATGGCAGCAATATTTTAACCAGCTGGGGGCAGAATTACATTCTGGAAATTAAAGAGAATATATATATATATATATTTAAAAAGGTTAAAATTACAAATCTACAAGCAGTTCTGCTTCTGAGTGTCTCAATTTACTACATTATAAGACAACATGAAAAATCCTATCAGAGGGAAAAAAATGATGTCTGATTGCACATTATACTTTTTTGAAGTGTCAGTGCATAGATAGCTTTACATTTACAAGCAATTTAAATGCTTCAGTATATTTATATGTGGATAGTGGGGAAGAAATACCTTTGTCAAGCTAAACCCCTTGATGAAATTTGCTCATTTTCAAAACTTGCATTGGAATCCTTACAAACCCTTTTTGGTAGGGTAGGGTAGGGTGGGGTGGGGGTGGCAATTAGCTGTGCTAGAAGTTGAACACAGCACTTCTAATCTTTCCCAATTCAGCGAAATGGAGCAATCAACTTAAATAATCTGGTTTGTGCCAGTTCTGGCACCTTTTACCATAAATAATAATTTTGAAATTGGCTTTACATAATCTAATGATGTTATAACGAGCTCAGATTGCTGATTTGGGCCATCTAACAACAGCATCAGATGGGGGCTGTGGTCCATGGGTTCATGTCCTTTGTTTATGCAGCTGAGATTCTTAAAATATGCTCTCTTCTGGAAGCTCTACTGATCTGTCCCGGTCCAGGAACAAACATTTCTGTCAGGTTGGGTTAAAAGCTGCACTTTAGAAACAGAGACTCCTGCAGCCTCACAGACTTAATGTGATGCAACACCATAAGGAGAAGAAAACTGTGTGTCCTTTAGCAGACACGGAGGAGAAGCAAGGGACAACTCCATCAGCACAAATTCAGTTGCTGACTGGCTAATCACAGTTTCTAGCCTGACTGTCTTGTGGAGCTGCTAGCCAGTCAGCAACCATACACACCTGCACTGCATTGACAGAGGTGCTCTCCACTGTATTGCATTCTGTCCCTGTACCTTTTGTAGTTTTGACTGTCTTCCCAGCCTGGTGCCTTCTAGATGTCTTATACAAGTCCCAGCAGCCCTTACTTGACTGGGGCTGACTGGGATTAATGTGGAAAACAGCTGGAAGATACCAAGATCTAGAAGGCTGTTCTCTATTGTATTTTACTCTATTTACTTGCTTGTGGTTTGGTACTGTATTTTATTCTTATAATTCTTGTGATCTACTCAGAAAACATCTGTTACTGGAGAGTTAAAAATATAAATACATGCACGCATGTAAATAAAACAATAATTAAGAATTGCAGAATTTTAGAGTTAGAAGAAAGGCACTCTAGTCTTATGCACTGCTTAGTAGAACAATCCTTGAAGTGCAGCATACCTGGCAGATGGCTGTCCAGTGTCCACTTTAATACCTCTAGTTATGCAATGAGCTGAAATAAATTCAAAATATGAAGGTGAAATGCAGTTAGATAATAGATGCACAGTAGCATGAAGCCTCAGAAACCTGCTTTCTGGGAAGTGTTTGCTGACATTCTGGTATATTATCATGTTCTTTCTTTAGTAGATGTTTATATTGTCCTTCAGGGGAAGAAACCCACCTAAGGTGCTCCACAAAAAAATTAAAAAGAAAAGAAAAGCCATATTTAATGAATCAGAACAGAAACAAAAATACCAGCAACTAAGTCATAAATTGTTTAATTTTTAATATAAATATCCCTCAACCTTGCAATCAAAACCATTACAAATCTACTTCGGGTGTAATTCCCACCAGATACTCCCTAGATGACCATAGAAGATTTGGAAGTCCTAGATTTGACCTTGGAATTTCCCTCCAAGACTGGATTGGTCCCCCCAAAGTTGAAACACCCTTTTTCTGCCCTTGCAGGGGGGGACTTCAGTATCCTTTCCCCTTGCTCTGGTGCACAAGACGTAGATGACCAAAATTACCGTCTCTCTTACAGGCCCTCTGCCTCCATGCTGCTTTCCTCCATAGAATGTCCACAATCCCAAATGTAGAGGGTTATGCACAGCCCCCTTAAATTCTGCTGACAAATACTCGTGCACATATCTCTGGGAAGAGAATTCCAAAAATGTGGGACTACCACTGAGAAGACTAGCTTAAGGATGGATGGACCTGTCGATCTCAGTCTTGCTGAGATGGTCATTTTGTTGAAGTCAAGCTAATCTCATCCCTTTTCCATATGAGCATACAAAATTCATGTGCATTTTAATAAGCGATGCATCAGCACATGCCCTTTTGGAATCATGCACGTTTCCCCCAAGAACTGACATCGCTGAAGCACTGCTTCTTGCAGCTTTCTCAAATATGCACATTTTATGCTCAGTTTCTGATAATATATGCATTTTATGTGCACTTTTCCCATCACATGTGGAACAGAATTCAGTCTTAGCTGCCTGAAAAGCTTGCAAGATGTGAACTTTTTAAAGTTTATGAAAAATTTTACTGGCAGTTTCTTTTCCATCTTTCTCTTTCTTTCAGCTTGTGGTTACCAGAAATATGGCTTTATCAAAGGTGGTCCCTCACCACTGGAGCCACCTCCCCAGGAAATTGCTTTTAACAAACACCTCTGAAGAGACTTGGATTTCAGTCTACATTTCTTGCTTAAAACCATTAGCTGCTGCTGCTCTGTGAGCTTAATTTCAGTGTTGATATTTTTGTAGTTCCACAAGCCTGACAGGGCAATCCCCCCATGACAGGCAGGTTAAAACATGCTTTAAATAGATAAATATTCTTGGTCCGTGACCACCATTTCTTCTATCCCAAAGTGATGCCACATCATGGCATGGCATCATTCTGAGGGGAATAAGGTTAGCTGCCAGTAGGGTGCGAGCGCCATGTTTTTCCCAGAAGCCCCTGGGGAATCACCCTGGAGCCCTGATGAGAAGCACGGTGGGCAACCCTCTCTGTGGGCATAGACTTGATTTCCTGTGGCTTGCTTATGCCATCTAGTATGCAGTTTAGGAATGACTGTTCTGACAACAGAATTACTGACAACAATTGCATTTACATTTGCAAATGCTTTGAGTTTCCAGGACGAGGACTAGAAGGGCCTTGACGTCAGAACCATGCGGCATTTGAGGCGACTCGCTAACTTGGGTAGGGCTGACATTCCGAAGTGGGCCTGTGCAAATGGTTTTCTATAACACATTATTCCAGCTTCTGAAGCCTGTGGCTGGGAATATTTCAGCTGGAATACATAGTGTAAAATTCTCAAAGGATCCTGGTAAAAAGTTTGCAAAGGTAAGATGTGAGAGTTTCCCCTCTCCCCACACTTAATTCACTGGGAGAGAAACCAGTAAATATCAGAGTCTTGGCTGACTAAGCATTTCTTATCTGTTCTTTCCCATTCTGTGTTTAGTTGTTTGACCTGAGGAATTTTCACAAATGGATAGGCAAATATTTGGGCACTAGAAGTATAAATGTTCATAAATTCTCTTTCTTTTCCCATGTGTGCTTTGCCTGGACAACTGATAAGACTTTTCCATGTTATCAAGAAGTCCAGGAGCAGTAATGAAGGAGCAAGATCCACTGAAGTAGCCCAGCTCTTAACAAGTAATTATCGCAACCTATTACACTCTCAGTGGCTCTAAAATTTGTTCAGTGTAA
Source organism: Varanus komodoensis (assembly GCF_004798865.1). NCBI lineage: Eukaryota > Metazoa > Chordata > Lepidosauria > Squamata > Varanidae > Varanus > Varanus komodoensis. The sequence goes on from NW_025335761.1 coordinate 48,805,301, forward strand.
ACATTTGTAAATAACAAGTATGATACCCTTGCATCATAATCCTAACTTTATTGTCAAATGTATTAAATTTTATATTTGCCTTGCTCGGTTTCACTACCAGGTAATACTACATTAGTGGAAACTTTGGACACGGCCTTGTGTGTGGCAGCTCCCTGTGTGTGGAGCACCCTTCCTCTGGGGATTAGCCTGGCTCTTTCACTGTTTGCCTTTTGGTAGGCAGGAGAGGCATCTTGCATTGCTCACTATTTAATAACTGTGAATAAAGAGGCAGTTGCTGATCTCATTTTCATATATTTTGTCACTCTACTTTCAATCCTATTTTTTAAAAATTATGCTTTAAAATGTGTGTTGATGTTGTGCGCGCATGCTCAGAAGAGTCCCTTATGCACGCACAAGAGGGGGAAACTTCTCATGAGAACCAGAGTGTTGATGAAGAGCTATTTTGGGTGTCAGCAGAACAATCTTTACTCCCCAATTTCACAGATGCTGAGAATGGGAATGAGCCAGATAAGGAGGATCAGGGAGAAGTCAAAACAGAGGGGCAAGAAGATGGGAAAGCAGTCTTCCAAGCTGCCGAGATGGAATGTGAGAACCAAGGAGATAAGGGCAAGGGGGCTTCGCAGGCACCCGCCTAGTCTGGGACAGCTGGGATCGAGACTGACTGAGCCACACAAAGAGAGGGGTCACAGCGCTCCGCCCTTGCGGGGGACACTACCATGAAGGATTCACAAACCAAGTGTGGGTTGAACTTAGAATGAGAAGTCAACTTTCTAGCCTGTGTGACTATAATTCTAATACTGTTTAGAATAAAGACGTTTGTAGTAGCAACTGGAGTGTTTGCTTTCATTGAAAAGGAGCGCCAGCCTCACGACAGCTGAAGGCCATTCGTTGAAAGGCGGTGTGGACCTATTTTATAGAAACATGCATCTTAGGGATGCTTGTGAAATTATCAGAATACTAATTTCTCCCCAGGTTTTAGGGATTTCTGAATTACCCAGTCCTGATTCTGATATGGAACAATGAATACAGAATAGGAATAGACAAAATGGTCAAGCTGGAGTCCACTCAGTTTCTTTTCCTAAATTAAATTTGTTGCATCTCATTTTAACATCAGTTTCCATTTTTAAAGCATGCACGAAAATCTGTGCATGCTCTCTGCTTATTTCTAAAATTGTACACATTTCAGACAATTTTTCCAAATTGCATGTATTTTTTTGCAGCCAGTTTCCCTTAAGATAAGGCATTTTGCACACAGCTCTGTGATATATGTATGCTTGCATGCACTTTTCTGTTCTTTCGTTATTTCTGTATAAGGCATATTTGTATGCCTTAGCATACAAACTTTTTTTAATCCTAAGTAATATTGGATAAGTGCAGATTTTTCTCCCACTCACCTAACAATAGAACCTGGGAAAGCTGGTGGGAAATTTAGGGCAGATGAAAGGAAGGACTTCATGCAATATAAAGGACTACTATGGATTTTGCTGCCAAGGAGGTGGTGATGGCCACCATTTGGATGGCCATTTGGATAGCTCCGAAAGGGGATTGGGCAGATTCATGGAGGAGGAGGCTCTCAGTGGCTGCTGGCTTTGCCTGTGTTCTTTACCACAGGTGGCTTTTCTGCATGCACCACTTTCCGTAGTGCTTGGGCAGGAGGCGGTCTTGCACCCGTCCTGCTTGACAGGACCTGTGGGCAGCTGGTTTGCCACTGTGTGTACAGAGGACTGGATAGGGTGAGCTTCAGTCTGATCCACATTATGTTCGTGGCAGGAGGTGGGTGGACCTTTGCCTCCGGGTTCCCCCAGCCATGCATAGAATGCCCACCCTCTTTCAAGTGCAGAGGATGGTAGGCAGCCTTATTGCATTATCCCCTAAAAGAAAGTGTCCTAAATAAATGCTCCGTCCCCACAACTGCCCTGATCCAAATCACTCCCCCCCACCCCATTCAACCTTTTCGAGAAGCGGGAAGGCCTGGTCATGGGTCTTCTACAGAGCCGAATAGGAACTCTGGTCCTTTGTCTGGACACCTTTGGGGTGGGGACTAAACGTTCTGTCTTCCCAGTAGCCAAAGTGTGTGGGGTGAGATAGAAGAGAGTTTTTCCTCTCGTCCATGGCACAACGTGCTCAAAGAGGCACTGCAGCCCCAGGCCTGGGGTTCGTGGCATGGACTCAGGTGTGCAAAATGGGGCAGGTGGAAGCGACTGTCCCTCGGCATCCCCACAATGCCTGGTAAATGGCTGTGCCTGTGGACTTTTCTGATTTCCTGCACTTTTCATTTAAAGTAATCAAATGAAAGAGCTTGATAACACTTCACATTTCTTCTAATTTGCTATTTCAGAGCACACCAGGGATGAAGATGACCTTTTGAATCTTGACCGAACTTTTGGTAATGGGCAGCATCTTCATACTTGCTTTTGATTCACATGAATACTGCATGCCTTTCTCTTGGCCAGCATAAAGCTATTAATATTAATATTAGCTTAATATTATTAAGCTAATAATGACCTTTCCCCTAAAAAGACAATTACTGTACTTTTATCCTTAACAAATCTCATTTATTAGAAAGTTTTGCTCTGTGCTGACTGCTGTTGCATCTGGGAAAACCGGCCTCTCATTTCTGTTTCTTCATTTTGCTTTTGAAGTGAAATGTTGGTCAATATTCCATGGGGACCATCTGCAAGTGACTAGACTAGCCCCACCAAACACTTTTTACAAATGGTGCTGCTTCCTAGCACTGGTGCCCACGGCACACAGAACAGAGATTCTGTGCTTTCAGGGGCATCCCATAATGAGTGGAAATGCTCCTTTCTGGAACAGGGAGCTGGCAGAGCTTCCATAAGAGAACTCCACTGACCTATCCTGCTCCATAAAGCACCATTGCCACTAGCTTTAGGGCATCTGTCTAGAAGTACTAGATCTCTATTCCACAAGGGGTAGGCACAAGCACTGAGAAGATGACCCTCTAGCAGGAAATCGCAGGGTTTTCACTGGAACTCGCAGTAGCTCTGCAAGGAATCCTGCAATGCATCATCCAGGAATCAGACCTCCACCATGCCCTGACTTTTGCTTAAGTATCCAGCTTTCCTGCGGTTCTTTTTTCCCTCTAAATGTGAGCCAAATGAATGGAGACAGGTGCAGTGATGGGTCATCACTAAGAAACATAGAACAGTAGAGCTGGAAGGGCTTGACAAGGCCTCCTTGACAGATGGCTGCCCAATTGCCTCTTGACTGCCTCCAGTGTGGGAGAGCCCACAACCTCCCTAGGTAACTGGTTCCGTTGCTGTACTGCTCTAAGAGTCAGGAAAATTCTCCTGATGTCCAGCCAGAATCTGGCTTCCTGCAGTGTAAGCCCATTATTCTGTGTCCTGCACTCGGGGATGAAGGAGAAGAGATCCTGACCCCCTTCTGTGTGGCAGCCTTTGAAGTGTTTGAAAAGTACCATCCTATCTCCCCTCTATCTTCTCTTCATCTCCACCAGCATCACATTGCATTTCTATTCCATCTTTCCCCTTTTTGTGAGTCTTGGGGTCCTCGCTCCATCACCTCCCCACACTGGCTCTCCTGTTTGTGGATATGGTGGCAATGAGATGTTTTTGCTGAGTCTTTGGGGAAACCAGGTCTCCGACTTGCTGGTTCAGCTGTCAGAACAATGATGGGCGATGCATCTGTTCTTATAGCTTCTTCCAGTTTGGGATGTTTTCAGTCTCAAGTGCTTTCCATACTGTGCAAATTTTGGTGAGTTGAACAAGCAGAATAGAATTCTCACCAAGCTGCACTGGCCAAATTCAATAGTTATAACTATTCTTAGCATGGAAAGGACCAAGCTGTATCTGCCTGCCATGGAGCTATTAGAGATGAAGAGTCTGTCTGAATAACTGTTGTTGGACCTCATTCAGCACTGCAGGGACACCGCAAGAGGCACACAGTCACAGACATCTAAAGTGCTTAAGGGCCCATTTCTATGCAAGCTCAGACAGGAACTTAGATCCTAAAAAGCCCCACCACTTCCAGTATTCCCCAGCCACCATGCTGGGAGTAATAGACCCTTTTCTGTCTAAACTTGCATGAGTTTGTACCTTAGCACTCAAAGCCTTCTGCCTAGATTGATGCTTCTGACAATTTTCTTTTTTTTCTGCACTAGATACTTGCTTGTTTGCTGGCTCTTGCAATTTCAATAATTTCCTTCTCGTTTATAAAGAAATGTACAGAGTTTTGCAAGTTCTTATCCAAAAATAACCCAAACAAAATCTTCACCCTTCCCTCATGGATGCCATTGAGATTCTTAGTGCCCATGAAGAAGGAATTAGAAGAGTACCTCCCCAGGCCATCTCAAAGAATGGAAAGGTTTAGACAAGAGAAAACTTCCTACCAGCTTTGTCAATAACAGAGTATCACAGGCAAAGTGATGGCATCATGGTTCAGTTTATAGAAGTAGCAAGTTAAAAGTGAATAGCTTCATTTAAACTATGCAATTCCTTAGTATTCTGGGTTTTTCCCTATATCAAGCCTTCTTTTTCTTACGCTGTGATGATGATTTATTTATTGGGAATCCGAGTGGGTGGCAGATGTGAGGAGGTGAGTTCCCTTGGGCTGCAGATCGAGGTAAATAGTATGTCATAACCCATTCATCAATTGATAATGCAAGCCAAACAGAAATATCTGCAAGGGGGAAGGAATTGGCAAACATTTTGCAGAGGGACTGGCATGGATTAGAAGTGAATCAGGTGGGATTTTGCCTCTGCAAAGAAAACACCAATTTAAGTGTTCACAAGGGCAGATTATAGGAATGGATGGTCATGTTATAGATTTTCAAAGAAGTGATGTAGAAGATTGTGAGGTGGACCACCCAGGACCTGGGTCAAGTCTTTCAGTGCAAAAGTTTAGGAGAACTGACTACAGTTTATAAAATAGTAGCAAGAGGCACGAAATAATTAGCTGTATTTCTTGATTGGCAGAGTTAACATCAGTCATTTCACTGAGTGCTTAATCTGGATAGTTTTTCTATCCTGCTTTTACGTTTCCTTACATTGTATGGATTGTCCATGAAGGTATAAAGAGTGAAGTTGGACTATAATTCTGTATTTGTTTATTGCATTTCTACACTGCTCAACAGCCAAAGCTTTCCAGGCAATTCACAACAGCTAAACAGCTAAAAATATAACACCAAATACAATATGTAAGTTTCAGTGTTTAAATTCAGAGCATAAAAACCAAATAAAACCTAGCAGCAATCCAAAAACACAGAAGCAGATTCAAAACAACAGGAACTGGAAGACTCGAATGTAGAAGAAGGTGGTCTTTACCTGGTGCTGGTGAACTGTTACAGAGGTCTTCTTCTTAGCAGCCACCCACCACACTTCCTTTGATGGGGGCTCCTGGAGAAGGGCTGTTGATCTGACAGTATGGCCAAGTACAGATCTGATGGCAGGAATGATGCAGTCCTTGGAAATGGGGTACGGTTTGCAGTGCTTTCTGAAGCTGAGATCCTGGGTCAATGAAAACCAAGGAATTGCATCCCAACTGTCCAATTGCCATTGGTGGATAATGTTCATTACCACTTAGACTCTAACTCAGAGCTGCTTTAGGCACTTTAGGCACACAGCATAGGAATTGCCCTTATATTGAATCACAGCCTTGGTCTTCTGGCTCAGTATTAGCTACAGTATTAGCTTGAGCCTGCGGGCATCCCTGTTGATCCAACCAGCTTCTCCACCAGACCTTAGATCCTCAGTGGGACATACTTCTGAGTGAACACATATACAGTTCTGTGGCTACAGGGCACACCATTTTTGTTGTTGTTGTTGATTTGCCGCAAAGTCATGCCCGACCCATCACGACCCCATGGACAACATTCCTCCAGGCTCTCCTGTCCTCCACACTCCCCCAGAGTTCACCCAAGCTCACACCCACTGCCCCAGTGACTCCTTCCAGCCACCTCAGGCACACTATTACATTAATTCAAAAGACTGGCAATAATATGTAAAAATAACAAATTACCTCAGGCTGGTTTCAGTGGAAACACATTAAAGGAGAGGCAGCGTGGCTAGAGTGTCGGAGTGGGATTCTGAGATCTGGGCTCTAATTCCCACTGGGTTGCTCACTGACTTCCAGCCTAACCTACTTCACAGGTTGTTGTGTGGATAAAAATGGAGAGAAGGTCCATGTAGGCACCGTGGGTTCCTTGAAAAAGGGAAAATGGCTGGACGGGAATGTAATAATAAATAAATAGTGGCCCTGCTAGCTTAAAGGGAACAATGAAGAATGGGAAGTTTTAAGGATGAGTTAATGAGTGGTTCACATACTTTACGAGCAGTCAATGAAGAGCAAACTAAATGTGAGATAGAGTTAGTAATCTGCAGAATAAAATGGTGATGGCTGAAGTTAATGTGAGAGCTAATCAAATGAATATTGACAGAATGGAGGAGCATTTAGAACAAATGGATAATAGAAGCGGAAGGAATCGAATGAAGATTAGAGAAATGAAGGGAAAAAAGGAGGAGGAGGAAATATAGATGACTTCACTGCGTCAATAGTAGAGGTAGAATCAGATAATATAATTATTGATTCAGTTTACCATATAAAATCCAAAGTGGCACATAGAAAACAATAAGATGGAAATGCTTTAGTGACATTTCAATATGTCACTAAAATAACTCCTGAGAACATTTTCGGGGAGCTCTTCAGGATCTGCATGGCTTAAGAACCAGTGAAAATGTCATCCATTTTCTTTGGCAGGCTTGTCAACTATAGAAGTGAACAGAAATAGCATTCTGAACAGATCGGTGGATAAGTGTGCAAATGTGTAAGGCCAGTTTATTAAGTTAAGGAGACTGAATCCAAAGAGTTGCATTCCTGTAGTGCATTCCTGAATTGCATGAACCCATATTGCTTATGGTCCCCTTTTCCAGTTTCTTTCAACCCAGTTAATTTTATCAAAAAGGCAGAAGAGAGTTCATAGGCCAGGCGTATTACCCTGCGTGTGAATATTGGTCCCGGGAATGGGTTGCCAGCTTTTCCTGAGAACAGAAGACCACAAATCAGTTTCTGGCAGTGGTTTTGAGAAGCAAGGTCAAACCCCTTCCAGCCCAGGGGCCAAATTCAATTTTGGAAAATCTTTCAGGGAGCCACATTCCAGCAGCCAGGGTACTGCAGGCATCGGAGAGGAGACCAGTCTAGTTTATCTTAGATCTCCTACTAAGCCTTAAGAGAAGCACTGCGATTTATTAGGGAGGAAGAGAGCTGTGCGAAGGCTGAGAAACTATAAAACCTTTGGAGGAAAGAGGGTGCAGACGTTGGCAGGGAATGCAGCAGAGGCCAACAGAGACCCCAGGTGGGCTGGATTTGGCCCGTGGGTCTGAGGCTCTACATCCCTTGTTTAGTGAAGTGCAATTGTTCCTCCTGACCCCACTCTGATGCTTTTTATATGCGCTTCCATCTGGCTGGCTCACTGCTTCCGCACACTGAGTAGCTATTACATCGATGTGGCTCTAGGTGTACCAGTGCCCACCTGATGCGCTCTAGATGGGTTGGATCCCCAAGCAACATGGCCATGGGCTGGAACGCAATTCTGCTGGAGGGGTCTGGGTTGGGAGAGGCTGATGAATGCCTCCCAAAGGGCCTTATTGAGCTTCAGTGACAGTGGCTGATGATGACATTGCACACCCACGGACACACACCAGGCAGCAAAATGGATTGCATTGTTGCACTGAAGTGTTACAACCCCAATAGAAGGCTTAAAATACTTTGTCTCCTTTTTGGCTCCTCATTTCTTTTACTTTGAAATGGAGAGCACCGTCCAATGTGCCTCCCCACTTGGACAATTATGGATGCCCATTCAGGTGCAGGTGGAGCACGGATGAAAGGATTCCCTCCGTGTTTCCTCCACCCTGCATGTTTTCCTCCATTCTGTCAAGGTCTTTGGTCCCTGGCTTGTGAGGAGGGCTAGAGCACAGCCAAGCTTCCTTGTATTCCAGCAGAGCCCCTCCCCTCCCCTCCCTAGATGTATATCATAGAAACATAGAAACATAGAAATAGAGCGAGTCAGAAGGGGTCTCCCAGGCCATCTAGTCTGACCTCCGGCACCAGCCAGCTCCGCTCACGACATGCCCACCATGTGGACGTCCAGCCTATCCTTGAACACCCGCACCGATGGGGCCTCAACGACCTCTTGTGGAAGCCCATTCCACACCCTCGGGGTCCTGACTGTCAGGAAGTGCTTCCTGGCATCCAAACGGAACCTTGGCTCCCTGAGCTTTGCTCCATTGGAGCGCGTCCTGCCTTCCTCTGCAGGGGAGAACAGGTCTCTACCCACCTCCATGTGACATCCCCTCACATACCTGTATGTCGCCAACATATCCCCTCTGAGTCTCCTCTCCTCCAAGCTGAAGAGACCCAGTTCCCTCAGTCTCGCCTCATACGGCATCCCCTGCAAACCAGCCACCAACCTTGTGGCCCTACGCTGCACTGACTCCAACCCAGCTATATCCTTTCTGTAATGAGGGGCCCAAAACTGAACACAATACTCCAATTGCGGGTGCACCAGAGTCGTGTAGAGTGGTAGTAATACTTCTCTTGATCTAGAAGCCACACTTCTGGCTATGCAACCAAGGGTGGCGTTCACCCTCTTGACCACCACATCACACTGCTGACTCATATTTAGCCTGCAGTCAACCAATACCCCGAGGTCCCTTTCACAAGTGCTGCTCTCCAGCCACTTGTCACCTAACCTGTACTTATGACAGCTATTTCTGTGCCCCAAGTGCAAGACCTTACACTTATCCACATTGAACGCCATCCTGTTGTCTCCTGCCCACTTCCATAGTCTGTCCAGATCCTTTTGGATCTGGAGTACCTGCTCCTCAGTTGTGGCCACTGCTCCAGTTTTAGTGTCGTCTGCGAATTTGATCAGCAGACTGTTCAACCATGGTCAGTCAACCATGCCCTAATCCACCGGACAGTGCTTTGGTGTATCCCAAAACTCCTCAGTTTCTCCACCAGGATATCATGGGGCACTTTGTCAAAGGTCTTGCTGAAATCCAGGTATACCACATCCACTGCATCCCCTCCATCTAGCCATCTCGAAACCTTGTCATAGAATTCCACAAGGTTTGTCTGGCAGGACCTGTTTTTGCGGAGGCCGTGTTGTGTGGCTGTCAGCCTCCCTTCCCTATCTAGCATCACTAGATCTCTCTCTATTATGCGCCTTTCCATGGTTTTTCCTACAATGGACATAAGGCTTACCGGTCTATAATTCCCCATGTCCTTTCTACTACCCTTTTTGAAAATCACTCCCAGCACTTAGTTCCAAAGACACACTTGTGATTTCAGAGCTGAAACTGGCTTGGAGGAAAACAGCCAATGGCCAAGTGGGGCAGCTCTGATCTTGAAGCACATCTCTGTGGTCAGAACTGGGACTCTGACCAGTTCTGTGGCCATCTGGGAAGCATCTAGTGGTCACAGGGCTATCCCCCTAACCTTTCTTACAGCCCAAATGGCACATCTTTGAATCTTGCTGAATTTGGCCACTGGACAATGTAATTGTGTGGCCACACGAGAGAGGCTGGACAGCCATTGCATCTTTGGAGATCCCTCTACAAGGTCAAAAAGTGCTCCAACCGCATAGATGGTCTCCAAGAACCACACTGGCTAGATCTTTGAAATGGAAATCTGTTTCCTATAATGCAGTTCAGCAGTTCTCTCTGCAATATGCAGGGGGAAAAATACAACCAGATCATGCCACACTTGCTACCAGGAGAAACTACCTTTATTATGCAGAAGACACTAAGAAGGAGCAATACATAACATGGGAGGAGGAGTCCGTTTTCTTTATCCCAAAGAGCTTACAAGCTTATGCTCTGATCTGGAGTTACACCAACTTTGCCCATTCCGGCTGGGAGACAAGGGGTACTCATCCCAAAAGATGGGATTAAGAGGGATGAGAAGGAAGTGGGCTGGGCTGCACGAAGAAGGACATTTCAAAGAAGAATGGAAGGAGGGGAAAGGGATGGTTGATGGATGGGAAGGGAGTGTGTGTGTGTGTTGTGGAGGGGGAGATCCAGTAGCTGAGATGTTTCCCATGTTTGCTAAGGTGAATATTAGTCTAATGGAAAGCATTTGAGGAAGACTAACTCCAAGTAGGTTTGTCCTCCTATTAAAAGCTCTGCCTTGCTGGTTAAGTTTGCTTTGAATAAACTAAAGTGACAGCTTTTGTTTTCGACGAAAATTTGCCGACAGCCACAAAGCTTGTAAAGCTCACCTGTATTCCCTTTCCTTCCCCTCCCCCCTCCTTACTCTGCTCCCATCCGCTTGGAAATTTATTTCTGTGAGTCTTTTAGCATTCAGATCCTATCGTTGGTAACAAATGATGTGAAATCTTAGGTACAGTACTTGCAGTCTGTGTTTGTTAAAATGAAGGAAGAGGCCCTTCCAACACTTTGGGATTTTTATGAATGATTTACATCTGGTGCTAAAGTTCATAAATGAAACGTGGGGGAACCAGATGCTTCATTTCTTGACTGCATCGTGTCTGCACATACTGATGGTGAATTGAAAACAGAGATGTCTCATAAATCAACCAAATCTATTTTTGTACTCTCAATTTCCATTCCGAAGATCCATATAACTCCCAAACAAATGTAGTAAAATTGGTTCCTTGAGAAACCCTTTATGTTTAGTAACAGTGTGGACATGTTAATAAAAGAGCGGGGGGGGGACCATGGAGGGGGATTTAAGCGCAAGTACACACAGGCGCGCGCGCGCGCGCACACACACACACACACACACCAAGCCAGTCCTTGAAATGGGGAAAGCATGCTGAGGATGAATGACTGCTGTAAGAGATCAATGCAGAAGGTGTGACATTTAGCAAAACAGATGGAGGGACTCTGCTGAAGCATTAGGTGAATCCTACCATTTGTAGAGAAAGGCTGTGGTGGGTGAAGACGTGGCATCCTGCTGCCATGGATTCTGTGCAGGCAGAAGAGGCAACTTGCCCCTGTCAGCAGCAGGGGGCGCTCCTGCGTTTGCTCTTTCTTTGTCTCGAAGCATCTCTGTGGCCCCTGCGATCTATTTATTTAATACATTTTTAACCTTGTTTTTCAGCTCCCAGAGCAGCTGACAAAAATTGGAAACATGTCAGTTCTATGCCTCCAGTTTAAAAGGCACGATGCAAGATGAAAAAGCGTTGGGAAGGATGAGGAACCCTAATAGCAGTGATGATGATGATGGTGATAATATAGAACCTTAGATATTGGCCCTTAATTGCAATTTGTTTTGTAATCTGGTGAGAAAGCTTGGCTAGGCACAGTGCAGAGATGTGATACATAAGGTAAATGCAATATTCTTATCATGAGAAGCTGAAATGGCGTAAGCAGAGGCAGGCCGCCACTCCTGTTTCCCTTCTCTTCCTCATCTTGGCTGGTGGAATGGCTGCAAAACGCAATACTGGCCACCCTTCGGGTTGCATGGCCAGGGGAGGTCACCCCCTTGGCACTGCTGGAGGCTTCCTTTGAAATGTCGTGGTGATTGTTGCCTCGACTGTGGCAAGGAGAGTTAGTGCTAAAAACTCCATGGGCCTGAACCTCCTGCTCACATTAAAAGGTTGGGGGCACACCACTTGCACACCATTTACACAACTGACATCACTTACAGGTTGGCCCTCATTGAACTCTGCAGCAGGGCTGTTCAGGCCGGCCGGAACAAATGCTACCTATTGGTTATGTCTTATGGTCTGCCCACTCTGGGGCAGCTCTCCTATTTTTACAGTCCTGATGCGTTTGAAAAAGTGCTCACAAAAATGCCTCTATTAGAAGAAATGCACATGAAAAATGTACACATTTTTGGTCTTTTCAGTTTACAAGAAATGGATTAGATGAATGCTATGGGGAATCTAATGAGCTGAACCAAAATGAACTTGGCAGGACAACTCATCTGTGATATCTGGCCAGCTGCTTTTTGGTTTGTTTTCTACTTGCAGGGATTTTTTCAATGCAGGTGAGCTTTGAAAACCATGACACCCTCCCTCCCAGTTATCCGCAGTCTTGATATCCTTTGGTCTATTCCACTTTGAAGGGCAAGAAAGGTATTTGGTTCATATTTTAATGCAAAGGCACATAATTTTGCACCATCAAATCAATTACCCAAATTGAAACTCAACCTTCACAATTCACATTGCTCCAACTTTTACAGTAAAGTTCTCCAGTGGAAAAATGCATACAAAATGTGTATATTAGGGGGAAATCTTCAAAGCAGCATACATTTGTGAATATAATATTAGCCAGCATTATATTTGGGGAATTGCATGGAATTACTTGAAAGGCAGCCTAGAAATATTCCAAATGAATAAATGAATGCACTTTTAAAAATAAACAAATGTGCGTATTGACCAAAAATGTGTATAGAAATACATATATTAGGAACAATGCACACAAAATGAACTTACATGCAAATTCCACAAAATCCACAGCAAACTGAACTAAAGACTGGCAAAATTCTCAACCATTGGGATGAGTGAAACTCAAGAAAGGGAAAATCAGAGACTGAGGAAACAGAAATTGACAGATTATCCATCCCTAGGTGAATATGACACTTGTTCTATCTATTTCCATCCATCCATATAGAAGTCAGTTCAGGGCTTCTGTGAACCTGAACTTTACCATTTCTCTTAGAAGATGGACATCATTTCTATCAAAGCCACCAAGCTGGCCCACAATATGAAAAGTTTATCAGAACTGTTTATCAGAACTGTTCTCCCGTTCTTAGGCAAATGCTTAGACCCTTAGACTCTGGAGTTAAGGAGCTCATCTTGTTTAGATGGTTATATGTATTCATTCAGAATGGAGCGAGCCAGTTCTGCTATGTTTGTCTTGATTATTCTATGGAAGCATCCTCTGCCATGTTTGGGAGCCCTCCTGCTCATCGGGCCCTGGACCTCTTGCTCCAAAGATCTGTACTGGTGGCCCCACAGATCCGGAGCTGATTATGCCCATGCTTCCATTCTGTGTTCATGGGAACTGCCTTAATGTGACACCACCATTCTTTTTTCTCCCTTGGTTACCATTCTGTTCAAAATATGTCCTTTCCTAATGCAACTCTCTATATGTCATAAAACACAAAGGGAAGCGCTTTTCATGCCAAATATCAGAAAAGTGCTCTCTTTTTCTCAACTGCCCAAGTAACCGAAATGATGTATTCATTTGAAATTCCATTCATGTAGGCCCTAATAAAAGCTATTATAAAATACAATTGTGTGGAGACAAAAAGAGAGATAATATCGCTATAGCTCAATATAAAATTTAAGTAATTAAGACATGAAAACTATTACACAATTTAGTTTGAATGTGGCACGAATAATAAAACGTTTAACCATTCCTTTTCTGATGTTCATGTTTTTGGGGTTTTTTTAACATTTGAGGTTTGAAAATGGTTTGCTAGAGATTTGTTCTCGGCAATCTTTCACAAAATGAACACTGAATGTAAATCTCAGTGGGTTTGGGGAAGGCAGCCCATGTATGTTATCTTGGGAAAAAGCAGAGTTAGTTGATTTATTTATGAAATATATTAATTGTCCTGCTAAAAGGCAACAAAGAAGCGATGCATTTCTAAGTTAAATCAAGAATAAAATAGAAACTCAAAAATTGGTGAAATATACTCCAACTGATTTGATTGTTTAGATATACACCTCTTTCATTTTATTCTTTACTACAAGAAGAGGCCCATATTCTCCTGGGCTGCAATGACGTTTAGCATTTAAGCAAAGATATGCTGGCATCAGAACTGGATATGTTGTGCCCACTGCGTCTATAGGAACGAAAGTCTGCTGGCACCCCGAGAGGCATGGGGCAGCCATGTGACTCTGTTCCTTGGATTACTCCAGCATCTCCTACCCTCTCTGACTGGAAATCAATGTGCTGGGTACCAAATAGGTGTTCAGATGTAGGAGGTAATATGAAGAGATGTTGACTGGTACTCATGGATACCTGCGTTCTGACCAGATTAGTCGTCATCACTATGGTTGGGTTCAGACAACATAACAAGCCACGGTGGGAATATTTTTAACCATTGTTGATCTGTTGTGTTGTTCAAACCCAGTCATTTTATTTCACCATGGTAGGTTTTTAGAAACCATGATAAAGAACAGTGGTTGGTTCTATGGTTTCTCTGTACCATCATGGCTTGTCATGTTGTCTGAAAGCAGAATCATGGTTTCCACAGTCTTGCTGTGCAGCTACCACATAGTGCTCTGGACAGATGGCAACCCCAGCCATCCAGCCTCCATGTGTGGAGAAAGAGGCAGGTGACATAGGCAGAAAGTGATGGACCTTGGGATTGACTCTGAAGTGCAGTGGTTGATGGAATACATTCCAACAGTGGGATGACTGAGGAGGGAGGATGGAAACCACGATAAAGCGGAAACCACTGAATTGTCTATCAGGTAGATCATGGTAAAAAAATTTAAAAAGACTGTCAACCATGGTCACCATTCAGGGTTGTCTGTCACGCTGCATGAATGTAGCCTAGGTCTTATGGGAACGGAACCCACAATTTATGCACTGTATGAAGATCTACGTCCATTTATTTATCTGGAACTCCCACCATTCACTGGCTATTGCAGGTTCAAGTATTATATCTTTGTTATGGTTCCCCCACTCAATTTATTTCTAAGCTAGAAATCCCCAGTTACTGTAATCTCCCCTCATGAGTGAGTCATCGGAGACCTCTGGTCCTATGCATGGAGGCTTTGGCGCTCTGGCTGGTTGCATGTAATTGGAGGTGTAGTCCTGTGGTCCACGAACGTGCTTCCCAGAGTCATAATTAGTAAGCCTGTCACTTGTGCTGATTCATGTATAACATGATTCATTTCCATGCCATGCCATGTACTACGACAGCAAAACCTGCTGTTCGACCCTTTTAAAGCTTTTCACATGCAGCTTTGTTTGGTCTTACCTACTGAGAAACACCCATTCCTTCAGTTCGTTCCAGCAGTTTGGGTGCCTTCCGTAGGATCACATTATCCCCAGGAAAATCTAGCTGTGGTTTCGCGCTTCAGTAGGTGGCACTCTTTCCTTTGCATCAGAACTAAACCAATGCCCTCAGCATGTTGTGTCCCCAGCTGCTCGCGCTACCTATAGTGACAGGTAGATCTGTGAATTTGGCATCCTCACCTACTCAGTAGGATGAGACCAACTTTCCTTGGATCAGATTAAGTTCCACCTAGCCCAGTACTCGATTTCTAGAAGTTGGTATAAGAACATAATAAAAGCCACAGTGGATCACACTAAAGCTACAGCTAGTCCAGGATTCCATGCACTTGGTGGCAAACCAGCTCCCTCAGCTTCCCTCAGGCAAGGCCTCTTCCAGTCCAAGATCCTCAGTAACTGGTAATCGCAGGCAGGCCACCTCTGGTCAAGGAGGTAGCACAGAGCCAGCAAGGCTAATAGCCACAGAGAGCCTTCTCCTTCATGAAGCTGTCCAGCCATTTTCAAAGCCACCCAAATTGGTGGCCATCACCACTTCCCATGGTAGCAAATTCCATAGTTTAACTACACATTGTGTGCCAGTCAGACGTCTCTGAGTTAATCAAAGCTCTTTGGGTAGTTCGCAGCGATCCAGGAAAAATACAGTCTAAAATAGACCACATTGTAAAACATCATTAAAAAGTTTGCCATACAATTCTAAACCCAAATTTAAAACACATGTAAAAGTAGCAGTAATCCCCAACAACTTAAATATTGGTAAATATTGGGATCAAGTAATTAATTAATTGAATAGCCTCAAGAAACAATGCCCTGCAGTAGTGGACAGTCTTAACCTGGTGCCCCCAAAGTAGTAAGGTTGGTACCAGGTGGGCCTTGGTAGGGGGCTCACTCCATAACGGCAGATTCTCCCAATTCCCGGTCCCTAACTTTGTCCCCTCTCTCCCCAGTGCCCCATTTTGCTTTGCTTTGCTTTCCCCCACCCCACCCTGAACTCTAAAAGGCTTAGCAGCAGGCTTAGGAATAGGAAAGAGAAGTGCTTACTTTTTCCAATTTATTATTAAGAATATATCATTTGTGAATAGGGCAGGGAGTGAAGAGTAGTACAAGCACTGGAGCGACCTGTGAGCACATCATCTGGAATCCCTCTCCATTGGCTCCTGAAGCATTATTATCGCTATCACATTTCTATACTGCCACATAGTTCATTGGACTCTCTGGGCAGTGTACAGATTCCGTTACAAAATACACAGTAAAAGCGATACACTAAAATAAAAAATAAATAGTGCAGAAATACAAAAGCAACACTAAAAACAATAGGCCAACAATAACCAAGTCAGAAACATGGTGCCCAAACCAGCACCAAACTGGTGCTGAATGGGTACCAAACAGGTGATGCCCTTGGGCACCTGCCCACGGGAGATGCCTGGGGCTTCAGCACCTGGCTATGAAGGCACAGCAGTGCAGCCCCACCTCGTCTCTGCCTCCGCTCTGCAGACCCAGGTGTGGCGACCGCTCTCCTTTCCTCCTCTTCCCTGCACTAGCACTCCAGCCACCCGACTTTGAGAGGCCCGAAGTGGGGGCGGAAGAAGCTGCACTGCTCTGGGGTGGACTAGCAAATCGATGCCATACCCATCCATCGTCAAATCTTCCGGTCCCTGCATTTTTGTTTTTGTTTTTTCAAAGCTGGGTGAGTGGCCGTCACAATGATGGCAAGAGCATGGAAGGAGATGAGGAAGTGTAGGAGCTTTCTTAGCGTCAGAGTTAGCTATTTCACAAGAAACTGCAACTTTGCTATAAGCATGTTCCAGCCATGCTCCCAAGGATGCTCTGGGATGTCAGTGTTTCTGGTTGTTTTCTTAAACTGCCTGGAGATTTACTTCAGTTGCACTGAGACGTGCATGTTGTTTCTATCAAGCCAAGCCCTCTGTGTATGACAACTTGTGATGACACCTGCGTCAAGCCACTCCAATTGCTCTAGTGGCTAAATAGTTTGCACTCTTTGTGCAAAAACTGTGTTATTCAGCGGCATTTCATTGTTTCTATCTGGGGTAGAGTTGAGGATTCTTTAAACCTTTATCTTGAAAAGAAAACATCATCATCATCATCATCATCATCATCATCATCATCATCCCTTCAAAGGTATTTATAAAGAATTAGATGCTGCTGTTTTAGAATGTTACATATTCCCTATTTTGTCAAGAGTGTTTTGCGTCACTGCCTTGTGGTTTTCTTTCTTTCTTTCTTTCTTTCTTTCTTTCTTTCTTTCTTTCTTTCTTTCCATCAGGCCTGTACTGCTGACAGAATGACACTCTAATAGGAAGAGACATCATTTGGAACAGTTATTAATATATAAAAGGGAACCAAGTCAGCAAAGGGTTAGTCATATAAATGGTCAGGTTCAACAAGACACAATTAGGGCTGCATTATCGCACTCCCTGGAGCATACATGTCAATATATAGAGTGGAGTGGGGGGAGGTCAGTTTAGACCTGAAAGCATCTTCCATAGTTTAACCGTTGAGAAGATCAATGTCTCTTTAAAGACTAAACCAGAATTTCATATCGTTTTTGCATTAGTGTCATCCCCACATTTTCCTTCTGCTTCCTAACTGGCTTGGTGACACAGGTGGGAGAGGTATCAGGTGGTGAGATACCTGCTTTCTATGCAGGAGGTTCCAGGTACGATGCTTGGTATCTTCCTTTAAGAAATGTATAGAGTAGGAATGTGTCAAGGTGATGAGAAGGTCTTGGAATGCTAGGGAACAGCTGCCTATTAGACTAGACCTGGGGTGCAAAACCGTAGGCTCGGGGGCCAAACCCAGGCCTCCTGCAATGCCAGTCTAGCCCTCCGAGTGTCTGTGAGTGACCACACTCATTTCCCTGGCCCTGCTCCTTCCCTGACCCTGATTTTTGGGTGGCTTCCTGGTCTTCATGCAAGGTTTTTTGCCTGTTTACTATTTGCAAGAGTTTTGCATTAAGCATGTTGGCATTTTTAGTATTCTATTCATGCATGCATTTATTACATTCTCAGAACACCTGACAGGCAATGCATGCTGGGACAGTTTAGCCTGTCATCTTTGCTTGGGTCTCCTCTGCACTTCATTCAAACCAGCCCACCCCTGTGAAGAGGCCTTGAAGAGCCCCTCTGAAAGGGAAGGAAGAGCTAAAATAGCCTTAGAATAGGCTTTCAAACAGCATTCCCCAACCTGGTTCCCTCTGAATGGTTTGGGTGATAACTCCCATCATCCCCAGCCAACAAAGCCACTGGGAGCTGTAGTTCAACACTTCTGGAGGTTGGAGAAAGCTGCACTTGGAAATTCTGGGCTGGGGGACAAACAGCCTGTCCTGGCACAAGGCAGCTTTCTGAGTTGATACAGGAAGATAATTCACAATATTTTGGGAGTCTATAAACATTTTAGTATTTTCACTGTATGCCTGGTGATGGACAAATCTGGCACTTGGGAAAGAAGCACAGACTGCTATGATTAACAAGCCTAGAAACAGAGCACGGATGTGGGAGTAAGGGGGTGAGCAAGGACCAGTCGTGTTGCGGGAAGATTGTGCGAGGGAGGGAGGGAGGGAGCGAGGAGGGTGTTGCAGTTTAGTCTGAGCTAAAGGAAGAAAATGAGGTCATAATGCTCACTTCATATCTGAGGTGAGAATTAAGAGCCTCTGACATTCTGTTTCCAAGCCAAGGAATGAGAACTTTGGCGACACCTTTAATTCCCAATGCCTGAATCCCCGAGGCTCAATGGAATAGGCCTCCGGCCCGAGCTCCACGTGACATTAAATATACGTTTGTTTCCAGATCCGTGTGTCTAGGTCACCCCAGTCCCTCCATAACTAGAGACGGAGATGGATTTATTTCTTTATTTAAAGCTTTTATAGACCATCTAGTGGTGTCTTGGGATGGTTTACAACAGGCAACAGATAGAAATGGCACAGCATCCAGTAATTCAATAGTATAAAACCACATTAATACTGAGTAAACATTAAAATAACGGGAAAATAAAAAGGGTTTTGCCTGGAGCCAAAAAGAATAACGCATTGGCACCAGGTGCACCTCTCTGGGGAGCGTATTCCATAGTTGGGGTGCCAGCACAGAGAAGGCCCTCCTCCAAGTACTCTCCCCCCTAATTTCTTTCAAGGAGGGCTCCCGAAGAAGGTCAGGGTGGGGGGCATATAGGGAAGGAGGCGTTCCTCCAGGACTCACCTTTGTTTGGTTCACACCTTAATCTAAATTAACCTAACTGCCCTACCTGTAACATGAGAATTGGAGCACAATTGCCTTTTGGTATTCAGTGCTCTTAATCTTTTGATGCCCAAAAAATACATAGGGAGAGCAGCATATAGAAAGCAGCATATAACAAGGTACAGGTGTCAGGAAACGTATTGGGGAAATAGACATATTAGGGTGGGTGCATAAAGAAATACATATACATTCTCACGTGAGCTTAAAAAATGGCAGGCACATATGGAAGGGCGCACACTTGTGCTAGGAAAAAAATATAGACCACAAAACGGTCAGGTCTATCCACCCCTAACCACAGCTGTGGTTACCTGGGTTGTAACCACGTGGTCTTGCGGACTTCCTTGGGTTATATCCGGTAGTGCGATGCTGCTGATAGGAAGGAGCCTCTGGTGGAATGGCCCTCCACACGTGCGGCCCCAGGCGCCAATCCTGCTCCAGGTGGCAGTGGGGAGGAGACGCCGGTGCACGGATGCATGTGCATTGCACGACCGACTTCCACTCACACGAGGGTGGCGTGGACCCTCTGTCCTCACTGCAGTTCATGGGTGGCCACAGGGGTGGGAGGAGAGGAAGTGGGGAGACGCAGCGTGCGTTGAGGTTGCATCATGAATAAGTATTACTTAGGCATCATGGAAAGGTAAGCAGAAACTTGATTCATAGCTGCACTTGATGGCAGTGAGCACAAGATTAGCCTTCTTTGGGCTTCAGTCATAAAACAGTGAGACAAATGCTTCCAATAATGAACTCTGAAATGAATTCTCACCTGACAAGTTGCCAAGTCGCTCACCAGACGAGTATCTTCAAAAACTCCAGCGGTCTGTTTTGTAAAGAGGGATCTGTCGGGATTTCTCAGATCCTGGAGATTCTATCAAATTCTGCTCCATTATGACAGAGTTAAACTGAAAATATTTTTGCCTTTAACAAGTTGGTTGAATATAGCTCAGCCGCTTGCTTAAGAAACTCAATTCTGGTTTTCAAGCTATGATAAAGAATTTTAAAATTAAACCTACACTACAGTGGGGAGGGCTGATGGTTTGAAATAAATGCTTTGTTGAAAATTTTATGATTGTTGTATCAAGCCAATAAAGGCAGATTTATTTTTTATTTTTTGAAAATCACATCTCTTTTTAAATGGTGGGAAATACAAAATTTAATACCTTTATGAATATAAAATGAGATGCAAATAGATATATTTCCAGACATGTCACTTTTATTAAACAAGCCACACACATTTATTAATAAGCCACTGCTGTCAAAAAGGGAAACAGGATAATTTGGGATGAAACTATAAAGTTACACGCACAACCAGCAACCAAATGTGTGGTGAAGAATTCCTGTGTCTAGGGCTCTAGTCAGATACCTCTGCCCTTTCCCGGAATGCTTCCTCCCACTTCCCCAATTTTTTATCCTCCCCATAACAGAATCCAGAGTTCAGTAAAGCATGCCCAGTGTTCCTTGGGCTGCCTTTGGTTCCACCTCTTAGTTTCCCCCCACCCCAGGTTTTATTTTCTTTGTATTTATAAAACATCAACAGGCACCCCCCTGCCTAGCAAGCCTCCTGGTAGCTTCCTCTTGTATATGGATGGTGTCCTTTTGGGGGCTGGTGTGACATACGGTGACATACCAGCTTTGAAATAGAATCCAAAGAATCTTGTTGTCCTCAGGTTTGCTGATTCACATACTCCTAATTCTGAATCAAATGTTTCAAGTGTTCCTTTCATTTTCTGCCCTGTTTAGGCAGGAGGTGGGTGAAGAAGAAGTTTCTACGATCACCAAGATAGCCTAAATAGCAGCTTGAAGCTCAACTCACCTTGTTTTCTGTGCTTAGCTGCACTCTGCTTCTTTTTCATTCAAATGGGGCCTGTGCACATCTCAAAGAGGAAAAATGTGCATTTTCTGAAAGAGCCTTCCTAAGTTCTCAGTACACTCCTCTCTGCCGTACAATAAAACAAAAGAAGTGTATTTTTGGAAGAAAGCTGCACATTTGCTGAAAGCGAATACACATTTGGAAATTGCAACATTTCCTGAAGCAAGCAGCTCTTCCTTGTGTTTATATTTGGGATTGTGAATAGGACCAGTTACCTGAAACACGAAGATAAAATTCTTCTGCATGTTTATGTTTGGGTCCATTGCAGTCTCTGAAAAACTGCTTCAGTTCTTTCCCAGTTTCAGAAAACATAAGGATTCAGACTAAGCTTTCCGAGTAGCTTTGGCTTTGGATTGCCTCTTTGCTTCTTGCATCTTCATTGCAGCATTACAAAACACATTTCTCACTTGTACTGAAAGTACAGATCAGTGCTATGCAGTTTTATTCTAGTGTTTTAAAAAATTAAAAATTGTCCTTCTGCCAAAGTTGAAGTGCTGCGCTACTTTTTTCATTCGAAATTACCAAATGTTCCATCTTAAAATAGACTGCCAACAGGTCACTCTGTTCTTATTTAACTTTTCTGAACCTAAAATATGCTAAAGTTTCTTCCCAGATTGATCCATTCGGTTGGTACCCTGGGAGCCAGAATACCTTGCTTAACTAGCTTGTATCTCTCTTGGAACAAGATCCCTGAAATGTCTAGATGAAATAAATGCACTGTGGATATGTAGCATCGATTTTCCCCTCCTCTTTTAAATATTTAATCCCTGCAAACTGTTTAATGAAGCCCATCTCTTCGATTACTGTAGGGGATTATATAACTGCTTGTATGTCTCCATTTTAAAAATGAAATTTTCTATGGTTTGCTTCTTTTTAATGTTTTGCATAGATTGCCTCCACTTTACTGGCTAGAATAGTCATTTTCAATTCTTCAGGATTGCTCAGTATTATTAACTCCAAATCAGCTGTAATTTTAATGGTCAAACCATGGTCCAGAAGTGCACATATCATCATATACAATGTCCTTCTTCCATTGGATCTGTTTCCTTTCTAGTGAATCCCCCCTTTTCTTTCTTTTTTTTAAAGAACTTCCTGTTTAAAACTCAGGACTGAAATTTGCAGCATAAATTGGTGAAAATTGTGGCATAGTGAGCAGAAGAGAAGATAGAAGAGCATCTCCACAGATGGTAAGCAACTCCTTTGTTTGACAAAAAAGGCACATGTGCCATGAAAGCATCCCTTCAGTTACCCCCAAATGCATGGCAGCCCATCTGCACACTTCCCTCAAACAGCTCCAGAGGGACCTGGCCCTGAAGGACAAAATGGACTACTGATGGATGGAGCTGCAGTGACCAAAGTGAAGTTGTTTGACACAAGCCGTGTGCGCTAGGGCTTGCTAGACCCTGTGCCCCCGTTTTGTGAAATCCTTCCCCTGGAAGAGGCTCCTTCTTCCCTAACTTTTTCACAGGGAAGGAGATAATTTCAATGAATTAAGTGGGAAGCAGGAATCTCATCCATTAATATTATTATGACATCACATGCGCACGTACATTCACATCTTGCCTTTTTCCTTCTTGCAGGAAGCCCAAGGTGGCTTACAGAGTTTCCTCTCCATGTTATCCTCACAACAATTCTGTAGGGAAGGTCAGGCTGAGAGTCCATAACTG
Source organism: Varanus komodoensis (assembly GCF_004798865.1). Taxonomy (NCBI): domain Eukaryota; kingdom Metazoa; phylum Chordata; class Lepidosauria; order Squamata; family Varanidae; genus Varanus; species Varanus komodoensis. Next base: position 48,828,060 of record NW_025335761.1, read on the forward strand.
GCCCAAAGTGACCTCATGGCTAAAGCAGGGGCTAGAACTGGGACCTCCAAGATCCCAGTCCAGCACTCTAACTACTGTGCCATATCATGCTTCCTAGTGGCTGGCTAGGTGGTGGCAGTTCTCTCTCTCTGTTCGAACTTTGTAAATGCCAGGCATGTACTCACAGCAGCACGGGATCCTTTGCTGGCAGGCACCTGGCCCAACAGCAGTTCCTGGAGTGCCTATGCCAGGCTGAAAACCTGTGTGTGAGAAGACCTACCTTACTGCATGCATTCACGGGACTTTCAAAGGAGACCTCTGGGTCACCTGGCATACCTAAGAAGGTAGCAGGAACCCCTGCATCCCCACACCATGAGGAATCATAGACTCACAGAAGCATAGAAGAGTAGAGTTGGAAGGGGCCAAGAAGGCCATTGGGTCCACCCCACTGCTGTTGCAGGACACCAAGTTACACCATCCCACTCGGGTGGCGACCCAGTTTTGCCTTGAATGTCTCCAGTGTGGGAGAGCCCACCATCTCTCCATTGTTGTGTTGCTGGTTCCACAGGCAGCTGGATCCACTGTTATAGTACTCTGACAGTGAGGAAGCTTTTCCTAATGCCCAGCCTGAATCTGGGTTGTTGCAGCTTGAACTGATTATTCCATGTCCTACGCTCTGTTATGGGCAAGAAGAGATCTTCACCTTCCTCTTTGTGAGAGCCTTTGAGGGAAGACATTTGAAACCCCCCCTTCCCCAGGCTCTTTGGCAGAATTCGTCATTTCAGCCCCAACGCCACAGCTTGCAAAAAATAAAGCAACAGCATCCCATGTTCATGACTGGATTGAGATCGAGAGTTGGTTGAGCATCTAACTGGGTGTTTCCTCCTGAGTCGCTCTAGGGAGATGCATTGTTTCGGAACAGAGCATTGGTCTTTCTTGTCCCTCACATGCTTCTGAGGATCTGCTGGAGATCTTTTCAGCTGAAGATGCCAGGAACAAAAGCAGCCGTCTATGCTCTGCCAAGCTTTGGTCTTTTCTCAAGCCAATATGCAGGGCAGTCATAAGAACATAAGCCGAGGCCTGATGGTCGTGCCCATGATAGTGACAGCAGCAATCCTCTCTTTCTGCTGCTCCACAGTGATTGGCACTCGCCCCAATACTGTGAAGGTGCCGAGAGCCTGTGGCATGGCGATCAGAGATCTGGGTTCTAGACCCACTTGGCCAGTCATGGGCTCTCAGCCTCATCTCCCTCCTTGTTCTTGTGAGGATAAAATGAAGTAGAGAAGGACTGCACCACTAAGCCACTTTGGGTTCCTCACAAGGGGAAAAAGTGGAATATAAGTGTAATGAAACAACAACAACAGCAACAACACATAGGTATTACATCTGGTGACTCCGGACAGCCTTGTATGCCAAACAATTATTCAATCCCATTCCAAGCTGTCCAAGTTGGTGCCTGTCGATTCAATATTGGCAATTTTCTGAACACATTCACCCTAAGGGCACCCAGATTGGTTCTGAACTTTCTGGGGCTGAGGAACACTCTGTGGGTGCACAGTTCCTTGTGATAAGACCTGGGCGTGCTTTTCTGGAAGAAGCTCAAAAACTTGTCACATTGCAGACAGCAGTGCTAAATCAGAAGTATTGGTCCTGACCCTCCGTCATAGTTTCATTTCACTGACCATTTGTTTATGAAATCTAACTCTGAAATGAAAATACAACACAAGTCAGTTTGATTTCATTGCATTATTTAAAACAATTGCTTATACCAGTTTAGGAATCCAAAGGCTAGCAGACTAGATGGTGCGGTGCTTCCCATTCCGTTTTTCTTTTGCAACAAATTTTAAATTAGAGCAATTTGATATTGAAATGATTACTGCCACTTTTGTAAAACTGAGGCAACTTTGCAAGTCTGTCCCTGAGATCCTTCACGATTTAGACATCACACACTCCATAATTGTTCTATTAAAAGGAAAGAGAGCTAATCTTTTTGCATTTGAAGTAAGTCCTCATCGTCAGACCCAACAAAGCCAGGCAGATCAAAAAAGTGTTTAAAAAAAGGAGGAAAGAAAGAAAAAAAGGAAAGAAAGAAAAAAAGAAAGAAAGAAATGAAAAAGAGCATTTAAGGAAATTAGTACAAGTGTCAGTTAAAAGGTAAAAATTAAGGCACTTAATATTGAAATACAGTTGAAACCTACGTTCTTTCATTTCTTCGATATTACTAAAGCACAAAACATTCAATTAACTTTCCATTGTGTCTGAGAAGATGGGGAGGGACAGAGAATTGTCAGCCAAGAATTAGGGGTGTAGAAAGAGTGCAAATGAAGTAGAAAAAGTCAAGATACAAGTAGGAACTAGACTTAATTTGTTACCCGTAAAGCTGGGCAATTACTTTTGCATTTTCTAGGACAAATTTCTGCCATACTGTCTGGTACTTCAGGACATTGCACCAACCATATGAGGAGATGTCCTTTCTATTATAAGCTGGAAATACTACTTTTAGCATAATTTATAGACTCTAGGGAGATAGATAACATCACCCTAACAATTTAGCCACAGCCTGATTTAAAGGAAAAAAGAAAAGAAAAAAGGAAACCAAACAGAATGACAAAAATGAGCTATTCTAGAATGTTATTTTGATAATTGACATTTAATTTGTATGTACCCTTGTCATAAATATGGATGTTTTTAGCCATGGAAATTTGCTAGCCAAACAGAACTACAATAATTGTATATACTTCTTTCTTTTACATTTATTTTACTAGGGTAGTATATATGTGAGAAATGGTTTAGAATAATGCCATAGGTTCTGATTGTTTTGATAGCATAATATGGAGATTGCATGTTTCTCTGTAATATTAGATTTGAAAAAGTATAAGGCATGGAAGGAAAGAAGGCAGGCAAATTTTTTAAAGTCAGGAAACTGCACAAAATGAGAAGAGGACAGTTGTAAGATTTATCTTGCCAACAGTTTCTCAAATATTGGGTAGAGGTTTTTGGATTTTAGAGACTGCATTTATTTAAGGTTTAGTATCATGAAAATCATGCTGTAATGTTAGTATTGGCTTTAATTTAAAAAGTATTTGGCTAATTGGCATAAAATATCTATGTGATTATTTTTCCATATATTTTCAGCTTTGCAAAAAAGAGAACAGCTGCTAAATATTTTCTTGCATGCTGATTCCACTTAATCAACATTCTTCTTCTTAATGAAGACGGTGAAAGTTGGAAACTGTGTTTTACAAATGGGATGCTTGGAAAATATCGGCACGGAACCAAAGAAATTTACCTTCAGATGCTGATAACAAGTCTATCCCCCAATTAGAATACACTTCTGTGAATGTCTAGTCAGACATAAGCTCCTCTGAGTTCAATGGAGCTTACTCTCAGGTAAATGTTCTAAGAACATCAACCTTGACATGTCAGTTAAATTTTGGGTGGCTGGTCCAAATGTGAAGTCTCTAGAAAACTCAGCACATTGGCACCTTAGGAAAATTAATCCTTTTTTTTTTAACGTTCAAGTTCAGTGATATTATTATTATTTTTCTCGTCAACAGTTCAATCCTGTTTATTCCAGCTCAGACATGAACCCAGAGTTAGTGCCTCCTAAATGCAGCAGAAAAATACTTTAGGAATGGACCGAATATATGGACATGTTATTCTGATTTATCTTACCCCTTTCATCAGAGTACGATCAAATAATTTAGCGTAATCAAATAATTTCAGTAGAAGACTGCTTTAGACATTTGTGTGATTAAACCTTCAGTAAAATTTCTGAATTTTAAAATGCCTTTTGCAATTTTGAATAATTCCCTATTTTTCTTTGAAAGATGAATTTTAGTTTTTGAAAACACACATTTAACTTTCTGGACAATACATATGTTTAATGTAGTTCCTCATAAAATGCTCATTTGCAAATGTATGTGTTCAGTTTGCATCCCACTTTTCCATCAAGAGCATAGTGCTCAAGGAGGATAATTTTTATTTTTTGCTTCAAGTATAAATTTCCAAATATGCTTTATATTAAACTATGCATCTTAAATGCTCTTTAGCATGGTTACACATCCAGAATTTGGGTGATGTGTGACATTTGACTGATAGATGCCTTTTGATCCATAAATTAGTCTTAGTGCTGTGGGTCAGGCCAGGAAGCATCACAAGGACTGAATTCCTGAAGCATTCCTAGCTGCAAAAGACAGTGCTGGGTTACATGGCCAGTGGCTGACATCAGACTCTGTAGCAGAACACACAATCATTCTAACTGACCATGTTAGGTCCTAGAGAGGACATGGCTTGCAGGCCAAGAGTCCTAAGCGCGGTCCTTTGCAGCTCTTGTTCAAGGAGTTTTCCAGCCCTGTTGAAAGGTGTCAGGGCTGCAGAGAGACTTACCTCTGGTCATGGACTGCTGCTGTCAGTGAGGCAATGCACAGTGGTCCTGTCCAACCTGGTGCTCTCCAGGTGTGTTGGACTACCGTTGATCACAACTGCTGGGGTTGATGGGTGATCAAACAACTGGAGGGATGCCAGTTGAGAAGGCTATTGTAAAGGGCTGAAAACTGCTGTAGATGGACCGATCAATGTAAGAGTTCATCAGCACATGGGTTTTGTGAAGTTCTCAATGGGAAAGCATGCACTTCAGGTCTAGGAAGGTTCCTAGCTCAAGCCCTGACCTTTATCTGGCACCTTGGAGTATTACTATCAGTCTGCTCAAAGCACAGACCTGAAGATCCAATGCCAGTCTTCAGATGTCCAAAACCAAATCAGATTACAGGGCAGTGGTGGAACCACCAACTCCCTGCCCACCAGAACATCCGTGGTCATTCTCATTTAGCAACCTCTGATAGAATTTCAGAAACGACTGGGTTCTCTGGAATACCATTTGGAAACTTGTTGTTTCCTTAATCATGACCTCAGATCTTAACATTTTACAGTTGAAAACAAATGTTGTGCAAGGAACAATTCTGATAAAAACAAATAACATATTGTTTCCAGCTTTGGATTCTTTTTTTAAATTCAGATTCTTGTGAAAACAGTAATGAAGGCAGCTAAAAAACCTCCGTTGTGGCTTCAGTTACCTCATAGCATCCACAGTAATGATGTGTAATCTCTGGCATGGCAGAAGCTATGGCAGAAGCGACCGCATTGCAAATGTCAACCCACGCAGATGCATAAGGACTTCAGCTGTGGTCCCAGACAAGCACCCACCTGAAGCCACATCTTGAGCAGCTGCTCTCCACAGAGACCAGGTTAGAAGACTCACAGGCATATTCACTGTCTGCCTCGCACCGTATCAGCAAACCCATCACTTCAATGGCTTCCTTTCTTCCCACTCTGTAATTCAAGAGCCTACGGTGTAGGTCATGTCCCGGTGCAGCAGGAAGGAAGGGGGTTCAAAAAGCCATGCTGACTGTGTGTTTGCCTTTAGAAATAGTCCTGCAGAAAGCAGCCCAAAACCAGTGTCTCATGAACACAGTCCCTTTGCCTGACAAATGGCTGAAACTGGGATACTTGAATCTAACGAAGAACATAAGAATGTAAGAAGAGCTGTGCTGGTTCCATCTAGCCCAGACCAAGGGTCCATCCAGTCCAGCATTCTGTTCACACAGTGGCCAACCAGTTGCCCATGGAGACCCAAAAGCAGGGCATGAGCCCAACAGAATTCCTCTGCCCATGTCTTCCAGCCACTGGTGAGCATAGAGGGACAGCCTCTTATAGAGGTACCATAGATTTGCATAGATAGCATGATAGCCTCACTTCTCTTATCGGTTGCTTTCCTAATTATGCCTACCGTAGAGTTTGCCTTTTTCACAACAGGCACGCGCTGAGTGAAAATTTCCATTGAGGTATCACCACAACCTCAAGGTCTTCTTCTTGTTAAGCTGCGATCCCATCTGCCTATACCTGGGATGGATGCTTTTGCCCCAGCATGCATTACTTGAGATCTGCCCCTTGAGATCTGCGGGAGAGTCCCTTCTCCGGGAACCCTCCATTAAAGAAATTAGGAGAGTAAGTACTCGGAGGAGGGCTTTCTCTGCGGTGGCACCCAACCTATGGAATTCACTCCCCAAAGAGGTCCGCCTGGCACCGTCGTTACTGGTTTTTCGGTGCCAGGTAAAGACCTTTTTATTTAAACATCATTTTAATTGTTAAAATATATGATCTGGCCAGGGCAACTTCCTCTTCTTTCTCTTTCCTCCTCCTATATTCTTTATTTACTTATTTTATACTGTTAATTTTAATTTTATATTATTGTATCTCAGTGTATTTTTTGTATTTCTGTATTTATTGGTAATTTATTATGTTCTATTGTATTTCAATGTATCTTATTGTGTTGTAAGCCGCCCCGAGGCTTCGGCAAGGGGCGGCATAGAAATGTTATAATAATAATAATAATAATAATAATAATAATAATAATAATAATAATAATAATACTTTGCATTTGTATTTTGATTCCCATTTTCCTAGTTTGGAGAGATCCTTTTGGAGCTGATCACAACTCCTTTTGGTTTGAGCCTCTGTAAATGATTTGGTGCCATCAGCACACTTGGCCACATCACTCTTCCAAGCTGGCTGATAGCAGCTGAAAATAAATTGCTATTAAGAATGAGTGGATTTTATTAAATCCATCCCACCCATGTTTCAAGGAGGGTCAGGTGCCTTTCATTTCATCATCCATTCATTGACAGAGCTGGGTTATTTTAAGGGATGTATGTTTCCATCTGTGGGCCCAATTCAATAGGTGGGTGTTAACATTCAAAGTCCTAAACAGCTTGGAGCCAGGCTACCTGAAGGATTGTCTCCTGCCATACCTGCTACCTGCACAGGCCCCGAGATCATCCTCTGAGAGTCCCAGCCAAAGGAAGTGAAATGGGTGACTTGGAAGACGACAACCTCCTGAAGTGGCACCCTGGCTGTGCAGGGAGCATCCCAGGAAAGTTCACCCGGCACCTGGATTAGGCTCTTGCCATTGTCAGGAGAAGAAGATTAGGCTCTTTCCACTGTTCCAGGCATTTTACTCTTTCACCTCTATTGAACCTGTTTACCAATCTGCTTTCATTTTTTATTCTTTGTACTGCTTGCTTTGGTGTTTACTTCTATTTTATACCATAGTTTTGACATTTTAAACTTCAAGGGTGTCTCTTATCCTGCATTGTTTGGCTTTAACTGCCCGGAGAACATTAGCTATTGTGTGGTGTAGTGATGCAATAAATATAAATAGAACAAAATAAATACAAGAATTCTGTCCCTGCTCTCAAACGTGCTAGCATGACGTTGAGCTAATAGGCAATGACAGAAGTGGGTACTTGCGCTACTGTGTCTTTGTGCAACCCCACAAATGTTAATAAATAAAAACAAACAATGGTCCTCAAGTTTGCGGGAGGTTCACAACCTGAAAAAAGCTGGTTTGGTATAGAAACCTCAGATCAGATTCATAGAAATCCAAACCCATTTGAATCCATTTATGCTGGTCTGGGAGCATAATAAAGAATTTGATTTGATTTGATTTGAATCCATTAATGGGTATTTTGTTCATCCCTAATTAATATTATTACTAAACCTGTGTGAGGGTCTTGTTTACTCTCACAGTTGAGGAGCCAGAAATCCAAGATATTCTTGGGCCCTGAAGATCTGCTTGTGAAGCAGGCAAGAAGGAGGTACAGGAACTAAGTGTTCAAAACTTACCTGGTAATTTTGGTAGAACTGCAGGAGAATACTATATATACTTACACAGAAGTAAGTGAAATGGAGCTCAGTGAAGTTCATTTCTAGGTAAGTGTGCGTAGGATTGCAGCCCAAAACTTTTGCTTTTTGTAAAAACACAAACCAACCAACCAACCAACAAAAATGATGTGTGAATTTAGAAAAAAATGCATGAAAACATGTGCATGCCATTGCACATTAGCACTGGCATGTTATTTTCATGAACATGTTTGTTGAGCATTGATGAGCACCAGTTTTGCTGCTTTACACATCTCCATAAGTTCTTATCCCAACTGGTATTTGATCTGCAGGGTTGAGAAGCTTTAAGGAAGTCTCCTTCTGCTGTTTATACCTGCTCTGCATATACCTGCATTACTACTTTATTTGGTGTTCACTTGCTTTTTAAATCATATGTTAGTGTTTTGTATCATTGCATTGGTTTAAGTTGCAGTCCTGCACCCACTGAACTTACCCAGATTTAGGGATGTGCAGGGAAACTTGTTTTGTGCAGAAAATCATCAGATCCTCTGGTTTCTGCTTCCCGAGCTCCAGTCTGCTTTGCAGTGGCCATGAGCCCAAGTCCCTGGCAAGCACCACGGATGTTCATGGGGTGCTGGCCAGATATCAAGCACCTCCTGCTGTGTGAGCGGTCCCACTCTTCAGTTGCTGCCTCTGCCACCAGCAGCAGTGAGTGTGGAAGAAGGTTGGTTGTGGGGGCACCTGCTCTGCTCGCTGCACCCCTCTTCTGTGCACCCCTCCACTGGCAGTTGCAAGTGGCGAAGAAGTTTTGTCAATGGGAATGATGCCTGGCATGCCAGCTCACAGCTCTCCTCTTTCGCATCCTGCAACTGCTGCTCATGGAGAAGATTGCTGGTTGTACAACCGGAGTCCGCATGTTGTCTGGACATGTCTTGACTTGGCTTGCTTTGCAGGACTTGGTTGAGTATGAGAAGTCTGCAGATTCTGGAGGTATGGATTCTGAAAGAGTTCCTCCCAACCCTGATCAGACTTGTTTCCCTGGAAAGAAGTATAGGATTGTGCTATTAGTGTACTAACATCTGTGATTTGTTTTGTGATTGTTGTTAGTCCCAAGGACTTTGCTGCACTGGAAGGGTGGGATATACATTATTCTACAATAAATGGATAGGTAAATAGAACATTCACCAGTGCTTAGAATGGAGGTATTCACATCAACGCAACACAAGTCTTTGTAATTTCGAATTCCACCATACTCACAAAGACTGGCGAGTGACATCATGTCATTATTTAGGGTTATGCACTCAAACGGTGTATAAAAGCTTATCGGTAGCATACCTGTTACAGATATTGCCAAACAATGCGAGTGAAATCAGCTAGATTTATTTTGATAGGCCTTGAAGTGTTTTATCTATATTTCATAGTGCAGTAAAGACCTCATAAAGTGCTGTATAAATCAGTAACTAATAATAACACTAGAATGCTGTCGTTTATTTTTCATCTTGCATCCTTTACTTCCATGTCATCATTATGCTAATATCCATTAGAAAAATAAAGATGTAATTTCTGAAGAAAAGCACTAGAGAGGGTGACACATTTAAAGAAAGATGAAAGATAGTGCCATTCTTTGAATTTGCATTAGTAAAGTGAGAACACATTGCCTTCCTCCAGTTGAATACGATTCAGCTCCTCGAGGAGCCCTCAGCATAGTGCGGCCAATGCTCCTTTTGCTGGCACACCACCTGCCCCCCACTGGGGCACCAGCTCCCCATTCCCCTCGCTTCCACGGCCCACCCACCACCTGTCTTCCCCCAGAATCAGCTCCAGCAGCAGTGATGCTGCTTTTCCTCCCTCCACTTTTCTCCTCCTCCTTGCCTGGCCGACTGACTGTGCAGGTACTTATGCAGCTCCTGTGTCCTCATCAGCCTCGTCCCCCACGGAGAAGCATCGGAGTCTTTCAGCCTCTTGGCCGTCAGCAGCCGCTTGCCTGTACCAAGCACTGCCTTCAGGGCTGCTAATGGAAACCTCAGTTCAAACCATTTGCTCCGAGTGCTTCACTGTGAGTAGGAATCCATCAGCTCACCTGGGCGTATCTCCCGAGACACCAATGTGCTTTGCAGCAGCCCTGCATCCAAGTTCCAGGTGAGCATGCCCAGCATTTATGGGGTGCTCACCAGGAATTGAGCCCCATGCACAGTGCAAGCTGCCTCCTTTTTCTGCGCCCAGTGCCGCTGCTGCTGGCCATGCTGGGTGGGGAAGAAGGTGGAGCCCTGGGAATGGAGTCTGGTACGGCTGCTCACAGTATTTCTGTTCAATTTCCTCTTTGGATGGCTGTGCCTGACAGGGAAGGTTGCTGATTGGATAGCCAGGGACCACAAATGTCCATAGACTTCCTCTTGGCTCAGCTTGCTTTGCAGGGCTGGCAGATCATGAGAGGAAGTCCGTGGATGCTGGAGGGGTAGATTCTGGAAGGGTTCGTCCCAAACTTACCATTGGTAATGGAGACCTTAATGCAATGTCCTTCTTAATGTTCACCAAAGGAAAAAAGAAAGGGAAAAGGTATCAGAGCACTGGGTAAGAGTTAAAGTAGTCAAATCCCCTCTGAATGTCAAAGGTGTGTTTCATGCATATGGATGAAAATTTGCTATGAATATGGAAAAGACTGGGAAGGATGATGGGCTGGAGGGTGTCTAACATTAAGTGCTCTTAACCTCTGCACTGCTTTGACCTTACTACCATATGATCCATGGGGCAGTTAGATCTTATTCTTTTTTCTTTTTTTCCATAAAGATTTTTTCTGTTTTGCACAAAGCTGTTAGTCATTTGTAGCCACAGATGTTTGTCCTGGAGCTTTGCTTCCTACCCTTATAATTTTTAGAAGACTCTTAATTGTAGTTGAAATTCTGCATTGACACGGAATGTCACAGTAGCATGGCAGAGCCTTGTGTTTCATTTCTCTTTTGTTCATCTCATTTAATGTTCTGAAGAATTATGCTCAAAGGAAGATCCCACTCAGTTCTTTTTTCCTTACCATTACCAACGATGAGTTCCACCCATACCTGCTAGAACCACTAATTTAATTTCTTTTAAAAATATAGAGCGGCATATGGATTGGCATGTTCCCCATGTAGAGTGGGTAAACATCTCATTTTGAGCATTGTCTCCTAAGACAGCATAATTTTGAGTCACTTCCATATTAACTAGAATAACATCTGTAATGAATGTATGTAGATTCCACATTAACTGGAATCAAAGCTGAAGGAACAGGAGAGGTAAGAGGGCAGAGTATCTTGCAGCCTTCCCCAAACTGGAGTCTTCGGAATGCTTCAGACTACACTTCATAGCACTCGTGGCTATTGACTGTGCTGTTTGGGGCTGGTGGGAAGTCCAAAAATTCGGGAAGGCACCAGCTGTGGGGAGTCTGGGAACCTGGACGCAGGTAACCACCAACTACTTTGGACATATTTCCAACTGATGCACTTTCTTGTGAGTTGTACATGCTCAACTGTTGTGTGGTCTCCTGTAGAACTAACAGAAGGCAGAAATTGTCTTCTTGCAGGACATGGAATAATTCAGTCAAGCTGCAACAGCCCAGATTTATTTATTTATTTAAAATATTTATATGCTGTCCTATTCGCAAAAAGCCTCAGGACGGCTTACAGCCGATATTTAGGTTAGATATCAGGAAAAGCTTCCTCACTGTCCGAGCAATACAACAGTGGAACAGACTGCCTAGCGAGGTGGTGGGCTCTCCCACACTAGAGACATTCAAGGAGAAACTGGACAGCCATCTGAATGGGATGATGTAATGTGGTGTCCTGCAACATCAGGGGGTTGGACTCAATGGCCTTCATGGCCCCTTCCAACTCTACTATTCTGTGATTCCATGATTTTGCTAACATGAATGGTCTGGGAACATTTAATTCTCTAATACTGATTAGCACAAGAACACAGGAGTAAGGCTAGCCATTAAAAACCTGGACCTGCCTCTGTTGCTGTTGGCATCTATAAGAATCCGTACAAGTGCCCACTGTTGGCATCTGTGGAAAGGCAAGTCTGACTCTGAGGAAATTGGAAACACCTGGTTTTCACAGGGAGCAAATACTTCTCAAAAGCTACCACAAGCAGACCTACTCTAAGGACCTCTAAGAACTGCTCCCAAGTGACACAATGGATGGAGTTGTGGGGGCTGTGTGAGACCATATGCTGCAGGCTGGAAGAGATCGATTTGCTATTTGGCATTTTTTAGGGATTCACTGCTGGTTATAGTATTTATTAATTCCTGACTCCACCAGAGGTTGTCGTGTAGCTGACTCGGACATATACTGTATATTCCAACTGGGGAAGCATGAGAATTTCCTTTTCAGTTAGCAAATGTGCAGGCTTGGCCTCAGTCAATGATCCAAATGGGAGCATGAGCGAGTGCCTGCTCAAAGTATTTGGAAATTGTACCATGCGGGTTCACATTTGCCCTGTTCCTGATCCCCAGTGCAATTTGTGAAGATTTCCCAATTCTCCTGCATTTCCTCTGCAGCAAACATTGCTCATTCTAACTACTGATGAATCGTTTCAGTTGATATTGAATGTTAATGACTGCAATCACTTATTTTGTCATGCATTTTAAAAGTTATAATCTTACTATTCTGTGCTGAATTCAAAGTGTTGTAACGTTAGTATTTTTGAAATGAATGGTTTGTTTAGGTTGTTTATGCTCTGTTTTGACATGAATCAGTACCAAACCGTTTACTGCCCTGATGTATGGAAATGTATGCATTTGCACCGCTGTCCTCCGAGTCGCTAATTTCTCTGGGCCCACTGATGTGGAAAAGCAGCATACAAATGAAGACAATGGTGGTGAAAGCTGAAGCTAAACAGGTGTAGAGCTGGCACAGGTTTGGTCAAAGCATCCAGCACATCAGAGCAATTGATGGGGCTCATACCTGCCTGCTTGACCCAGTGCCACTTGGGTCCCCCAGTGGTGGCACCCTTGCAGCCAGCAAGCTCTCCCTTTCAGGCAGGCTTCCAGGGACAGCAGTGCTAAAATAGTCCAGGCATCAAGCCAGCCAGTCACAGCTTCAGCGCTGCCACTGTGATCCCTGGACAAGCCAGACTTCCCGAAATGTTTTGGGTCAGTGGGAACATTTGGAATTTGGGAACAGTGATGCAGCACCCATGCAGGGGTTGTCACATGCATGCTGACAACGGCTTGCCAACAGCTCTCATTTCCCAGGAGATGTACTGGTGAGGTTAAAGGAAAGCTAACCGGCCCCGAAATCTGAGTGCAAAGTGGAGCGCCTGGTTACCTGAAGGAGCGTGTCCCTCCATATGTGCCTGCCCGCCCCTTAAGAGACACCCTTCTCTGGGTGCCCTCCCTGAAGGAGATTAGGAGGGTGACTACCCAGAGAGTGGCCTTATCTGCAGTGGTGCCCCGATTGTGGAATTCACTCCCCAGAGAGGATTGCCTGGCACTGTCACTTTATTCTTTTCGGCAGCAGGCCAAAACCTTTTTATTTTCCCAATGTTTTAAGATCTGATTTTTAAAATCAGGGTGTTAGTGTTAGTTGAATTTTTAGGATGCTATGTTTTATTTTACAGTTTGTGTTGTTAAACCATCCTGAGACTTTGGTAAGTTCTAGAAAGTTCTAGAAAGTTCTAAATAAATAAATGGATAAATAAGGTGGGATCTGTGCTCTGAAACACAAAACTGCTCTTTCAAAGATAGTGTTGGAGAGTCGTTCCATGTCAGGTTCAGGGCATAGGTGTCAGGAGTCTATGGCTGAAACACCAGGATCAGGAATGATGGAGATCTTGGCATGGATAAGTCGGGCTAGAGGAAAAGTCAGGGAGATGCAAGTTTTCCAGGGTTCAGATCCTGACAGTACCTGCATGGTGAACGTTCTCATGACTGTGAGCTCGAGGGGGAGAATGGTCGGTGCCATAAAACCTGGGCTCAGGCAAAGGCAAGGGATGCCACCCCCAACCTTTGGAGCTTGGTGCTCCGTGTGGGAAGAAGGAAGTTGGAGGTGCGGCTTGCATATGTGCTGTTGCAGCACCACTGTTTTACCCCTCGCTTGTGCTGGAGGAATGGCTGCACAAGGTGAATACTTGGCTGCATAAGAACAGAAACATAGAAACGGAGCGAGTCAGAAGGGGCCTCCCAGCCCATCTAGTCTGACCCCCGGCTCCAGCCAGCTCTGGTCACGACATGCCCACCAGGTGCATGTCCAGCCTATCCCTGAACACCCGCACTGATGGGGCCTCGACCACCTCCGGTGGAAGCCCATCCCACACCCTCGGGGTCCTGACTGTCAGGAAGTGCTTCCTGGCATCCAAATTGAACCTTGAAGAATAGCTTTGTTTGATCAGACCCAAAGCCCACATAATCCACCATGCCTACTTCTCACAAAGGACAAGCGGAAAACTCCCAAGCATTCCGTTATCTCACAACTATGTCAACGATTGCGTATTTTCTGTTTGTGGCATATGGTACTGACCTGGATGTTGGTGAGTGTATAACACTGGCCTAATATTCCATGCAGAAGGCTATCTTTGTGAACTGGACTGAAAAATGAGGACTAGATGCTTTAGCACTGGGCTACTAAAGATGATGGATGCAGTCCTGAGAGTGGTCAGATAACGTACCAAACATCTCTGTGAGAAAAAGAAAAAGGCCCTCAGAAAACTGCTGTTTCTGGACAAATTTAAACAGCGCCAATTGACAATGCTGCTTGTAATTCTGAAGGCTTTTTTTCAACTGAATAATTTTTGAAGGGAAAAAAGAGGAGAGAAATGGCATCCAAAATAGCACATTTTTCCTTAAAAAAATATTGAGCAGGGGCATTTGCAGCACTAAAGCAGAATGTTAATTGAAATCCAACTGCGCCAAAAGGAACATTGGAAAAAGACCAGTCAGGATTAGACTAATTAAGATGTCTTTAAAAGAAAAGGCGGAGGGAATCCACCCTGAACAGGTTGGACCATTTTGAGGAGAAAACTTACTAAACAGCTATGATAACACAGAGAATATTTCAATGATATGTACAAACCACAACAGTGCAACAGAGAGAACTTGGAGACAAAGAAAGCACAAAAAATATATTTTAGAAAGCATTTGATGGAAAGCTGGCTTTCTTTAATCCATGCATTCACATCTCTCTGGATGTACATTGAGGCTGGTGTGTGGATTCTTAAATCTGTTTGCCTGAAGTCGTGCCAAAGGCTACCTAAGCCAAGCAATTAACTATTTTGCGCCATGTAGGGCAGGATCTCAGCGTGGTGTAATCAGCAGTCTCTGGATGTACAGAGAGGGGAATCTCTGGTTCACTTAGGATCCAGGCTGCAGTGGTGGATTCTGGTTGGACTGGAAGCCAGTGCTGTGAGGTAACTGTTCCTTCCCCAGCAAGACAGACTCTCCAGCACCTCTTATTTATTTATTTAGTAAGTAAACTTCTATGCCGCCCCATTCGCTGAAGCCTTGGGGTAGCTTACAACAATAAATAAATACATATAATCATATAAAAACAATATAATTGGAAACACCCTGGCCAAAGATATAAAATCAATAAATAAGCTAACAATTAAAATGCCATTCAGATAAAAAGGTCTTGGCCTGGTGCCGAAAAACAAATAACGACGGCGCCAGGCGGACCTCTCTGGGGAGCGCATTCCATAGATGGGGTGCCACCGCAGAGAAAGCCCTCCTCTGGGTAGTTACCCTCCTAATATCCTTCACGGAGGGTTCCCGGAGAAAGGCCTCTGCTGCTGATCTCAAGGGGCGGGAGGGCACATATGGGCATAAGCGCTCCTTTAGGTAACCAGGACCCAAGCCACTAAGGGCTTTATAACCAGCACCTTGAATTGGGCCCGGACTTCAATGGAGTTGACAGAGGACTGGAGTCGTGTGAACATAACGCCCAGTCCCCATCAGCAGCCTGGCAGCTCTATTTTGCACCAATTGAAGTATCCTGGCCGTCTTCAAGGGCAGCCCCATGTAGGGAGCATTGCAGAAGTCTAATCAGGAAGTTACCAACGCGTGTGTCACTGTCACCAGGCAGTCGTTCTCCAGGTAGGGATGCAGCTGATGGATCAGCCGAAGCTGAAAGAAAGCGCTGCTCACCACTGCTGTCACCTGAGTTTCAAGTGAAAGCTCTGGGTCGAGGAGCACTCCCAAGCTGTGGACCTTGTCCCTAAGAGGGAGTGCAACCCCATTCAGGACAAGGTCAAGTTCCCCTTCCCCCAAGCCCGATCCGCCTACCAACAGGACCTCCGTCTTGTCTCGATAGAGATTCAGTTTATTGGCCCTCATCTAGCGCATTACCTCGGCCAGGCACTGGTTCAGCACAGCCACTGCCTCACCTGGATTGGTAGAAAATGAGAGGTAGAGCTGGGTATCATCAGCGTACTGATGATTCTGCAGCCCACACCTCCTAATAACCTCTCCCAGCGGTTTCATGTAGAGGTTGAATAGCAGAGAGGACAAAATGGATCCCTGCGGTACTCCATGGCATAACTGCCATGGCGCAGACCCATAGTCCCCCAGCATCACCTTCTGGAATCGGCCATTGAGATAGGAGCGGAACCACTGCAAGGCAGTGCCTCCGACCCCCAATTCCGCTAGCCTATCCAGAAGGATACCATGGTCGATGGTATTGAAAGCCACTGAGAGGTCCAGGAGAACCAACAGGGACGCACTCCCCCTGTCCCTCTCCCTGCACAGGTCATCGTACAGGGCGACCAAGGCAGATTCAGTACTGTACATAGAAGTCTTGTAGCATACACAAGAGTCTGAGGATGTACAAAGTAAGATGTTGAACCCTGTCTGGCCCCCTTTACCCAAAGCTGTGCTTATGAACCCGTCTGGGCCTTTCTCTGGAAGGAAGGGTGCTGTGGAACTGGACACACCTGTGTGCTTCACTCTGAGCCCTCAGTTGGTCCACCCTGTGGCTGTGACAACAGACCTTTGGGTCCATCTCCTTAGGAGGCTGGAGTTCTTCATCTGAGAGGCTGCCCATCTTCAAATCCCCTCCCTCAGGATGTTGCTGTTCTTCATCTTCATTCCCACAGGTGGGTAGACTGGGTCTCATGGCTGTCCTTGAAATAATCTTGTCTTGAGCAGGCACAGATGGGTACTGAGAAACTGGGTCTGCAGGTGGAGGCCTGCCCATTACAGCAACAGTTCTGTTATCAGAGTTCGAGCTATCAGCTCTGCCTAGGCCAGCCAGCTCCCCATCATCCTCAGTCTCAGAGCTGTCAGTCCCACCAAGATGGTCAGCTTCTCATGCACGCCTGGGAATCTTACCAGAACGCACATGGCGACAGCTCATGGTGGAGCTAGACTTAATGGCCCTTGGGAGCTGGAGGCTTTAGCTGGTCATGCATACTTCTTCGGCTGGGAGGGACCATGCCACTGGCCTCACCCCCAGGATTACATGGCTTCCCCAAAGGCCATGTCCATGCACAAGGCATAATCATCTACTGACATGGCCGCATACATACGGGTCTCTGAATCTCTAGGCTTCTCTCTTCAGATACTCATGCAGACACTGTATTTGTATATGGGACAGGGCAGGGCGAAGTCATGTGGCCACATGGGTGGAATCTGCAGCTTGGTCCACTGCTCTTGATGGTGCTTCAACCCTTCCTTCATGTGTGAAGGGATCTTCAGTTGGGAATCAACATAGTCTTCTCCTTAGCCCTGCATATGTCCAGGTTTATGGACTCATGAAAGTCCTTGAGGGTTATTCTCACAGTGGAATTTCTTATGTCTGGCTTAGCATGCTCACTTCTCGGTTCTAAGTGTAATGTCCAAGGTGCAGGGGAACAAATCAATCTTTCTGAAGAGCACTGTTGCTACGTTCAGTACTTGGTGCCATGCTTTGAAGCAAAAGCATCTGTGACATTTTATTTGCTGGAGATCACCAAGAAGCCCAAGAAGGCAAATTCTCAAACAGGAAAAGAATGCACTGTTCAGAAACTGAGAAGGGGAAAACATTACACATCGTGATTTTCCAGAGAGGGAAAAGGAGAGGGTACACCATATGTGCTACCTCTTGACCAGCCCTTGGAGGAAGGGAGGAATAAAAATTAGGATACATGCTCAAGGATCATGTCCAAGGGACTAGGAGGAATGTATAAATCTCTGATTTCATCAACAATCGCCCCATGGTAGGGACTTCAAATGCAGCCTCCTACCAAGTCGGACTCAGGCTCTGCTGGTGCTGCTGCCTCAGTCCAGTGATGCAGCACCGAGGAGCCACCCTGCTGGCAGGGCAAAGCATGCGCCAGTGTTCTCCCACTCCACTACCTGAGGTGGGGGGATCCACCCTGCCTCTTGGGAAGGACAGCCCTGACTCCCCGGGATCTTTTGTCCCACTCTGCCACATGGGAGGGTCAGCCCTGAAGGGCATCGAGTGATGGCCATTGCTGCACCTTGTGGTAGCCAGTCCCAGAGTTCATTGTCCAACGATGTGCCTTGCGTTACCTGTCCTCGGTCTCCCACCATTCAGTTCCATTGCATGGTCCCAGGTTTTAGTATTATGATGGAGAGAGAGAGAGAGAGAGAGAGAAGCTTTCCTACTGCAATCCAATTCTTTCCAATATCCCCACTAAATGTATTCTTCTATTGAGGGGAATATAAAGCAAGACACAGCCTTGAGCTTACAAGAGCTGAGTAGGACTGTGAAAGGCAGGACAGTTTGGAGAGCTTTCATTCATAGGATTGCCAGAAGTCGGAGATGACTTGACACATAACAAATATATTCTTTCTCTCTTAAGAATGAATATATGTATTCCTTTCCTTTCTCTCTTAACCAAACATTCTAGATAAAGGCAACTGCACTAAAGGAAAAGTTTAGACTACATCTGCAACTTATAGCAATTGCATCGACTGGTCTGTGAGGGTTTTTTCACAATACAAATGTATTGTGGCAATCAAAATTGAATCTACTATTCCTATAGAAGTTATTTCTTGTGGCAAATTATTTGCTTTACAGCATGTTTAAAGAATGAGATCTGTGATCTGTGTTGCAGGTGAAAGTTGAGTTTCACGCTAAGGACACAATCCTATTGTGATGGTCAGAAGCATCCAGACTTACTTGGAGACTTACACTTATCAGATGCAGATTTGCCACTGTCTCATGCCCTCCTTTTCTGCTAGATGGGACTTCTTGGAGGGAGAGGAGACTGGGGAGCCCATGCCCCGGCATCTACTTTCCTGCCCTCCTAAGTATCTCTTTTTCCCCTTGTTTTGTTTCTCCTCCTCTTCCTCCTCCTCCTCCTCCTGTCTTTACCAAGCTCTTTGCCTGGCTCCAAAGAGGAGAGTGGAGCGATCATTGGTTCACTCTGTCCCTGACCTCAGACTGGAAATCCAAAGTATTCAGTGGCTCTTCAGACACTCTTTAGAGGCCATGGGATTGCTTTCTCCATGAATAAACCAAATAAATAATTCACAAAGTAGATTTATCATTCCCCTTAAAATATTTTGACAGATTTAAAATTGGTTAACACTTAACCTCATTTTGTAATTATGGAAAGTGCTGATATGTCTTCTGAAGACTCACAAATAAATATTTTTTGTGTGTGATTAGAAAACTTGTTACATTTCTCCATTATTTAACCCCACCCCCCACATCCTCTCCTTAAAAGAAAATGATACAGACATTACTTTGGCATTCATGTAAATAGTAAAGGCTACTTGGAACAGAGCCTGGCTGTTTAGAATCAGATATTTTGGGTTGTGTATGTTTTTTTAAAATAATATTAAAAAGATGCAATCTTATATTGTTGGCACATAACTTAAAAAAACTATGTAAAATATTCTCCCTCGTCAAGTGAATATGTTTCTCCATGTGAGATAGAGGAAGGTAATCAAATTCATGGGAAGCTGAAAGGTACCAACCTTTCTTAGGGGATCATGAACAATACCTGGAGACCAGCCCTTTTTATTCAACAGCTCTGCAGACCAGTTTTATGAGGTCTGTCCAAATGCCCTTCTCCCTCTGCTCATCCAGTGCAACTTTGATTAAATGGATGCATGAATCAACAGCACACAAGCTCACCAGAGTTTCCTGAATTCTGCCTCAGGACTCATTCCACAGTGTGGCTGCATCAGGTTTGGCTTTCTGTTTTTGAATGAGAATTTGTGGGCATTTTCATCCATTGTTTTCCACATGCACAATCCGTTGTGTGCACAGTTTTGAAATGCACACAGTCTTTCTCACAGACAAGTGACTGATCTCATCACCCCATAAACTCGCGTCCTATAACAGAATCTGTCTTTGGTCTCCCTCATCATGGAACACTCCAAGCTTTAGTACAGTCGATGGCCAGTGGATGACCCCTGGCAGGCGGCAAAAAGAGAAATTCCTGACAGTTTCCTACAGACAGATCTCACAGGTATAGCTCAGCTTTAAGGCTTTTTCAAGTTTTTCGAAGTGTTGCAAATGGAAACTGTATTGACCTGTTTTGGATCCACCGCAATGCTGGTAATTTTGAATGTACATGTTCACAGAGGGGCTGCCAAAGACAGACAGACAGACAGACAAACAGACTGACTGACTGACTGACTGAATGACTCGCCCTCCCTCTCTCCCTCCATCTGTCTCTCCCTCTCTGTCTGTCCCCTGCTCTGTGTGCTTGTTCTTTCTATTGCACATAGAAACCCTGAAGGAGGAATTACCTCATGATGCCTTGGAAAACATACGGAGAAGGGCAACCAAAACGATCAGGAGGCTGGAGCAATCCCTTTGTGAGGAGCGGCTAGGACAAGGGAGTAAGGGGAGACAGGACGGTGGTGTTACAAAAGTACGCATGGTGTGGGGAGAGTGGAGAAGAAGACATTTTTCTCTTGCTCCCATAACACTCATAACACTCAGGGTCATGAAACTGATTGCTGGGACTTCTAGCGCATGTAAAAGGAACAATTTGGGAATTGAAAGATTCATGATGGAGTAGCTACTAGCCGTTCTGGCTATGTGTGGCCTCCTTGACCAGAAGTGGCCTGCCTACACACATCGGTTGCTGAGGAGCTTGGGCAGGAGGAATTCTTGGGCTCATCCTGCTTGAGGGATCCTCTGGGCAGCTGCGCTGCCGCCGTGTGTACCAAGAGCCAGACTAGATGCTTTTGCTTGGTACAGCATGGCTTTTATATGTCCTTAAATGTGGGAACCCAAAACTGCCAGAAAGATATTTGTATAATAAAAGGCAGGAGACTCGTGCTTCTTCCTTGGCCTCCTGATAAAAAAGGTAAGAACAAGAATGCAAAACCCAACCTGTAAGACCTCCCTGGAAATGTTATTTGTGCCTTTGAAATCCTTTTCCAAATTATTTTTTCCAAGGAAAATTGAATGAGAATGGTTGCAAAAATGTGGGAGAAAACGTTCTGTACTAATTTATAGTCCTCTGTCAATCAAGAGAAAGGAGATCCTTCTTCACTGTCTGATACGAAGGGCAGACATCACTGCTTTGCTCTGGCACGTGCCACTTTTGAGGACTTCATCTGGTCTAGCCATTACAGCTGAGCCAGTTATTTTTGGATTCCTGCTCTGACTAAAGTTCCAGTTTCCTCTTTGCAAAAAGATTGGCTCCAGACAAAATTTCCTCTTTTTTTTCCCCAAAGTATTTTGTCAAGGTCACACCTCCTTGAGTTTTGACAAGAAAATGAAAGCAGCCATTCTGATGTAAATTAGAATCCCCCTTTATGCCTCTTCAATCACTATTTGTGTGTGTGTGTGTGTGTGAGTGTGTGAAACCCTCCTTTATTTTGATCTTCTTGCTAGACCCATTGTTGCTTCCGCCCCCCCCCCCCCGACCTCCACTGCAGGTCAAGCCAGACAAGTCAAGCTAAATTAGAAATCTCTGGAACATGCAGACAAATGTTAAATGTGAGGCTGAAGAAACGGTCTGCAGAAAAGGCTCCAGGAAAGTCGGTTTAGAAAAGAAAATTTGTTAGAATAGGAAATTTCTTTGTGTGTGTGTGTGTGTGTGTGTGCGTGTATAAAATCAGGGCAAGTATTTCATAATTACCATGCATTTTACAAAACCACTACCTTGAAGCCAGAGATTCCAGACTTGCGAATAATAAACTTGTCAAAAACTTAACTCTTTCAGCATCTGTTGAATGCTCTTGAAGGGAATGCTCTTTTGCTTTGGATTCCCCCCCTCCCACACTTTGGGCTCAACAACAACAAAAAAGACATCCTCATTCCAGGTAATTACTACCCTTCTTTTCCCAGTCTACAGCTCCATAAGATGAGCTATTGTACTAAATAATTAGCACATGCCGTTCAGAATATTATAAGAATTATATGCAACATCAAGCAAGAACTATACTCTGACACATGGCCATATTTTCCATGAAATGTGCTAAACAGAAATTAAACGCTGGCAACAGGTGCATCCCAAACAAGTTATTAATTGTGAGCAAAGCATCAGTGTGTGTATCTGCATGCATGGGGGGGGGCAGCTAACCATGCTATTTAACCATTAAGACAGCAACACATTTTAAGGGATGATATTGATTTGAACCATGACCTCCAGATAGACGTACTTACAAAAACGTGCATCCAAGGCTTGATTGCAAAATTGTGTTTGCAGTGCATTCCATAAAACACACATAGGCACACACACACACACTGATTTATAATTATTAAGTAATTGCTGTGAGGATGTTGCTGAAAACAAAGCGGGGAGGGAAGCCCTGCATTTAATGAATGAATTTTCAGAGGATTTGTGCTATAACCCTTTAAAGGAAAAAAAAAACATGAAATTGCTTTCATCTGGCAATAATAAAGATTTCCGAAGAATTTAGCTTGGTCAAGGTATATGGTGGAATTTGGTTCCTATGGAGTAGGATCTATTTGCATGGGGAGCATTCCGACACAGCAGAGGAAGAGGTGGGGGCCCCAAGAAAGGCCAGGGGGGCAGCCCGTGTGTGTTGCCAATTTTGCCTTATACCAAATGGCACTACGAGTGACGAGACCGAGTCAGATCGGTCCTCTGAGCTCAACAGAGCAGATATTGAGTTGAAGGTAGCTACTGCCACTGCCAAAGATGAGCTCTGTCCAGAAAGAGTCCAAGAACTATCCGCCCCCCCTTGAAGAAACGCAGTCAGCTAGTCCCACCCAGTTATCCTGCCCACAAAGAAGGTGACCAATTTTGAGAGGCTGTTTGTGCTCAGCTCTAGTTTAGGTTACAGTGGTTGGGCAGAGAGTTGACCTTGCCACCCCCTCCATCAAAGGCCCCAGGTAGCTGCCCAAAATCTGGCCTTGATCTCAGACGCTGAGATCTGTTTGTTTCTGCAAACCTTAAATAATAACTCGTATTACAATGTTTTCCCCCTCCAGGTAACTGAACTTCATTTGATAGCTCAAAGTTCATTCTCTGAGCATCCACCGTTGCAATGCTTTTGTGCGCGTGTGTTGAAAGCGAATGGGGCTTAATTATAATTCACGTTCTCTACCGCTCTTACAACCTCTCAAGTCATGAAGTCTCAAATGGATTTATTGATACTTTGAAAAATATGTAAAAATAAATAATCAGCTGTCACTCTCCATATCGCGGCTCTGTTTTCTTTAACATTCTTATGTCAGATTCTATAAACTCCAGCGAGGGTCTCGGTGCTCAGTGCACGGCTTGGCAGCTTTAATGACACACATTAACACTTCTGGCAAAAAAATGTTTTGAAAACCCTGATGTAACAAATCCTTTGGATTTTGTGAAGTAAAGTGGTTCAAGGTGGCATGCTCCATGGAAAACACGTTTTCCATGGGCACTCGCACAAACAGCTGTGGGCCAGCTTGCCTCGGCAGAGCAGAAAAACCGTCCGTGAGCCCATCTTTCACTGCTGTGGAAGTTAATACAGCAAGTCAATTTAAACCATCCACATATGCGGCTGCATTTCTTCTTCTCTCAAACCATGTATTTATTTTAAACATATTTGAGTTGAAGAGCAGTGTATTTTTTCCCCTGTAATTCCTGGCACCCAGATTTGGATAGCTGTCACGGCTTAGAATAGCTCAGGCCAGCATACCTTAAGTTCTGTGCTGCAAAGCAACAAGTCCAGCCTTGTCAAGTCCAGCCTTGCCAGGGAACGTGTTACCAGACTGCAACCCCATCATGGCTACGCTTGCTAGGGCTGATGTGATCTGCAGTCCCACATCTGGACAAAGGAAGAGCCATGCTGGATCAGCACAAGGGCCCCTTTAGATTAGCTTCTGTCCAGAAAGTGCCAAACTAGCTGCAGACGGGGAGCTCAAGAGTAGGATACGAGGGCAAGGGACCCTTCTGCCTAAGTTCTCCAGAAACTGGTGTACCCTAGAATACTACTTCTGGCATTGGAGGTAGCATGTAGCCATCATGATTTGTAGCCATGGATAGCTTTCTCTCCACGAACTTGTTCAGCAGCTCGTAAGATCATCCACAGCATTGCCCATCACTGTACCTAGAGAGACACTTGTGTTTGGTGGCCATCACTGCACATGTTAGGTCACATTTCCTCCAGCCCTGCTGCAAACCAATTGTCCTTGTTTAGCAAGGATGCACTCCATTTCCTTTTTCCTTTCGTTGCTAAATCCATGCCCTATTCTTTTTCCAGAGGTCACACAGTTCAGCAACCTTGCCTGAAGCTCTGCAGATTTGGATCTAGACAGCACCCGGATGGGTGGTCTCCTGGGAAATCAGTGGATGGTGCATTTAGTGCCACAGAAGAAAAGGGATGGGCACAACTGTAGCAAAATTAATAAGATTGGGTTCCTAATTTGCCATTTAGGGATTCCTTTAAAATGCTGGTGTCTCTTCATGCATGCACTAAAGTTGTGATTTCTGTGGTTTTTATGCCACTTTCTGTAAGTCTCTAGAAGTTATTTTTTCACAGTTTCATTACATCTATTTAATAATACATTTGTTATAGTTTTATCTAGCTTATTAGAAAAGTAATAACAAAGTTAAACTAGGAGGGGATGCACATATTAACTCCAGTTATTACTTATTACAAAGCCCTGCAATATTGCACAGAGGATCTGGCTTTTTATGCTGCAGTTCTAAGCAAACTTTGTGGGGACTAATTCTGCTTAAAACTTCAGTGCAAAGCTTACTTTTGAGCAAGCCCATTGGAATAGACTGGGAAGTTGATAGTTAAACTGTACATAGATGGAGTCTCATTTCCCACCTTATTTGGGAGCAGAGAAATGGGAGACACGGTAGAATTCACTGCCATAGGAATTAGCAATGGCCACTGATTTGGACAGCTTTCAAAAGGGATTGGAAAAATCCATGGAGGAGAAGGCCATCAAGGCAGACCAAACTTGAGGGTCATGTGATGCCCTCATAGTCAGAGGCAGCATGGCTGTAAGCACCATTTGCTGGGAAGCTTGTGTAGGACTTGCTTCTTGAGGGCAGCTGGTTTGCACTATGGCCTAGATGGACTGTTGCACTGACCTCACATGGCTTTTCTGATGTTATCTTCTAATGTCACCAAATTTCTCCAGGGGAAGGAGAAATCCTCAACAGTTTCTCAAAAGTAGACCTCACCAAGGGGTTGTGGTACAGCTTCTTTCTTTTCTCCCCAAGGGCTGTTCAGGGGGTTTTATGCAGTCCCTCATTCTGCATTCACAACAGCAGTTTCCATGGCAGGGGACCGACATAAACACGGAAATCCACTTGGGGACTGCTGAGGCAGAAACAAAAAGCACCAGACGCACATGCAGTATTCTGTGTATTAGTTTCCAAACAATACTGGAAAAAGAAAAATCTGCAAAACAACCTCAAGCCGAACAACAAAAAATGCCAACAAAAGAATAAAATACCGAAATCGGTGCAGTGTGGCTCCCGGTTGGCTCCCACCGAGCTGTCTCTCCCTTCCCCAGCCCCCCTTGCCAGCACTGGCACACACCCCGTGAACACGATACCAACCGAGGAAGAGGTGGTGGGGCACAGCCAGCCCCTGCACCCGTCTGCAGTGAGCGGGTTGTGCCCCCCACACAGACCAGCAGGAAATTTCTAGCAAACCATTGCTGGTCCATGGACCGGTGGTTGAAAACCGCTGCACTACAGTGTAGGTGTGAAGGAGACCCTATGGTGTTGAGCTCCAAGCAAGAACTGCAATTATTGTTGTGCTTAAATCTGCCTTTCAAAGTCATGAAAGTTTTCTTCTCCTATGAAAGAGGCCACTGCTGTTCTCCTCAGGATGCTGAATAATTGATTTTTGTAATGTTTTTCAGCTTACCTGAGAGGGTTCTCTGTGTTTTTGGTTTATCCCACATCTCTGTTGCTATGCAGTCTCCCAGGCTGCTTGCACTTCTTGATCTGGAAAAGTCCTACAGGAGAAAGTACGTTTTTAAGTATGTCACATTGCTAACGCTTCCAACAATCTCAATATTAACTGCATACAGATTTTTAGCATTTCAATGCTGAGTCAATTCAATCGGTTGCCATTTTGGATTTTTAATAAAGATTAAATGAGCGTGCAGAAGAAAAAAAAGATTGAAAGATTTACTTTGGGGTAGTGGATTTGTTGTGTCCAACTCTTTGTGACACCATGGACAACATTCCTCCAGGTTCTCCTACCCTCCACTCTCTCCTGGAGTCCATCCAACCCCATACCCAACTCCCCAGTGACCCCATCTGGCCACCTCAACCTCTGCTGTCCTCTTCTCCTCTTGCCTTCAATCATTCCCAGCATCAGGGTCTTTTCCAATGAATCCTTCTTTCTCATTAGATGGCCAAAGTATTTGATCTTCTTACTTTGGGGTAGACTTTCCAAACAGTTCAAAATGGCATGAGATTTCTTACTGCAGTTCCATTTTGATGTAATCCACTTCAAAAGCTTAAGGACATAATTCTCTGTGTCGTTAGAGAGAAAGAAAGCTCTACAGCTCACAGAAATTCCCAGCCAGGTTTGTCAGGGCTTGCAGAAGACTATATCTCTACACATGTACCGGGTTGTTCTCTAAAGGCCCAATCCTGTGCAAGCTTAGGTCACCTGCATGCCTGCACTTAGAACAGAAACAGAGGAAACTACATTTTGTGTTGAAAATATTGACTCTATCTTTTCCGAAAGGCTCTGACTATGACTGCACAGATAGTCACCTTCAATAGCTTTCATATCCCAGTCACCCATGAGGAACTACAAAACTGTCCTTCACTATTAACTATTAAATAGTCTCATGACAGTTATGGAAAGCTTTCTTTCATCTAATATAGCTGGTCCCAAAATTCCACTTAACTCTGCCCAGTTCTACTCTGGGGAAATCGAGTTATAGCCAGATTTCTCCATACTTAGAGTAGGCCCATTGAAAGCAGAAGAACATACAGTACTTCTTTTAAGACAGCTGATTTCACAGGAGGGTAAGCCTATGGGTTATGGTGGTACGTGGGGCCTCCAGCTAGGGGAAGATGGGCGTATTGCCATGTAAAAACAACACCCATATTTAGAAATCGGTTTGTCCCTTTGCCAAAATCCTTTAATGAAAAGAGTAGATTTTATATCCTGCTTATAAACCTTGGGAAGCACCAGTTTATGGCGGTGGCAAAGCAAGAGGAGCCTTTGCTACAGAGTCATGAACAGCAACTCTATCATAAAATGCTCTTAATTGGATAGTTAATAAATATTGTCCTCTTCATAAAAGACCAAGCAAGGATTATACAGACACAATAAATTGACTTCCAGAACAGAAAGAAGCCAGCAATAATATAGTTGATTTAGCCAAGATTAATATAGATATTATGAACTTAGAATATTAGAGCAGAAACAATTAAGAATGGCCCTGGTGTGGCCCAGGGGGTGGGGTAGTCACATAAAAAGAGAGACCGCATCATAGAGTGGATGGTGTTGGACTGAGGGGAAATGGTAAATCCCAGAAAAGGACACTGTATATGGACAGCTAGGCTGGTTTGGCCCCACATATATAAAGGGTGCGCGCAACGATGGGAAGCTGGCACCTCCAGCAAGGGGAGATGCCAGAAGTCCCAAACACAGCACCATGACTCTCCTGTCCATAATAATAATAATAATAACAACAACAACAACAACAACAACAACAACAGCAACAACATTTTTATACTGCCCATAGCCAAAGCTCTCTAGGCAGTTGACAGCAATAATCATAGAATCATACACTCAATTCACCCATCCCACTTCTGCCCAGGCCTGACCCTGCTTAGCTTCCAAGATTAGGCAGGATCAGGCACTTCAGGCTACAATGTCAGTTGGCTTCATACAGCCGTGTCCCTCCCCAGCTCTGCCAGGTGGCCTCCATGTCATCAGAGCTTATCTCTGGTCTACGGAAGGTAAGGCCATTTATGTACTTCCCAGACTGAAAATCAGTTCTTTGTTATCCTAAACATGCTTACTCGAGGGCAAG
Source organism: Varanus komodoensis (assembly GCF_004798865.1). Taxonomy (NCBI): domain Eukaryota; kingdom Metazoa; phylum Chordata; class Lepidosauria; order Squamata; family Varanidae; genus Varanus; species Varanus komodoensis. The sequence continues at coordinate 48,856,073 of NW_025335761.1, forward strand.
GATGAGCAATTGCAGTGGGCATCAGATGCAGGTGAACCCATTTGGAATCCATTCCTCCAGAATCCATGGATTTCCTCTCATGCCTGGTCTGGCCCTGCAAAGGAAGCTGGCCAGAAGAAGTCCGTGAATGCCCTGAACTGCTGGTTGCCCAACTGGCAACCTTGCCCATGTGCCAGTCCTGGCAGCCAAGCTTCTTCCCACTCACCATGGCCAGCGGCAGCAGCAGGCATGTTAAAATGGCACTGCTTGCACAGAGCACAGAGCTTCATTCCCTGGGCATCGATTCTGGGGTGGTACAAACAATCTGGAGTCCAGGAAGCCAAAACATGGGGATCTGGCATATTTACTACACAAACCAGATTCCTCACATTTCCCTATGAAATATCCACTCCAAATTTTCAGGCCTTTGAATAAGAAGCCTTGCATGGCCTCTCTTTCTTAGTGGGTCTACCTTCTCGTCACCATGGTCACTTGCTCCTCCTCTTCTTTCTGTCACTTACTTGCCTGACAAGCTGCAAGCCAGTGCACAAGCAGCCAGGAGAACCTCTTCCTCCTTTTGCCTCTCCTTTGGACCAGAGTGAGGTGCAAGTGCTGTTTGCAGTGCTGGGGAGGAGCCCCAACACCAGAGGAGCCTGGCCAGCCACTCCTGATTATGCTGTGGCCCCCCAGTTGATGCCCAGCCATGCCTACTCTTAATTCTGGTTCTATTCACACTGCACAATGTCAAGGCACCTTCCACCAAACATACCTGCTGAGCAATCTCTGTACGTTAGCTCCTATAGTAGTCCTTGGCAGATGGATCCTTGTGTAAACATTAGGCCTGATCTCAGTGTGAACTCAGAGCATTGCTTTTTCTGAGCTCCCTTTTATTTTCAGCCTCTGGACAGCTGGGTGCCGGAACTGCTATTTTAATTTCCCAACATATACCTGGTGGGCCCTGTACAAAATTAAAATGGCAGTTCAGAGTAGAGATCTGGGAACTGCCATTGCAAATTTCCAAAAATACCCTCAAAGAAGCAACCACCCAGTTCTTATTATCTGATTAGGTTTGTGTTGTATTTTAAGCTGTTCGTTTCATTAATTTTAATTATGCCTGTAAGCTGCCTTGAGTGCCATTTTGGAGGATAGAAAGGTGGGGTGCAAACAGATACATAATCAACACATAATAAAAAGGGGACATCTGATGCAGATGGCGGCCTGCCCAGGGATTTAATTTTGTTAGATCCTTACCTTACAAGAAACTGACCCGGGTCAATATCTGTGCTAAATTGAGGAAACAGTGTGTTTTTATGTATCACTCATGTTCCATTATGATATTGTTATGTTGATGCCTAGATCTGGCTTTTGTTATGGAGTGTTATGCTCGAAACGTGTTTTTCCCACCAGCATGTAGAGTCCCTGGTATATTTTGCTAGAACTTGACTTGAGAGGCTAATTATGTTTGATTTATAGCCCATAGAGGTGGTTCTCATTTCAGATGAGGACTTCCCTTGGTAATGTACTAATAACCACAGGTTCCAAGAGGCTAAACTGAGACTAATACGGAAGAATTCCAAGCAAAACTTGCAGGGGAGCTCCATAAAGGCACTGAATGGAACAGACAAACTATTTAAGATAAAAGAGATGTGTACACATGTGCGAATGGGATTTTTTTAAAATTACTTTTTCTTTGGAATTTTTTGTATTATTTTCTCTCCCTCTTGGACTCTTGGATAGACACCGAGTGAATATTTTTTAATGCTCTTTGCTTTTGCTTCCCTGTTCTTTGGGTTATTGATTTAGATAGGTTGCAGACCCTATTCCACAGTTGGAGAAACAGAAAACAGATAGTGCCCTATCACGAAGGGCGAGTGGTGGAAGGGACACAAAGGGAAGGGGAGGCGAAAAGAGGGCAGGAGGACTTGCAGCTCTCTTAACATGTACCCAGCCCTGAGACCTGCAGTCTACTAGTAGCAGACCCAGGCGTCTGCTGGAGCACAGTGGGAGCTCATCCCAGCATTTGTCCAATGTCATGCAATCATAACTTTATGCACTTCCTGGCCATCCTTCCTCATCATTACCTGTCACTAGTGAGGATGGGAAAATGTGCACATCACACAGTCGAGTCAATGCCAACTTGGTCAGGCAGGGGCTTCAAGGGATTACCTATCCCAGGTGGGTTTTAATTAAAGGGTTCATTCTCCACTGTGTTTTTTTCTGGCTGTCTTGAATGCTTAAATCTTTATTTTGATAGGATTTTATGGTATTTTCATTGCATTTTATTTCACTGGTTTTATTCATTGTTGTAAACCACCTAGAAGCTTCAGCTATGGGGTACCTTAGAATGAGATGATGATGATGATTGAAGATGATGCACAGATAGACAGAGCAGGGAATGCTTTATATGGGGACATAATTATGGTCCTAGATCTGGTTTACTTATGCACTGTTTTAACACAGGCAAGTTGTGTTTGAAACAGTTCACAGAATAGACTTTTTAACTAAAACAGCTGTAATACTTAAAAATACACTACAGTATAGCAGTCCCACTGCAACAATTGCAGCACATTCAAAACATGTAAAAATAAGGCATTCTATATCAGTTTTGCATACATTCAGCTGTAAGTCCATTTGGCCTTATTTATGTGTTGGTTTGCTTCTATTTAAAAAAAACCTGCATTGAAGGTTATACATGCACTGTATATATTTCCCACTGAAAATATATACAGTGCCAATGCATATTTTTGAACCACAAACAGCAGTTTAAAATTCTGAGCAATTTGAAGAATATCTTTGTCCCAGTCTATGTGTTAGTCCAGGAGTCACACATTTAGCTCAGTTCAGTTGGAAATAAAGAGCAGACAAAAAGTTGTGGTACCCCTTAGTTCAAAGGGGTTTACTTCCTGGTAAAGGATTGCAGAGACCAAGTCCCACTGAACTCAGAGGGACTTTCTGCAAAGTCAATAGTTTGCTTAGGATTTTGCTGCTGTTTAAAGGAATGGTATTTGTGAATTCCTTTAGCATTCAAATGTGCATTGATGCTGATAGGCTGTTTCAGCATTCATAGCATTTTTTTTTTCTAAATCACAATGCAAGCTAAATTTCTTGGACCAGCACAACAGAGGGCAAAACATTCTGAACTGGAGAAAACATCCACTAACAATGTAATCATTAATAAAGATTTCCCCCATCTTTGAGTGTTCCCTTTTATAAATGTATCCCTACGAGAGAAGCCCCGTATCTTTGTCACATGCTGTTTAATTCTGTTCTATTCAAGCATAGTACGGTTTAGGCTTTTTAATTTAAATATTTCAAAGAACCAATTTGTGGCAGAGGTGTTACTTTCCTCCTTAAGTACATATTATGCATTTTTATTACAATTTTGCTACAGCCAAATGTCTTTTAAAAGCCTGATTCACAAACCACTTCACTGCTCTTCAAGAATGGAAAACAAAGAGAGAGCTCCTGAAACGTGATTTACCTGCTGAAATGTAGTAAAAAAATAAAATAAAAAACCACACTATAGAAATTAGGGTAATTTAAACCTAGTTCTTATTTTTAGGCTTCAAAGTATTTTGGCATTTAGTTTGTTTGGCTTGATGATTATCATTTTATGTAGTTGTGGTTATTTTAAAATGCTGTTTCCATGACAGCCTTGTAAATGAACCTTCAAGTTATGTACTCCTTTCCCTTTTACAAATAAACCCTCTTCTCAGAAAGGGAATGCCGGCTGGCAGGGAAAATCTCTGCCACATTTTTATAATGTGTGCGGTTGAAACCTCCGTTTTGATGGAGCAACAGCTTGGGTGACACTGCATATTTCTTTTCCTCCCAAATCGCTGGGTACATCAAAGCACATCGGCGCAGGAAATACCACAATAGGCAGGGCAAGGCAGACCATTTGGGGGTATCCTTCCAGGTAAGCCATTTAGCAATTATTTCATTCAGTGTTAGCTTTTTACCAATGTGGAGAAGCACCATTTGGATGCTTTTCCTCAAGTATCACAATATCTTAGGCTATCTCTGAATGCAATTTATCCAGGACACAATTCAGCCATGAGTGGAAGGGATACTTCCATTGGTTCTTGTATTTTGATCATCACGGGAAGCCCTAAGGATGCGCAAAGGTTTACTTTATGTCCATAAAATGTACATGTCCTATTTGCATACTTGAATGTGTTTTCCAGTCAGGATAGGAAATTATTCAATTTGCATTAAGTGCTTGAAAAATGATACCTTTAGGAGACTGGAATCGAGGCAGGATACAAGAAACCAGAGGTTCCCAAGGTGGTTTGTGTGTGGCTAACAACTGACACAGCTGTTAACTGACACTTAAGTCATCCCAACTAGTTCATACAACACAATGCACCTCTCTGAAAGAAACACTGCTGATGGACCACTGTGCATTTTCATGACTGGAATTGGCGCACCACAGGGCCACAAGGATGGTGGCCAGATTTCAGGGAAAGCCGTATGAGGTGAGACTGAAGAAGTTGGGTCTTTTCAACCTGGAGAAGAGGAGACTCCAAGGGGATCTGTTGGTGCCATATAGGTATGTGAGGGGGCATCACACGGAGGCAGGTAGAGACCTGTGTTTCCCTGCAGAAAAGGGCAGGATGCATTCCAATGGAGCAAAGCTCAGGGAACCAAGGTTCAATTTGGATGCCAGGAAGTACTTCCTGACAGTTAGGACCCCGAGAGCGTGGAATGGGCTTCCACGGGAGGTGGTTGAGGCCCCATCAGTGAGCGTGGTCAAGGATAGGCTGGACATGCACAAGGTGGGCATGTCATGAGTGGAGCTGGCTGGAGCCGGTGGCAGACTGGATGACCAAGGAGGCCCCTTCTGACTTGCTCTCTTTCTATGATTCTAGGTTTGATTTTAACATTTGGCTAAGAATTGCCCAGCTCTATTTTTGTGGAAATGTTTGTCCCCTGGGAAAATGGCAAGAGGAATTATACAAATCATAAATGCCCCTTGAAAAAAGCAGACACCCCAAATCCTGCAGTGGTTCCCTGAACTCTTCGGAGGAGCTTAACGGAAGGTAGCCATGTGGCATCTGAGGAGTGGATCTTCTCCGATGCGGTGCCACACTCTGCAATGGTTTGGGAGGCAGAACATGTGTGCATTTTAGCTCCTCCTGGAAACCCATTTCTCTTTGAAAGCATTTCCTGACCTGTCTCTGATGCACATGACACTGCTTCATTTCACAGTGTATTTTTATTTTTCCCCTATCTAACATTTCTTGTTGAAAATTGATTTTTCCCAATATACATGTGTTTTTAACTGGGACTTTTAAAGGTTGTATGTAAACTGTACAGAGGATTTTCCATAACTAACTAAGTAAGTAAGTAAACAGGAGGGAAACTTTATGGGCATGATCGTCTTCTCCAAATAATTATAATGTGAATGTGCCTTCTCCATAAAGAATGATCCAAACATTTTGTGCATTTCCTCTGCCAAACTTACAAAGTTCAGCCTGGGACAATATTAAACACCCCAAATCCTTCTACATTGCTCAGCCCCCGCCCCCACCCCACCACTAGAGTTTATCTCTCTAGAGGCTGCTTCTCTAGAATTCTGACCTTATATGAGAGGAGAGCCTCAATTGTCTTGCGAAAGAGACAAAATGGAGCAAAGCCAAAGTCTAGGTAAGAATCCGGATTTGTACTGAACCTTAGCATTTCTTTAGGGAACGGGTGAGAATATGCCTAAACAGACCTGGCCTCTAGGCCTGGGCACTCAAAATACACCATGTGGGATGCTGAGAATCCAGCATTCTCCTCCCTTCTTTCCCAGACTCTAGAACGGCATCCCCAAGGACACCTCTGGAAGCTTGATAAGTATAAATATATGTAGATACCTTTCCTTCCCTCTCTCCCCCCGCCCCTGCCCCATCACTCTTTGCATGCACCATAAAATATTCCTGGTCCTTGAAGCAAGCACCACTATTGTGGCTTAGTGAACAATGCTACTTTGAATAAAAGAGGGAGACAACACATCCCCGAAACTTCTTCCTATTAAAAAATAATGTTAATTGGTTAGTGTATGTAGAAGAAGGTTATATGGCCCATTGACTTTATATAGATTGAAATGCTAAGCAGGGCCAAGTAGAAACATCAGTAGGGAATAGAGGGTAAGTGCTCATCAGTTTTATGTGCTCTTTCCTATTTTCCTATTTATTGCTTATCCCTTACAGTGTTTCTCAGCAAGCCCATGTGAATCAAGTCAGTTGGTTTTAGAACAGAACGTGGCTCAGCAAATGAGATGGTCGTATCATCCGCTTCCATTTGTCAATGCAACGCAAAATTATGCCTGCTCTACAAATGCAGCAGAATGAAGTGGTTGACTTCTGAGGTAGTAGAACATCTTGTCTCAGTTCAGGCATAGTTTAGGATAGTTTTGGATCTTTCCTCGTGTAGAACAAACAGATGAACTCTGCAGGCAGAAAACTAAACCAGCAAGGAATAGGGTAGAACAGAGCTAGTGATGTTGCCAAAATTCAAACTTAGTCCGCTTCTCAATTGAATCTAAGAGGTTCACAATTCTTGAACACATAATGACCCCTGACTTTGTTCCAATTAAAGTTAAAAGTTTCAGAATTCAAAGTGAGGTTGATTATGAGTTACTTGATACTTTTAGCTCATGTGCATTTTGAGTAACTAAGCCCCCAAACTCCTCCACCTTCTTTGCTCAGGCAGAAATGTTAATTTCTTTAAACAAAGCACACTAAGAATCATAGGACGGTACAGCTGGAAGGGGCCCTTGAGCCCCTGCTCAGTGTGGGACTCTGAATTCAATGTGGGACCTTGATTTCCGTTTGCCTCTTGAATGCCTCCAGTGAGGGGGAGCCCATAACCTCCCTGGGTAATCTGTTCCACTGTCATGTAAGCCTTCCAGAGACTTTTAGTATTGGGACAGCATATAAAAGCTTTAAATAAATTAAAATTAATAAAATATTGCTCTAATGATGAGGACATTTTCCCTGATGTTCAAATGGAAACTGGCTACCTGTAACTAAAGTCATGAACTACTTTGGGGTGGTCAGCATGCAGTCCGTGGGCTGTATGTAGCCCCTGCGGCCTTGTTCTGTGGCCCTCTTGCCACTTGGAGCCCCCACCCACCCATTCCCTCCCAGTCCAGAGCCCAGTGATGAGGTGGACATGACTAAGGAGAGCTCTCCTGAGGCTACCATCCCATCCCCCTCTCTTTCTGAAACTCTTTCTGAGTCCACCAGGAAAGTTCAAAACAATAAATCAGATTATTCTGGCAGGATTTGTTCTTGACAAATCCATGCTGGCTTCTGTTAATCACTGTATTGCTTTCGATGTGTTTGCAGACTGACTTCTTTATCATCAGCTCCAGAATTCCCTAGGGTTTGATGTCAGACTGAATGGTATGTAGTTCCTGGCTCCTCCTTTTTCTGATTTTTGAAGACAGGAACAACTTTAGCCCTCTACAATCATCTGGCACTACACCTGTGATAACAGCCAATCAGGGAAGGAGGCACCATGATACATTAATTTCATATGCACGGGACAGAAGCAAGCTTCACATCCTTATGATGCATTGCAGGGATAGCTAAGCATGTACGTTCAATCATTGTTTGGAAACTGGTAATAACAGAAAATTTCCATCTGAATTTTTAAGGCTGGATCTGTATCTCAAGAAACAAATCATTATTGTTGTTAATAATATTAATATTCTGCCTATTCCAGGTACTAGGGAAAAACACATTACTATGGAGTCAGGTCAACACACACAAAATTGTAAGATACTCTGAAAAAAGGGTTTCTTCGATCTTATTCAGAAATAACTGCATGTATAGAGCAAGCCTCCAGCCATTTCCTTCGATGCTCAAGATAAATTAAGATAATACTACTTGGGAATGTTTTCTTTCTATTTATTTAATTATTATGTTTATATCCCACCTTGTTTTTCTTTTGAGGAACTCAAGGTAGCTCACATAATTATCCTCCCCACTGCTCTCAGCCTCACAAGAACAACTTAGTAAGGTAGCTTGGAATGAGCATCTTCGTCTGGCCCGAAGTCATCCAGTGATGGGGTAGGGACTAGAACCCCGATCTCCTGAGCCCCAGTCTAATGCTCTTAGACACTATGCCACACTGGCCCTATGCTTTTGCCAACCATCCACAATTTTGAAGCCCACCTCTATTCCAGCCGTAGGAAAATGGAGTCCATAAAACCCCTTTGAAATCAGGGAAGTTTGACACCAGCATCACCATTTTATTATTCACTAAATATTTATTTATTTATTTATTTATTTAAACTTTTGTATGCCGTCCCTTAAGCCTAGGCATCTCAGGACGGCTTACAATACATGAAATTGGAATACGATAAATTCACAATAAAATACAATTGCCAAAAATATACTGATAGCTGTACACAGATAAAAGTACCTGGATTTTCATCAGCCAGCTTAGAAGCTGAGTAAAAACAAGGAAGGAAAATGGAAGGGACTTGGGCAGGGGAAAAACAGAAACCTAGAATGGAACAGAATTAGAAGGGTCCCCACAATAATTAACTGGAAGGTAAGAAAAATGAATCAAAACAGAATGTCAAGAGGGTAACACAAAGGAGGGGGGAAGATGTGTTTTTAATAATATGTTAAAAGTGAATTAACTGTGACTGAACTGCACCCTGAGACAGTAGGCCTCTAGGCAATGCCTCCTTGCCTGCATGGTTTATTCTGCACCTCCTGCATGTTGGTGCTTTTAGAAATAATGCAGATTGCCTCTTTGTGTTTCAGCGGGACTTGTGTGGGAATTTTCTGCAAGCTTTGTTGAGGAAGAGATTGTGGAGCAGCAGCGGCTGGCAGCTGGATTGCCTCCTCAGGGCAGAGCTATATCTTGCAAGGAACACAGGCCGGTAACACATGTGAGTCTCCCAGTAAGTATTGTACATGGAAAGGGGTTGTGGAGCTATGCCGTCTGTTGCTCTAATGCCATATAGCTTCTGTCCCCGCTGTGTGCATGGCTATCTTTGGAGGAAAGCCCATGTGGCGAGACCTTTGCTCTTGAGAGCTGAATCCTGCTTCCATCTGGCTGCCCTTCCCGGGGATTCTGAACATGTGGAGATGCACGCAGACAGCCCTTCCTCTGCAGACATGCACGCCTAACATGTAGACATGGAGGACACTGGGGCTGGGGCGGGGGATGCCGCGGAAACCCAAGGTTGCCTCCTTCTGCACACAGTGCCAGCATCTACTCTGTCGCTGTACTCGCCCATGCTCCAGAATCATCAGAGTTGGCTGCAGGGTCAGTGCAAGATCTCTGGGTGCTGGCGGAGGTGCAGGTCCTTGCTCTTCTTCCTTCCTTGCTTGCTCGACATGCCGCCCTCTCGTGTTTCTCTCTTCCCCTCCCACTGCCAGCCTCCTCCACTCACCCCCTCCATGTTACAAAGACAGCAGCTCCAGGCGCGACTTCTATGGAATATTTCCAGTTTTAAAATCCGTGCAAGGCTTGGAATAGATGTAGCAAATGGTTTGGTTTCTTTCTGATACTCACATCCCTCATCTTAGGTTGCCCGCACCCTATTTCTCCCTTAGTTTGTGACTTTTAAAATGAAAATTTGCATGCATTGCTGTGTGCAGTTTCTCTAATATGCAATGAAACCCAACTGACTGGTTTATCTATCCCTAATCTCCACCCTGAACCAACATCAAATCACAGCTAAACTCTGTTCCCAATAGCTGAAATAACAAACAAACAAACAATGTTCCACACCTGCACACTGCAGTATCGCCATGGCTTTTGCTTTTTCTCCTGAAAGTCTGGCTGCTTGGGCTGAGCTCTCTCTCTCACACACTTCTCTTCAGTTGAGGAGTGAATCCCAGAACCCAAATGAACCCAACTGAACGATGCCCAGTGAAGAAGCAGACGACTCCGTGCTGGTTGCTTTAGGAGAACCAGCCACAGCTCGGGGATTCAGCAGAGCATTCCTCACCCCAGGCATTTGCTGCGGGAGAATGTAAGGAGAGGTTATTTGTACAGACTGGAAGGAGGGAGGAAGCAGAGATGCCATGGAGGAAGAGCCAGGGAATGACTGGACAGACTGAGCCAGGACAAGCAAGGAGTGAGGAGTGACTTCTCGCTCTGGATGGGGAAAGGGAGAAAGGAAGAGACAATAAAGTGAGACACAAATGAGAATTCTAGCTGGATCTTACATTGAAAGCAATGGTGATCATATTGGATCTCTCCTCTGTTACCTGCCTCAAAAACAAGGATGCTTTGTCAGGGATGTCTGATGTGGGGCAGGTATGATGTCTTAGGAAATAGGAGTACTAGGAATGCACAGATTTTGTGAAACCCATTCTGTCTGGGTTTGCAAACTCTCAGGCATCTATTGTTCTATTATCTGCTCATGGAATTTGATTTTTTAAGTGATTTACCATTTGTCCTCTTGTGCAAGTATATATTAGCAAGAGTATGCACTTGCACTTATGTGCATGAGTGCAAATATGAATTTGCACAACTGCCCCCAAAACATAAAGAAAAAGAGCCTGCAAATGTGCAGGATTTATACCATTCAGAAAAAGCAGACCTGCTTTAATCTGCAAGTCAGATGCATTGAAATCCAAACTTATTTGACTCTATTGCCAGTTTCTCTCAAACCAGTACTAGAAGAGCTACAACATTTAATGGGATGGAAAATTCCAAAATTTCTAGGAGCAATAGGTAGGACAGATTTCCAGTGAAAGCAGCGGAAAAACAGCCATGATATTGGAAGGAAGGAAGGAAGGAAGGAAGGAAGGAAGGAAGGAAGGAAGGAAGGAAGACAACTGAATGAGTCTTTAAACACCAAATTAAAAAGCAAAACATTTCCCCCACACTGCGCACCCCTACAACACAGCAATGCCCAGGGCTAAATCTGTCTAACAAAACAAAATCTGTTTTGGAAGTCCTTTAAAACTGTTCTTGCTCAGGAAGGCCTTGGAATGCAAATTCTCTTCCGGTTCTTTTAATGGGATGTGTGTGCACATGCAAATGTGTGTGTTGCTGTATTGTATTTTGTTATCCTGAATACACACACATGGAGACACAGATACAGCAAGAAAAAGCAAAAGAAAGAGAGAGAGATCCACCTGTTATTTGTGTTAGGAACCATGTGAACTGCTTTATGTACTTGCTTTTTTTAAATGTTAAATTTATCTCATGCAAAATACATATTTATTTTGTATATCATGTTGGTTGTATTTTACAGTAAACCACTCGGAGTGCTTTGATGGAGAGTAGCATATAATTTTAATAAATAATCTGTTTTATTGACTGAACAATAAGCAAAACTGTAACACATTGAATCTTGAATTTCTGAATTTAGAGGCATTAATATCCTCCATTTTGGGGAGTTTTATGGAGGGAAGGTTTCTCTAGAGCATTTGTCCCAGAAACGGGAGCAAGACTGCTATTATGTATGCATGCTTTTAAAAAATATTTTCCCAACTTTGTATTATGGATGCTTTTCTTAGATTTTATGTAGTTTTTATAGTATTATGGTTGTGTTAGAAACAGTTGCACACCACCCAGAGAGTTGTGGCTGTAGTGGCGTGCAGGCATTAAAGAAATAAATAAATGACAGTATCCATGAAGTTTTGCTAGCGGAAGAATGACGGAAACATGGAAAGCGATTGAGGAAAGGAGAGATCTGACATAGCAACAGTTCTTCCTGTTAGACACACATAATTTGGAAACAGTTTAAAGCTCGGCACCTATTTTGAATGATACTACTACTCTTTGGAAGGTTGGCTGCTCCTGGTGATTTCAGATAGCTGCTGAGCTTTTAAGGAGCTTTCCATGGTGCTGAACCTATTCTGCGGATAGGGTTAAGTAACATGAATAGCACTTGCAAAGTTCAGCATAAAATCTGGAGTGGGTATGCAGCCCCACAGACATTGGAACCACCAGCTTTTCACTGTAACTCCTGGATGTCATTCACTACCCCTTTCCTCCATTTCCTACCATCCTCTTTTCCACACACACTCAGCTTTTCAATTCACAATGAAAATCTTAAGGAGCAGCACATGTAAATTGAACTTCCCACCCCTACAGATTTTATACTGTATCAAATATATAACATACTCAGTAAAACTGTTTAATTGATGTTTTTCTTCCTTCTTCTGCAGTTGAAGACAGGATGAAAACATCACTATTCTCCTTGTAATTGATGGCTCCCTCTCGTCTTGTGTTTAGAAGGAATGAAACATCAATTAAACGATGACTGGCTGACATTCTGTGCATTTTGACCTGGGCTTTGAACTGTGGGACAAGCTGGTGGGTGGGTAGTCGGGGGGGGGGGGGGGACAACGTGGTTCTTCTTGTTAAAAATGAAACTAATTAGTAGAATAGTTATTCTGAGGGAGGAAGGACAGGAGAGAGTGTGACTTTCTTCACATTTAAACATTTGCCACTTAAAACTACTATCTGATGAGTGATGCTAGGAAGATGTAGTCATTAAAATATGATTTACTGCAGTCAGGGCTACTTGAAGCCTCCTGGGAATTTGCTGTTTTCCCGTGGGGTTTTTTGATTCATTGGATGGAATTTTGCAGCTTTTTCTGGTCAATTCCACCTACACTTTTCAATCCTCATTATTTGTGTTTGTAATTCATAGTGGAAAGGTTTCCAACTATTCAATTTCTGCTAAACTTTAATCACTAGAAAAAGTTAGTCTGCCTTAACACAGGAGGGGTTGTGGCCTTGTCTAGAATGTAACAGCTATAGAATCGCACTAGTCAATGTCATTGGTCCTTGAGCAGTTGATATTACAACTTACTTTAAATTGCAATCATGCAGATAATTAAGTCTTGCGATTTTCTTGGCCAAATAAAAACCCAGATATTTCCCAGGGACATTATTTCTTTCCTGCTTTTAAATAGATACTCCTATTTTTATGTTGCTGTGCTGGAGAAGTTTCCAGATTTGGGACACTATCCGTTCTTGCTAGATCCATGCAACCCAGTTTCTGTTCACCCTGGACAGAATTTGCTGGTTGCATGAGGGATCAAAGCCCACTGAGCAGAAGAGAAAGATGCTTGCCTGCTTGCTATATGTCCATGCAACCACCTGCCTTCTGCATAGGCACAAGTGCAGAGCTGGCTTGCAGCCTCTTTCAGGCCTCCCTACCACTGAACCTGCACCCACTGGGGCTCAGAGAGGGCTTGCACCTTTGCCATAATATCTACATTTTAAGGAGTGCCGTTGGGTGTTCAGAGCACTTCAACAACTCAGATACACCACCCCAGGAATTCTCTCTGCATGGCTTGTTTGTGTTGTTTCTCCATGAACCACGGAGGTGTTCTGAGAAAGTGATTGAGTTCACCCAGTAAAATTGTGGCTGCATTAAATGGATTATTGGGCAGCATAGATATGGATTATTGGGCAGCATAGATATGAAATAAATATATAAACAAACAAACAAACAGTTCTGCTTTGCTGCTCACGCTTTTCACCATGGTCATCATCTACATGTAACACATCAAACATGTTTCTTTCATTCATGACAATGTCAGGATTTGCATCACTCAGCACTTGCCAAGACACGCAGGACAGAAGCTACCCTCTCAATGGATGGAGCTTTCTGTCCATGCCTCTGCACCTGAATGAATGAATGAATGAATGAATGAATGAACGAACGAACAAGCGGGCATCAAAATGAGTTAGGAGGAGGAGCAGTAAATGCCACACCCTCGCCCTTTCTCCCTCTGGAGAATCTTGGCAAAGGACAAACAAGCCACTGAGCAGCAAAGATGTGGGAGAAGAGGAAGATTTCTTGCAGTACATCATAGTACCTGCCACCAAGACCCCCACAGTCAAAGCATTTAGGGAATGGTTGCTTGTGATGGGAGGCCTTTTAGAAACATAGAAAACAGAGGAGTCAGAAGGGGTCTCCCGGGCCATCTAGTCTGACCTCTGGCACCAGCCGGCTCCACTCACGACATGCCCACCATGTGGACATCCAGCCTATCCTTGAACACCCGCACCGATGGGGCCTCAACCACCTCCCGGGGAAGCCCATTTTGTGGTGGATGGCTTTAATTATAAATCTTTTCCCAGTCTTTCTGTTCTCTTTTGGGTCTCCCTTTAGAGGGTTGGTCCACAGTGTTTTCGGGAAGAGCTGACTCTCAGCTCCAGAATACCCTGCTGAGTGAGGCTCAGCGTACCCTGATGGGGTTACAGGGTGGATTCCCCCACCCCCTTTTAAGGCATTTTTATTGATGCATTCGGGCAATGCAGTTCTGAGCTGAAGCAGAAGTGAGTTGGAGGCAGACTGGTTCACTGGTCCTCCTGTGATAGAAGCGCTTCTCAGGCATTCTGCAGAATGCAGAGGGCTCAAAGGAGAGGTGGGCCTGGGCTGTCCATGCTGGCCACAGCCCAACAACCTCAGGCCTCAGCATGCCTCGTCCTCTCATTCCTTAGCCTCCCGTCATGGAGCAGAAAGGTCTGAAGGGGTTCACCTGGGCACAAATGAGAAAATGCTGCTCATGAACGTGCTACTGTGGGACTCCTTTTGTTGGGTTCCTGATCCCATAGAGTGTTCGGCTCCATTCAAGATCTCTTTGGACTTCCCTGCTCCACACAAAGCAGTCCAGGAATGTAGAACCAGGTCCCATGGCACACAGTTTTCCCTTTTATGTCCCTGATCTTTGACCTTCCGGTCTAACGAGAATGACTTCCACCGCCAAGCTCTCCTGCCTCATAACACACCACAGTGCTTGACTTCCTTCCACCCTGGTGTGAAGCTTGAGAAGCTTCAGCTGCCATGCAGGTGCATCCGTGTGTGCACGTGCACGCACACACACACACACACGTGTGTGTGCATCCTCACATTCTTGTGGACCAACGCAACAAGTCTTGATTTTAGTGTGAACATTACCATGAGCAGCAAGGAGGTCTCTTCCCCACAGTCCACTCTCGGGCCACCCATAGCCACTGAAAGAGTGTTGTTTGTCTCAGCCCCGTGGCTCCTTCAGAGAGACATGAATGGGACACCAAGCGCCCAGGACTAGCCCTTCAGGTCCCTTAAAGGGAGCACCAGGCCTTTCAAGTAGTCTGTCGGTGGGACAAGCTGTCGAGTTAAAGCAACAGCCATAGGCGCACTCAGGGTTCCCCTTCTGGGAAAGGATCATTCTTGCCCATAATCAGCAACAGTTAGACATGCAGTTCTTCTCTGCGGAATGGAAACAGTTTTGTGATATAACAATATGGTTTTCCACACAGTGTTCGGTAGGTTATGAAAAGCTCTTTATACTCAGTGAGCCTTTTTCTCTGATCTTGTTCAATACTGCCGTTTTGGTCAGTGGATCTCCAAAGTCTGAGCTCTGCTGCCTCGGCTACTTTAAAGAGAGGTGGTGGGGAGAGGGGGGCGGGCAGGACTGAACCTGACGCCTTCTTCATGCAAAACACATTTTATTCTGGAGCTGTGGCTCCCTTACAAGCTCTCTCTCCACCGTGCACACCAATTTCCCGTGCAAAGCAGTACCTTTTCCATAAAGCAGTAGAAACATATGTATTAAGCCAAGCACACATTTTACAAAACAAAGAAAATGCTCCGTTAAAACTTACTGCATTTCCGACACTTCCACATGCAGAAAGAAAGCTGCTGGGTGCTTGGGCATCTCCGATTTAGTCCTACTGCCGTGACTCCAAGTGTTTTCCTTTCACTCCTAGCCTCTCCTCCTGGCAGTATTATTTGTCCATGTACCATTGTGTGTGTGCTTGTGTGTCTTTGTGTGTGTGTGCGTGTGTATTTAAAATAGTCAAAATGGGAAAGTATTGTTGTCTTACTGGGTGTAAATTCAATAAGAGTAACAGAGAAGGAAGATAATAAATCACTGCAGCATTTGGAGAGGGAGACATTTGTATGTCATCCCTTTCTTACGTTGGGGGAAATAGGGGGAAAATTTAAGTAGCTAAGTAACAGGGATGTAAGCTGAAGAAGTAAGAGAAACCCTCCATCTCTCATAAGCTCTGCTATAAACAAGACATTGGATTTCAGTTGGAGTATCAGCAAACAGAACCGAACATCAAAACATTACACTTTTCCCCCAAAGTTTGCAACATTAAAGGAGAAAGATGAAACACAATTAGCAAACAAAAATCGGCAACATTGCAGAGGATGGTCACTTTTTGTATGTCATGTGGCTTTAAAAACAAGTCAGATAAATGATGATGCCATTAAAACTGAACTAATTAAAGAAAGCTTCTTTTAAGAACTCATTAACTGCAATCTCATTTGCATAATGATGCATATTAATTAAGTTTTAATGAATCTGAATTTGCACCAAGCCTATTCATGTTGGCTTTGAAACAAATTGAACAAATTAGTTAAAAGCTTTTTGGAATCTACTTTTCACACAAAAACAGAATATGAATGCCATCATCTCCACAAAAAAAGAAATATTTTTTCTTTTAATTTAATTCAAAGGTACATGGGGCCCATCTCTTAATTATTTTTAAATGCAATCATTTCCACCTTTTTCTTCATTAAAAAACAACAACCAGTATTAGTCATTCCCATGCAGGAAATGTTGTAAATGGATGTTCTGAGATAAAACCATTACAGCCAATTTATTGAAAATAAGGTGGAAACATTTGACTTCGGGGTGCATTTAGTTTATTTAATACACAGGTTTCAATTTTGTCAGGAACCTTTAGGCATTCGCTGTGTCTGCTGAGCAGTCACCGGAGCTGTATTTTTATGGTTCTATCTGCTTTTCAAGTTATATATAAGAATGGGAAATTGCTCGTCTGATACCCATTTCCTGAAGTCACATTTCACAGTATCACAAGGATTATTTAGGAAAAGGCTGGTGATGGGGAATTATTTCTAAGCATTTAAAGTCTGTGTTGTCTTGCTTCGCTGTTCAGTGGATGTTAATTTTCCTTGTGCGTGCACACACACACATGCACAAAGCAGAATCCAATTTTAACAAGTTTGCTTTCAGCTCATAATAAAAACAAGAATTACAGCAGAAACACTATTGATTTCCTTATACACCATTGTGTCTTCATCAAGAATGAAGAGATTTATGTAATTACTGTTCTATCTTTTGTTGTTCAGAAGGACTTTTCTTTTCGTAAGTCAGCAGATACAAAGGCTGAAACGCTTTCATTGTTGAGATTAAAAGATCATCTCTCCCCCCACCCCTTGTTGAACTATTTTTTCTATGATATGTTTCTTAAGGGCGGTTGATACTGCATGCTGACAATTCTCACTTTTGTGATTTCTAATCCTTCTCCATCTCTCTCACGCACACATGCAGATTCTCTTCCTTTGCAACCCTCTGCCTTTAAAAAGATGCTTCTTTCATTTCATTATCCACTGCAGCATCTCTTGGCATTGAGCAGGTGCTGGTGCAGCTTCTTTGCATTATCATACGATGCACAATTTCTTAGGCATCTCAAATACCAAGAGGTCTAATCCAGCAGGGGACACCAAGACATGCAGCATTTGGTCCCCCAAGAATTCAGACTGTTTTCATACAAGTTTTATTATACTGGCTAAACTGGCATGACTTGTCCCAGAGAATTCTGGGAATTGTAGTTTGCTGTGGTTGTTCATACTTTCCTGCCCCCTTTTCCTGCTAACTATAATTCCTAGGGTTCTCAGTGGTGGGAGTGAGGCAGTGGAGGGATGGAGAGAATATCACCATTAAACTTAGATAGGACAATCCTATAGTTACCTAAAGGGATAAATTCCATCATACTCAATGGGCATACTACTAGATATGCTTGCTGTATCAGTCTCTAAATGCATACGGATAACCTTAATGATTCCACTGGAAACAGATCAGAAAACTCATCCAGAACTGGGGATTCTTAAGGGTGTGTGAAGGGAGTTCTGATCATGAAACATGCAACTGTCAAATAAGCTATAGAAGATATGCTCGCATCAGTGGTTGACTCTTTCGGGCTGTTGCTTCTAAGCCATCAGAAGACCTGTGGCCAAGCCTGGCACCAATCACAAATGCCAACTTTGGCCACCAAGACTGCCGACAGCCATCATCCACCAAAGGCCATCCACCTCTCCCTTGGTGGCTATGGTTGACACTCACCAATTTCCCCCAGATGCCTTTGGGTCTTGGCACAGCAACTCTTTGGAACAATTCTTCACTAAGGCATTATGGGTAAAATAAAATGGTGGGTGGCAGTAGCAGTACTTGCTGGATAGGCCACCTTTCATGCTTCTGCAGCATGCATCTGACACTGCCAAAGTAAAGAAGGTAGGGTAGCCCCTTGTGAATTGCCCCAGAAGAAGACACACATCACCACTAGAGATGACGCTGTCTGCGTAACATTGCCTGTGGGCAGACAGAAATTCAGAAAGGATTGTTATACTAGAAACAGAGCTACAGCTCTTTTCATCATAACATGGGACAGTGTGACCAGCTGACCTGCAGTCTGCCATCAAGGTGCTATCAGGGCTTAGCTCTTCCTCCCAGTGGTTCACTGGACTTGGCCCATCAGAATCCAGGATAGTCCCCACGGTAGCCTTTTGAGGAGAGGACTGTCCTCTGGAAAAGATGACTCATGGCTAGCCTAAAAGGACAGGTCCTACCACACTTGACTGGGAAGCACCAAGCGTACCTGTGCTGGGCGGGGGCGGGGGTACAATCAGCCTGTGTTGCACAGGCACCTTCAGTCATACCTTAATGGACAGCCATCGCATGGCCTGATTGGTCTACATTGTCCATTTGGTGGGCTGCATCTTCTGAAATAAAAATGGTAGCTGTTGCTTGCGGTGCATGTTCAATCAGAAGATGCTTTGTTTAGTCAGTGAATTAGCCTGGTTCTGGTTTGGGGGTGCCTGGGTATGTGGGGTTATTAGTCAGTATTAAACTCTCTTAACGTTACAAGCCATTTCCACTGTTCAACCTTCCCTTTTCACCCTCCTTTCTTGTACTTTGTAAAAGTACAATAACGCAACCTGAAAACACAAAGAAGCTATTAAATATTTCAAGTACCCTCTGATTTCCAAATTGGATTTTTTTTTTATGAGATCACAACCTGGAATAAACGAGGTGGGGGGAAAAGACTCTAAGTTATAGAGCCATAATTCTTTTGAGTTTTAGAATTTCATATTTAACAGTGAACATTAACACTGCGGTAAAAACCTATAATTAAAAATAATAATAAAGGCAGTTGGGACCTTCCATTATGGTCTCTATTTAAGTTGACAGATATCATTTCAGATAATAGGTCTATATTTGCCGGATAGACACTCACCCTCACCCGTAGCCTGCCTTCCCTAACCTGTCATGCATCCTGCTGCTTCACATATAACACTTAACACTAATGCTTTTTAGGCTCCTAAGCTTTCTTCTCTTTCTTGGAGAAAGTCTTTTTTTTTGCCTCTGATCTGCCTCTGAAATCGACTTTTCATGTGCATATTTAAAGCACTAGGTTTAGGAAGTGATCGTATTTAAAGCACACAAATTTAGAGTACAGCAACGGGCTCCATTTGGGGGGGAATTTTGACATAAAGTGTCTTCCTTGGGGGAGGTCAGGAGTCATTGATATTAAACTCGACAAGCTGGTAGTGGAGTGTTAATGGGAATGGAAAGCAGATGTTTGGTAATTAGGGGAGATGTGAATGACAAGACTTGAGAGGTCTGGTACATGAGATATCTGGCACAAAGCAGCTGTTGTTACCGATTTCGCTGTCAGAAATGTACACAAGTCAGACCATCCCCTGTGAGTTTGCCATAGCTGAGACAATTAGAAAAAATTGTATTTGATTAAAATAAGTAATATATCATACAAAGTATTTTTTTAAAGAACACCGAGAAACGGTCTAGGTTAGATCCCATGGAAAATTAACAAAAGAATTGAGCTAGATAAGTCCACATGGCCTTCAAAATCAGTGAAAGTACAAAGAAAACTAGCCACAATAATTGAATTTAAGGGATTATTTACGAAGGAGGCCCTGAAATGCTGCAATTTGTGGGTGGCAAAGTTGGTGCTTTCTCCGGGCCAGAGCAGGGAATGGTGCCCCTCAGACTCATTCCTGCTTCATTCCTGCCTCGTGTCATTGTCTCCTTCCCCTCTGCTGCATTGGTGCGGTGTGTTTTGGGATTGTGTTTCTTTCTGAGAAAAGGCAGGCAGCTGATCCTAATCTATCAGGGATCATGTAGTGGATAATGTGATGTCACCATGAGATACACACAGACAGATTTGCCTACATGGTAACACCACTGAAGGCAAACACTACCACTGCTCATGTTCCCACAAAGGCTACCCTGTCCTCGTTTTCCAATCAGCTGCTTTGCAGAGTAGCAAAGCAGAAGCAAAGCTACCGAGACAGCGCATTTCCCTACTTCACTCACTCTCCAAGCAACAGTTTTGTTTTCCTGAACACTGGCTTTCCTGGCAGTTAATTCACATCTTCTGTCGTAACACGAATTTTAAGAGAGCCAAACATGGTTTTAGGAAGGAGCATCCCCACCCTTAGCATAGGTACAGCGTTACTGCAAGATAAAAGGGTTTGATGGTTGGTGCAAACAATTTTTAAAAATCTGCAAAAACATTGCAAATATTGCAAAAACAGAGAATATTGCGAGATGACAGTGCCAATCTCAGGGACTGTTGCCTGTATCCCTTTGATATGCTGAGCTTCGTTTCCCTGTTGCAGTCAGCCATGCCTTCCCTCAAGATTCTCAGCTTCATCCCCTTGTCCATCGTCCATTTCTCACCAAAAAAATCATTTAGCCTTCAGTGGCCACTGAAAAAGCCAGTCTTAATTAGCCTGTTTTGTACCCCCAGCCCAAAACTTAGTCTTTTCCTCCCTCAAGAGCAAGTGGCAGCTGCAGCCTGCAAATCTCAGGGCTTCCCAAATCTGTTACCTCCCTCGTGTGCACGGTAGCACCATTTTGCTTCTTGAAGCTATACCACTCAATAGCTTGGGCTGTGCCAAAATGGGGAAATCTGGCTTATTTGAGCTTGATGGATTTCTTGCCTGCCTGCAACCTGATGACAGGAATCAGGCCAAGTACAGGATTTTCCCCAAACTACGGCCAAGATAGGCTACAATTAGTGCATTTTTAAAGAAGATCCCTAAGGAGGACATTTTACACAAATCGGAATCCAAAAGCTACCTTATTCTAGCATGATTTGCACATACTGGGTGAGAAAGATATAGCGTTGATCTTCTAATTTGAAGATTTGAGTGAATAACTTTAGTTTTGTGAGTGTGTTTAATTTTAAAAGCATTGCTGAGCTTAGAGACAGATGTCCACAAACAGGCTTGCCTCATTCCACAGTGGGTTGGGGCCAGTGCTAGGCTGGTGGAACATAATTCAAGAGGCAAAACCATTGGAATCCATCAGATGTTCACCTTCTTTATAGTGAGGGGGGCAGGAATTCACTCTTTGAAGATATTCCAGGGCTCGGAGTCATCGGATTCTGAAGAAGAGACAGAGAAGAAGGAGGTGAAGGGGCCTTTGAAGCTCCACCAAGACCACTGTCTGCAGTTTCCCAGGCTGTCCATGAGGGCACGTTTCTTTTGGAGGAGAGGAGAAGGGCTGTAGGAGAGTAGGGAACCAGCTGCATGACCTTGTCCCTGTATTTTGATGAGGCATCTGGAGAAACGAACTGCCCGGTTAGCACGCTTGCATGTGTCTTGCTGGCTGGTGCTCCACCAGTCGGAAGCAGCCTCCAGGTGGAGTTGCAGCCCGACTAAAGTGGCCTAAACATGGCAGTTTTAGCTTCAACTCTCCTTACATGAGCAGAGGCTTATCTTTGCATTGTAAAGGATTGTCTGGTGTTTTGGAGCCTGAGGGCAAGGAGGGAAGGGCTGGGCTCAACAGCACCCGAATTACTCAAGATGGGAGGACAAAGTATATTCAAATTCATGAAGATTTTTAAAATTTCTTTTTTACACAGGATTTAACTTGCTCTCACATCCACTTCTGACCTGCTTTACTTTATGCCTGAATACAAAAACCACACATTTCAAAAACTTTTTTAAATACTTCATTGACTGCATAAAGTTTGTTTAATGCATTTCAAAATTGATTTTTATATACATTTTTTCACATATGATTTGATATTGGAGAACTGTGAACTTTCCCCTCAGAATAAAAATAAAATAAATGTTCTCACTTGCAGTTTGGATTGTGAGTAGGATAGGCTCAAATGATATGTGAACTGAAACATTTTTTCCCTCTATCTCTTCTTCTAGCCTAAACATTAGGAATTGATACCAAGTCTTTGTTACTCTAAGATGGAAGGTGGCCCCTCTACAGAAGTACCTATTTCCAACATGACCCATTGGCCCAACTTTGCAACTGCTACTAGGAATGGATTCTGCCCCCCGCCCCCATCAGCACAAAATGGTGTTCTTTGTGTCCCCCTTGATCTAGGTAGGGGTGAATAATTTATTTGGTCCCCATTTTAATGATAATTTAATGGAAATTTGCACTTCCACAACTCATATGTAAACTGAAATGCAGCTGTCCTTTCAGGATCTGTACTTCATCAAACATTATGATGCATCAAAAATCCACATATTAGGGGTGATGGATGTACAAAAATGTATATGTAAATAAAATGTAAAAGAAACACTGTAATATGTACTATGTGATGAGAAATTGCTTGCAAAGGTACATAGGCAAAGCAACGCACACACACATTAGTAGAAAAATACACAAACATGCATGACTTTAAAAATTGCAAGCTGATGCAGAGATGAGGAAAATGAACTTTAGACTGAAAGAGTAAAAAGAAGAAAAATCAACATTGACGGAGTTGTCCCTTGCTAGCCTGATCCCGTTGTTAAACTGAGTCATCTTTGTCTTTTAGCTGCTCCACTTATTAAGTCCCTGAACTTATTAAATCTCTCTATAGAAACGCATGCGTTAATATCACCAGTAAAACCCTCATTTGAGAAGGAATTATACATGTGTCCATGTGGCTGAACCAAATATTCCTCTGTTTTGATTACAGGGCTGAAATTAGTTGGATGGGGCAGTATATTGAGGAGAAAGGCTTTTCAAAAAAGGATGCAAATTGTTCACTACCTCTGTTTCTCATATCTGCACCAGCTGTTTTGACACTTTTCCCTGCCCCCATTAATTATTATTTCTTCTTTCTGAATTAATCATATGGGTAATCCCAGAGTGCACAGCATGCAGTGGGTATTTGTCACAGTGCTCCAGAGCCAGTGAGACCTGCTGCTTCTTTGAGTGGCAAGGACCTCCTTGGACCAGGGTCTGGAGCAAAGCAGCTTGAATGCTCAAAAGTCACTCTCATCCATTTGCTGAATAAATTGACTTGCATATTTGCCACGAAGCTGGCAGTGGATGACTTTTTCAGAGAGAGAGGATGTCGCTAGCTCTAAACAGCTTGGGGCCTGTTTCCTTGAAGGACTATGCTGCTCAGATCTCCTCTTTTGTCCTAGACTGCCCTTGCCTTTAGTTTGTCCTTTTTTATATCAGCTTTCCAATTTGTCCTTCAAACTATGGGGTTCTGGAACTGGGCACTGCTGTAATATTCTAATCGAACACATTGCTATCTCTGGGGGATAAGACTAGGTAGGAGAGCCAATCTCCTGGAAGCTGGAGATCAGTCTTTCTCCATCTCCTCCTAGAGCAGCAAGCCCTGGGTGTATGTGAGGGAGATCTTCCATGATGGCAGCATCTGACTGAATATCGAAAATGAAGTTCAGTGGGTGAGGTGGACAGAGAGTGACAATGGCGTCACAACTAAGGTCTTAAAATAGCTGTAAACATTTTTAGTTAAGTACGAAAACACAGTCTGACCTCATATTTCGTTATATGTTAGCAAGCTTCCAGATGCCAGAAGGAAAACAGTTTTGCTAAAAAAATGTTTTGAATTACTAAGCTTCTAAAATTAGGAAAACAAAAGCTTTCTTTTTTTATTCCCTTTGAAGAATGTCTTCCTTCTTTAATTTCAATTCTCCTTTTTTTCCCTTTTGGTATAAGATTCAGGACATTAAACTATTCTAGCCTTTGTGAGAACAGTGAATAACTTTCCAGCATGCAGGTAGAGTCCTGAGTTCAGTTCATTTTCTTTGTAAGTACAATTTTTCAGGGGGAAAAAAGACTGTTATAGTTTGAATGTTTCCTCAGTTAGCTGTACATTGTGCAGCAACACAAAACAGGGCATGTTTTGTTGGGATGCCTGGACTCTGGAATACCATCTCCAAAGAGGTATGCTCAACTCCGATACTACTGTAATTTGGGTACTAAATTTATGAGGGCTTAGCTCTGCTACTAATTGGTGTTATGTGAATATCATTAAAAAAGAGAAAATATTGAATGTTCCTGTTAATCATCCTAAGTTTCTTTTTTAAACAAAGTTGGAATATAAATGGAAAAAGTCAATAAATACTACCTGGACACACACATACACACTTTCTTCTTCTGAAACTTTCACAGTGCAATCCTACAGATGTCTGTTCTGAAGTAAATCTTCAGAGCTTCACCTGGACTTACTTTCCAGGAGAAGTTGGTAGGTTTGCAGCCTAAGGGAGTGATCTGAAACTCACTTACTTGGAAATAAATGCCATTGAACTCAATGAGACACACTTCTGGAGACACAGCAAGTCTAGGATTCCAGCATAGCTTTATTGCCCTACGGAGCACCAGCATTGCTCAAAGTGGGGGATCCATCCACCTGCACTTGGCTCAGCTCTTGCAGTGCTGGTTCATGCGTTTGTCTGGTCTGTAATCACTGCCTAACACATTGTTCATGAAAGCACTTGCAGCTACCTTGCCTATGACAAGGATGTAATAAAGTGAACATCTATTTTAATTCTAAATAAACATCATTGCCTCAAGATTCTCTTTGATGATTTCCCTCTGTGATAAAATGAGAATGAATGATTTTTTTTCTTTTTTTAAGATAATGGGCCAAAAATTTATCAGACAGTTAAGGCGATCCTGTGATGTTCTCCTTGTATTGCCATTAACAGGGGACTTGTACTGCCATGGGGGACATCTGAATTCGATCTCTATGTATACTTGCAATTATCTTTAATTATACCTGAGTTGGTGTCTTAATTAATTTATTCATTATTTATGAATGAATTCTCTTCTCTCCCCCACCCGTTCCTTTGAACATTAATAATTTTAAGCTTTCATAAATGTGATTAAAGGCTTCGGTTGCAATTCTGCACTTAGTGTGACTTTTTCACATCTCCTATTAAGACTTAGCATGGCATAACTGATGACAGGATTGCACCTTTGGTGACTCTAATGGTTAAGTGTAATATGTGCCTTTATTTTTCTTTTTCTGAAACTCGGTTACCGCCCCCGTCTTGCTCATTAGCATGCGTGTAGCAATTTATTACCTTATTTGAGATTCTCCTGAGAAATTCAAAAGGTGTGCATGGCAAGGCCACCGAAGTTAATGGGACTTAAAGCACACATGAGGAGGAAAAGGCGATCAAGGACCACTAGTCTCGAGGCCCCTTTTCTTGCAAGGAAGCAAAGGCAGTTTGCAGTATCTGGATCTTCCTCTCCATTTTGTCCCCAGAACATCCTCTGAAGCAGACTGGGCTGAGAGTGAGTGACTGGCCCAGAGTCACCCAGCGAGCATCATGGCCAAGTGGGGACCAGAAGCTGGATCTCTTGGGTCCCCTGTCCTGCACTCTCACCTGCACACCACATCTCGATAGCTTGAACAGCACCGGGCAGGAGAACAAGGCAAAATGAGGCAGAACTTGGAGAGGGCGCTCAGGCAGGCCTGGCTGATTTTTCCCATTCCCACTTTTTTCCAGACCCCAATGCAGGATTGGGTTTGCAGAACTCTGTTCCCAGGCTCTCTCTTAGAAAGGAGCTGTGGTGCTTTGCTGCTTAGCTGCAGCACCATGTCCCTGCAGACCGTGCCTTGGTTGTCCTCCCAGCCGTCAGGGCCCTGCATTGATATATGCTGACCGAGGGACAAATTAATGGCAGAAAAGCCCTCAGTGGCCACAAGTCCTGAAGGCCACATGCTGCCTCCAGGATCAGGGGCAGCATGTCCATGTGCACCAGTTGCTGGAGAACATGGGCAGAAGGGTGCGTTGCCCTCATGGTCTGTTGGGGGGGCGGCCCTGTGGGCAGCTGGTTGAGCCCAGCATGAAGAGAATGTTCGCAGGACTAGATGGACTGCTGGTCTCATCCAGCATGGTGCTTGTGTCCTTACACTCCTACCTGAATTGAGTATTATTATTATTATTATTATTATTATTATTATTATTATTATTACATTTCTATGCCGCCCCTTGCCGAAGCCTCGAGGCAGCTTACAACACAATAAAATACATTGAAATACAATAGCACATAATAAATTACCATTAAATACAAAAATACAAAGTATGAGCCACACCCTTCACTAACCTGGTGATTTCCAGGTGTTTTAGACTATAACACCCAGCATTCGTGACCATTAGCCACGGGGCTTTGGATGGATGGGAGTTGAAGTCCAAATCACTGAGAGAGTATCAGGTTGGAAAAGACTGCACTAGTGCAGAATCAAAGAATGAACTCTTTCCTTTTGCAGAACTTTCTGGGAAAGCGTTCCCTGGAGAAAGAAAGAGAGGAGCAAATTGTTCTTTCTGTTTACAGTCCCGGCATCAGCTCCCTCATTGTTCTGGAGGGCCCACTAATGCTCTAGAGCATCTTTGCAGATGGTGCAGGGGCAGAGAGGGACAGGGGAAGTGGCACCCCTTCGCTGTGCGTGCATCCGATGAGCAGTCCTGTTCATAGGAACTCTCAGTCTGACCATTTATTGACACTCAAATGAGTAGCTCACACACAGATGGGAAGGTGTGAGGAGAGGAAGGTGGAAATAAGCTCATGCAGAAGACTTAAACACAGATGCCATCAAAGGCAACTGCAAATATGAGAAAAGCTTAGCCCAGTTGTAATGTGTTGTGATGTGTGATGTGATGAGCACATTTATGACACTGTACATGGCTCTAGTGGGCACATCATGGGAAGGCGAGACTCGCTGGAGAAGACAAGCATGCCAGGCCAAGTGAAAAGCAGAAGAGGAAATGCGAGATGAATCCATTCCAGGAAGAAAGGCAGGAAGGCACCGTTTTCAAGAGCGGAACAGAGCTGTCGAAGGCAGTGCAATGTGGAGGGCACTCACTTGTAGGGTCAGAGACAACCTGACAGAACATAACAATACGGCTCTGGGCACTGCATCTCAAAAAGGATATTGTAGATTTTGTAGCTTCAAGATATTGCAGCTTCAAGAAGGGGACACCCGAATTGAGCCAAGTGCTCAAGAGGCTAGAATAAGAAACAGCTGGAACATTTGGAACTCTTCAGCTTGGAAAGAATGGAAGGAGTGACATAATAGAGGCACATAAAATGATATGTGCAATGGAACATGTTGCCACAGAGATTTTTTTCTTGCTCCCGCATAAAATTAGCAAATCAGGGCCATGGAATGAAGCTGAATGGGAGGAGATTCGAGACAGGCAAAAGGACGTACTTCTTCTTTTATTGTTAACCTGGAATTGGCTGTTGCAAGATGTCATAATAGCCACTGGGTTGGAGATTATACAAATTCGGGCAGGATAGACCTGTGAATAGTCACCAGCCATGTGTATTATGCCCAGAATCTGGGGCAGTATGTCTTTGCATGCCAATTTGTGCAAACTTGACTGGGATGCTGTGCTTGCACTCTTGTCTCACTTGTGGGCCTCCCCCAAGGATCTGGCTCAGCACTATCTGAACAGAACAGTGGCATATATAAGGTTTTAGTCTGATACAGCATGGCCACTCTGATGTTCTTAATTTTTCCAAAGCTGTTTGATTGTAATTTCAGCTGTCTTTAAGCTTTCACAAAAACTTGTTGAAGGGGGCATCTAAATCAAACAAATGCTTAAATTAATGTTAAAAGGGCACTTAGATATCCCTGTTTGAAAGTCAGTATGGTTAGAGTGCTGGACTGGAGACCTGGGAGATCTGAGCTCTGGTCCCCACTCAGCCAGGAAGCATAGTGGGTGACTCTGGGCCATTCACTTGCCCTCATACCTTGTAAGGTTGTAAAACCTGTGTAATCTGCCTTGGGTTCCTCACAAGAGGAAAATAGGCAGGGTATAAATGCGATGCAATTATAGTCCAATGTAAGAACAGGAATGTTCTTAGAAAGACAGACAGGCAGTCTGCTTAAGTATTATTATTAATTTTATTTCTGTACTGTCCAATAGCTGACTCTTCCTGGCCCATTTACAAGAACACATAAAGTACAATGTAAAAAACAGGACCAATAAAAACATCATAAAATTTACCACATGAAAATTAAAAGCCAAATTTGAAACACATTTAAAAGCTGTAACAGATTACACAAATTAAATCATAAGACCTGTTTAAGCAACTGACATGATACCGAATACAATTCTAAACTAATTAGTTGTCCTGTGGTAGTGGACAATCTTAACCTGGCACCAAAAAGATGTTAAACTTGGTGCCTGGTGGCCTTAGTGGAGAGCTTGTTCCACACCCAGAGGATCTCCACTGAGAAGACCTTCTTTCTTGTTGCCTCCAACCAAGTGCTTCTGAGAGGTAGCAATCAGAAGGAAGCCCAAGAGCTCAGTCATAGTGTCCAGGCTGAATGGAGTTGCAGAGGTGTTCCACCTGCAAGCTGCGTGGGACTGTACACGTTAAACCAAGAATCTTGAATTTGCTCCAGAGCATACAGGCAGCCAGTGCAAGTGCACCAGAACTGGTGTTATATTTTTGGAGCTCCTGGCCCCTGCTCTTGCCTATTGCCCAAGCTGCTGCTTCTGAAGAGTCTTTAAGGCAGCCCCATTGCAGTGATCTAGTTCAGAGATTCATAACATGTTGATGACTGAAGTGTTAGATTAAGGGACAACGGATTCCTCACCTGGATAGGGATGTAGCTGCTCCACCAGCCCAAGATGGCAGGAGACCCTCCATTCCAGTGAGGCCACCTGGGTTTCACAAGACAAAGTCATGGAGCACCCTCTACTTATGTATCTGCTCCTTCAAGGGACTTGTGCCCCATCCAGAATAAGTTGAATTCCTTCCATCCAGTTAGAAGAATCACCCACCAATAGCATCTCAGTCTTGCCTGGATCGAGCTTCAGTATGTTAGCCCTGATCCTGTCCATTGCTGCTGCCAAACTGGTTCACCAAATCTACAGTCCCACCTGCAGAAGAAAAGGAGAAATCAAGCCGTGTGCCATCAGCATACTGCTGGTAGCCTTCTCCAAAACTCCAGATGGCCCACTTTATATTTTCATATGCTGATGGCTTCTTATTTTGCTATTATTTTATATTTTAGGGTTCTACTTTTTGTAAACCAAGTGGTTTAGGAAACTAAACAAAATGAAACAGAACTGGTCTCATTTCTGATGGACCTTGGCCCACTCCACACTGTCCACTTTGGAGGCTCCACCATCTTTGATTCTGCTTCCACCCAGGCAGGATAGAGTGCAGGCCCCAGCAGCTTGCAATTGAGATTTTTGCAGGGGATGGGACAGAAAAGCTTTCAATAAACAAACAAATAAGTAAAGCAGATCTTGAAAAGCAAGAGGTTCGCAACTGGGTTGCTCCTGCCATTTGATGGACAGGGCGACCATCACAGGCAGCAGATGCTAATGGGCCGTGATGATTACTTCTGCCTGTCACACTGCACTGGAGGGCAGAGCAGTGTGTGGCTCCTAAACTATCCAGTAAGGGGGAGGATGCTATTTCTTGGCCAGTTTGTCAATTTCTAGGCTGCTGAGCGTCTGTGAGCATCGGCCTGGGAGGAGGCATCTCCATGCCCTCCCTTATGGGCAGCAAGTGAGCTTCTGTTTACCATTTTTGCTTCAGAGGCCTGGAGGAGGAAATACAGGGAGAGAGAAGCCTGAACAGCAGCAGTTTGAGCGACTCATAAAACTTTTTATAGACTTTTTCAATGGGCAAAAATGGGGGAACTGGGGACAGTGATTTATGAGGAATAGGTAGGAAAAGACCAGGCATGTCTCCGGCAACTAAAGACAATCGGATCATATGTTATTTCCGGTGCATTGCATGTATGCCAATGTCCTTTTTAATATCGATTTGCATTTTTTCCTACCTGCCAATATTGCCGCATTGGTTCAACTTTCATTAAATCTAATACAGACATGGCAGTTGCACTGTAGCATCTAGCAGGACCCAAAAGGAAACATTAAAATAAGACTTTAAAAATGAGTTATAAAAAGCAAAATATAAAGAACCAATTCTGAGTTGGCTTCTATTGCCTTATAAATACAGCATCATGGCTTGAATTCCATTGGAATTAAACTCAGATCTTTTAAAATGCATGCAAATTCTTGCAGAATATATATGAAAAAGTCACCATAACAGCAGAAGCACTTCTTCACTCCCTTGATAAATGGGGCTTCTAGACCACACTTTATTGAGTCTCTGATTTTTAATAATTTGAATCCGGCAAGATTTAATTCTGCATAATTCTGGCTGAAATCAGCTTTTGATTGAGTTGTAATGGCTCTGTTATTGTAAATATCTCTGCATGCTAATGTTGTGCCGGAATTCAATAATATTTAGATGAATTTTTTTGCCTCTAGCAAGGTGGAGGTTGGATTTAAAGTGCTTGAAAGTTTATGTCAAAGAAGCATTTATTTCAAAAAAAGTGGGGGGAAAGAAAAAGAAAAAAGCCTACAGCATCAAAAGTAATAAATGGCCATCCTGAGTTTGAATATAAATTGAGACAGTAGAGCAGAAAAACAGTCTATATAGTGCATGTGTAAATGAATGGCACTTGTGCTTTCCCGGTCCCATTGCTCGGATCCATATACAATCCATATACAGTCTAGGTCACATCATTAACAATAATAGCAACCAGATTCTGGGAGAGGGGAAGAGGGAGGGAGAGAAATAAACCCAGGCAACCGCTCACCCTTGCAAATGGTTTATTGTTAGTTCTATAGCCACTCTATAGTTCTGAGCTGCGCTGTGCCCACCGAGTCCTGAGAGCTGGATGAGGCCATGGGCTGGGCAACTCTTCTTCACCGGGGTCCGCACAGAATCCCCCAGATAGGTCAGGACAAATAGGTTTAAAGTTTGCATGAAAAAGAATCTGTAATTTTTAAAAAAATAGCAAAGGAGTCTTTTGGGGAAGGCGTATGTTGGTTAAGATCCAGCAGCAGCATCTTA
Source organism: Varanus komodoensis (assembly GCF_004798865.1). NCBI lineage: Eukaryota > Metazoa > Chordata > Lepidosauria > Squamata > Varanidae > Varanus > Varanus komodoensis. The sequence continues at coordinate 48,887,194 of NW_025335761.1, forward strand.
CAATTTTTTCTATCCCTGCCAGTTCTCTTGTGTTGCTACTGATTTTGTTACCCAAGTAGTGGGTCTCACTGATGTTGTTGCACAAGTAGGGTGTACCACTTGTGCAATGGAGATCGTCATTTCCCAGAAGAAGCCCCCCAAAAGTGGAAACACTTATTTTTAGATTAGGACAAGTTTGCAGAGCTCCCTTGTATGATATGCGTTGACCGACCCTATTCCAATAAGTTTTAAATCTCTATTTCACTAGGGTGGGTACTGCTTGTGGGCAGGACTTGGCAAGGCACAAGAGAATTGGCAGGAGCATAAACACCCCACTGGGTACTGTTGGGGACCTTGGGAAAAAATCTGTGTCAGATCCAAAAGAGTTCAAATGTCCCCGAATCCAACCTGAGGATTCATCCAGTTCTACACCATTTACTTCAGTGAATGCATGATAAGGGGAGAATGTGGGACCACAGGGAACATTTATTTATTTATTACAGGTATTACAAGCATTTATATCCCGCCCTTCTGCCAAGCGCTCAGGACAGCTTACACAATATAAAATTGCAATGGTGCCACAATAAAACTTCAATTATTAAAACAATATAAAACAACACATTATGAACTTAGAAAAGCAAAGGGAGGAAAAGAATAGAAAATGGGACCATGGAGAGAGAAAGAAGAAAAAAATTCTTAAAACATCTAAAACATGTGATAAGAAATAACATTCTGGAATGAATATCTATGAAGGAGTTCAGCTACATTGTTTGAATGTTTCTTGAAGCAGCGTTGCTCTTTATGGGGCCAAGTGCAGAGTAAGGGATAGCACTGAAGGCTTAGAAGGGGTGGTCCTGGTTCAAATCCCCACTCAGTCATGCAGCTCTTTAGGTGACTTTGGGCCAGACACTGTGCTTGAGCCTAACTCATCCCAGAAGCAAGTTGGGGAAGGATATGTCCCCCGCACCTGTTTAACCCAACCTGAGCTTCATCAGAAAAGGTCATGATACCAGTGCAAGCAACAGAAAAGCTGCTATTTGCCAAAATCAAACCATTGGTGTTCACGTCCATCCACTGTTATGGGCACTAAACTAAGATAAATAAAGGAGATTATTATTTTTAGCGCTTAGAAATGACACAGCATCCCTGGTTAGTCTTTTGTCTGAGAATGAAGGCAAGCTCTCCCTGTGATGATCAGAGGGGGAGGTGCCCGCCTTTCACTCTCATTTTCTGTAGGTGTTCATCAACGCTTCCCAATTGCAGCTAGCCATATCAAGCTACAAGTATATTAAAAGGTCTCTCCTCTCAAATGAAATGTCTTACAATTTAAATCTCTCCCTAGGAATGTCAGCATTGCCATGGGACTTCTCCAAGCTTCCAAAGCAAACAAAATTGACACAGTTGATTTGGAGTATAAATGTCGGCGGCTTTATTAAATATGCATTAAAGTGCAACAGTCATAAATTACATGCACTCAGCTCACTCTGAACATAATGCATATAACTAAATAACTTTCTGGCTGTACAACCTGAGTGATAAGTCCAACCGAAAATGGGAAGACAGTTCTCTAAAAAACAGCTGGTTTGGAAGATGCAATTTGCTTTATGAGGCTCAAGAAATGCTCTTGATATTGGAAGTATGGGGTATTTTTATGGGATTCACACAGGGTTCAATTCACACAACCTTTCTGGGTTTTTCCTTCTCTCTGTGTGCTGGCTGTTGTTAGGCTGGCTTTCATCAAAAAGCTAAGAGCCACAGGCATTGTCTGGGCATCCTGCCTTATTTCCTATTATTTGTAAACCAGTAATCCCCAAACTGTGTTGGGGAACATACTTGTGGTTCAAGAAGTGATATTCCTGGTATTTGTAGTTACCTGGCTTACGATATATGCCAGGTAGGAATGTTTGAGCACATTATGAATCACACCTGATTTCCCTGAAAAGTTCTTTTATGGCCTAGAATTTAAACTAAGATGCTGTACATGCGTAGGAAGGTTAACTCGGGCAAGCCCAAGTCCAAAGCATTAACCACTGTGCACAAGACCTCCTTGTAGAAAACCCTAGGACATGCCTCCTCTTTCTGCCTCTACGGAAAATGGCATTTTCCATATTTTAGCTTGATCCATTCTAGAGTGGGTACAGGGATGGGTTGGGGTGCAAAGTGGAATTGCAGGTTAAACTGCTGAGCCTCTGAACTTGCCAATATGAAAGCCGGCAATCTGAATCTGCACAGTGGCGGGGCCACTCATTGCCTTGTCCCAGCTTCTGTGTAACCAGCAGCTTGAAAGTGTGTAAATGCGCAAGTAGATAATTTGATACCCACCTTGGTCAGGAGCTAGTGATCTGGTGAGGACTAGCCCCATGTCAGAGCTGCAGCGTTGAACCTGCAGCAGCGGCAGCACCGATGTTGGGGAGAGACCAGAGGATGCCGACACTCCCGTAGACCAGGGCTAGCTGCTTTGTGTGCAAGCTGGCTCACCCCCTGTGGTGCATCATGGATAGCACACGAAATGAACTGAAGAGCTAGCAATCTTAGGCAGCCAAACTACATTAGCACTCTGCTAATTGCACCAATGCCGTATGACATAAATAAATAAGAGAACTGGGATAGGTGCTTGGGAAGATAGGGATGATTTTGTGTGTGTGGTTCTTTAAAAAGCTTTTAAAATTTATAGAAATTTCCACTTGCTTTTCAAAAACAGTTGCCTAGGCCTTCAGTAGGACTGATGCCTGTTTTTAACACCTCTCTTTCTCCTCTGTGTGTGTCCATATTTAACTCTGCAAATTTCTGGTGAGAGAAAGAAAACTCCAGAAGCCCAAGAAATTGAGGCTCTATCTTCCAACACAATCAGTTATTTCTGTTTATGTTATTTCCTGTTGATTGATTGCCATAAGTCTCTTGGCTTGTCTCCAAACATCTCTTGGCAACTGAGTCAACCAAATTAATTCCTTACAAAAAAGATGCTCTGTAGTGACTTTAAGCCTGTCTTCATCATCTTGCTAATGATCTCCGGCGTGCTGCCCTACTGTAGGTTTGTTTTTCCTTGCTGGCTTGTTGTGCAATTACATTTTGCGGGTGCACCTACTAACTAGGAACCAGATTTTGTAAGCCAAGACCGTTTTTACTCCCCTGGTTGTGCAGCTTCTTTATAACAACCCTCTTGGTAAAGTAGTTCCAGTTTCTTTGGATGGGATCTAATTCATGGGGGGAGATAGCACTGGCTTTTGGAAGGCACGGCACTCTGTTGGCTGCTGCTTTTCTAGGGCGTAGCACTCGCAGTTATCTGGTGCCCTTTGCTCTTTTTGAGCATGACAGCAGTTTACAGAATGAGAATTAGAGGTCTCATTGCACCAAGCTCATTAGATCTGAGGACTGGTGACCATAATAGCATGGATGCATTGGCTGTAGATAGGTTGGCTGTAGGGGTTGTTTTGTCTCTTTATGTGTGTGCTTCATAACAGAATCATAGAATGGTAGAATCGGAAGGGGCCATGAAGGCCATCGAGTCCAACCCCCTGCTGTTTTAGGACACCAAATCACACCATCCCACTCAGATGGCTGTCCAGGTTCTTTCTGAATGTCCCTATGGTGGGAGAGCCCTCCACCTCTTGAGGCAGCTGGCTCCAATGTCATATTGCTCTGGCAGTGAGGAAGCTTTTCTTGATGTTCAGCCTGAGTCTAGGTTGTCGCAATTTGAATTGATTATTCTATGTCCTACACTCTGGCATTAGCAAGAAGAGATCTTGACCTTCCTGTTTGTGACAGCGTCTGAGGTACTTATAGAGGAATATCATGTCCCCCCTCAGTCTTCTCTTCTCAAGGCTGAACATGCCCAGTTCTCTCAGTCTCTCCTCATAGGGCAGTGTTTCCAAACCCTGGATCATTTTTGTTGCCCTCTGCTGGACTCTTTCTAATTTACCTGCATCTTTCTTAAATCTTGGTACCCAGAATGGGATACAGTATTCCAGGTGAGGTCTGACTGGTGAGGAACATAGAGGAATTACTACTTCTCATGATTTGGAAGTAATACTTCTATTAATGCATCCCAAAATAGCATTTGCCCTTTTGGTGGCTGCATTGCATTGTAGGCTCATGTTTAGCCTATTGTTGTCTGAAAGCAAACAAAGATTCCCTTTCTCACTGCACAGCAAGGGAAAGCATTAATCTCCTACCAGCTCTTATTTCCAACCAGAGGCAGCTCCTATCTCCAACCAGAGGCAAATCAGAAGTAAGACCCTTTCCCAGGCTGTGGAGCAGAGATAAGGCCTCAGGAGAGGAGGGGGGACCTCAGGAAGTAGCTGGTAAAATGTACTCCCTCAGAAAGTGCCCCCTGCTCTTTTCCTCTTAGAATAGATAAAGAGCTTTTTAATTTAGCCTTTTAAAGTTGTATAGTTGGTTTTATGTACTATAATTTTTCATGTTGTTTTAATTTTGTTAATGTTGAATCATCTTCAATTCTTCATTTTTGAATACTATTTAACAAATAAATCTATATTTGTGATATATATCCATATACCTATATATAAAATCATGGGAGAAGGTATAATTGTCATACCAAAGCTAACGAGAGGGGAAAAAAGTGTTCTCTCTTTTGGGTTCTCTTAAAACCAACAAGAAAGAGTGCATCCCGGCTTAGTAACATACATGATGGGGCCCGCACAAAAAAGGCCCTGTCCCAATCAGAGCTTTGCTTGTGAACTGGAGAACAGTGTTTCAGAGACCAATCACAAATCTCAGCTGGACTTTTGGTACTGTGAGACTCTTTCTGATAAGGTTTGGGTGTGACCATGATGTAAATAGCATACACAACATGAGTGGCATTGGGGCCCACACATACACCTGGCTGAGTGCCTGTAATTAGCACACACATGAGGGAGTGAGTGTTGCTGTAAAACTGGAGTAATATGATGGCACATCACAAACAAAAATGGCGAGTGTGTTAGGTGTTTACAGCAGTTCTAGTGTGCATTCTGAGACTCAAAGTTCCCCAGTTCTCCAAAGGCAGGGTAGTGATGAATGGCGTTTCAGACGCTTGGCCATTCATTGGTAGCCAGTCTGAGCTAAAACCAAGACTAAAAAAAACCGATGTAAGTACAGTGGTACCTTGGCTCACAAACGCCTCAATACATGACCAAATAGGTCACGGAAAGAAATTTCAGAAAAAAAATTGCCTCAGGTCGCAAACTCCGCATCGGGTGACAATCGCAATCGCACCTGTCCTCCCTGCACAATCATGCTCAGCAGGGTGGTGAGATGGCTGTGATTGCGGTCACACTCACGCAGGGAAGACGGGCACGATCATGCTCGTGCTTGGGGTGGGGGGAGGCATGGCTGCAATCATGCTTGGGGTGGGAGATGGCAACAATCGTTCCTGTGCTTGGGCAGGGAAGATGGGCACAGTCATGCTTGGTGGTGGTGGTGGTGGTGGGGGAGATGGCCATGGTCTTTGTTGTTCTTTGTCACTTTGCTTCAAATTTTTGTGATAAAAAAATAGTTACAGAATGGATTAACCTTATTTACATTGAACCTTAAGGGGAAATTTGACTTGGCTCATGATCACAATTTGCGTCACATCCAGAGTCTTGGAACGGATTAAATTCATGAGCCAAGATACCACTGTAGCAGTAGGTAAAAGGGAATGAAATGGTGGATAAAAAGTCTATTGCCAAGTGAAGAAGAAACCAGGAGAGAAGAAAAACTGGGAAATTATTGTTGGTTTTGGGGATGGAAGAAATGATTTTGTAGCAGGGCTCTGGGGAATTAAGCCTTCCTTGAATCATCCAACACTGATCTTCAGGATTGTTTAATAGAGATTGGTCTTGTGGGGATTTTATCTGATTAAAATCCACTGCTATGGTAAGGACTCATACAAATTGTATGACAGGCTTACTGGTATTTTAAAGGGGGAACAAAGCTTACCAGAATGGGTGGACTACATGCTTGTTGTTGTTAGCCATGAAGTCATGTCTGACCCATCGTGACCCCATGGACAACATTCCTGCAGACCTTTCTGTCCTCCACCATCCCCCGGAGTCCACTCAAGCTCACACCAACTGCTTCAGTGACTCCATCCAGCCACCTCATTCTCTGCCATCCCCTTCTTCTTTTGCCATCTATGGTTCCCAGCATTAGGCTCTTCTCCAGGGAGTCCTTCCTTCTCATTAGGTGGCCAAAGTTTTTGAGTTTCATCTTCAGTATCTGGCCTTCTAAAGAGCAGTCAGGGTTCATCTCCTCTAGGACTGACCAGTTTGATCTCCCTACAGACCAAGGGACTCGCAGGCATCTTCTCCAGCATCACAATTCAAAGGCCTCAGTCCTTTTGTGCTCAGCCGTCCTTATGGTCCAGCTTTCACAGCCATACATTGCAACTGGCAAAACCATAGCCTTGACTATATGCTCTTAAGTCAGCAGGTTGATGTCTCTGCTTTTTAGTATGCTGTCCAGATTAGCCATAGCTTTCCTCCCAAGGAGCAAACGTCTTTTAATTTCTTGGCTGCAGTAACCATCTGCAGTGATCTTGGAGCCCAGGAAAATAAAATCTGTCACTACCTCCATTTCTTCTCCATCTATTTGCCAGGAAGTGAGAGGACCAGATGCCATGATCTTAGTTTTCTTAATGTTGAGTTTCAAGCCAACTTTTGCACTCCCTTCCTTCACCCGCATCAAGAGGCTCTTTAGTTCCTCTTCACTTTCTATCATTAGAGTGGTATCATCTGCATATCTTAGGTTGTTGATATTTCTCCCAGCAATCTTAATTCCAACTGGAATTGGATTCATCTAGCCCCACCTTTCTCATGATGTACTCTGTTTATAAGTTAAATAGGCAGGGCAACAGTATCTAGCCTTGCCGAACTCCTTTCTCAATTTTGAACCAATCAGTGGTTCCGTGCCCAGTTCTCACTGTTGCTTCTTGACCCACATATAGCTTTCTCAAGAGACAAATAAGATGGTCTGGTACTCCCATCTCTTTAAGAACTTGCCACAATTTGTTGTGATCCACACAATCAAAGGCTTTAGCATAGTCAATGAAGCAGAAGTAGATGTTTTTTTTTTTGGAACTCCCTAGCTTTCTCCATGATCCAGCGTATGTTGGCAATTTGATCTCTTTAAAGGGGAAACAAAGCTTACTAGAATGGGTGGGCTACATGCTTAACCATCCTGAAAATCATGCAGACTACTGAGCGTCTTACCATTTATTTATTTTTTTTACAGGAAACTCTGGGAAAGAATAATTTGCTTCGGACCATACAGAGGCTGATCTATATGCTCAGCTGAATGGATGGGCAACAGTCCTGCAGGTCAGAGTTGTCTAAGCCATTTATTTATTCATTTATTTATTTAAAACATTTCTATGCCACCCCATTCGCCGAAGCCTCGGGGCAGCTCACAACATAAAATTAAAATATAAAACATTCAAATATACAATAAATTAACACTATAAAATAAGTCGCCCTGGCCAGATAAAATAAGCAAATAATATTAACAACTAAAATGACGTTTAAATAAAAAGGTCTTCGCCTGGCGCCAAAAAACAAATAACGACGGCGCCAGGCGGACCTCTCTGGGGAGCGCATTCCATAGATTGGGTGCCACCGCAGAGAAAGCCCTCCTTCGAGTACCTACCCTCCTAATTTCTTTCACGGAGGGTTCCCAGAGAAGGGCCTCTCCCGCAGATCTCAGGGGGCGGGCGGTCATATATGGATGTAAGCGCTCCTTCAGCCATTGCAGACTACTGGTAAGGGGACCTGGTTCAAATGCTCTCTCAGGTAAAAACAGCTCCATGGAGATAAGACACCAGCGAGGGAAAGAGGTTAAAGCCAGGATGGGACACTTGTGGCCTTCCCATGATTGTCAGTTGATAGATCTTGGCATCCCTGACTACTGGCCATGCTGGCTGGGCCTGTGAAGAGATGGTGTCCACGTACACCTGGAAAGGCGTAGCATGCTCTAGCCCAACTCCTTCCTCTTTTTTCTATTCACCAGGAGCTTTTCCATGTAGGTAAGCCCCTATTCCGAGGGTGGTAAAGTTCATTCTAAAAATAATCATTTACAAGATTAAAAATCACATATGGGGAATCATGGTGATGAGAACATTCTGGAAGGATAACAAAAAAAAAAAAAAAGCACATATGAAATGAGTGAGGTTCCTCCCCTCCCCTCCCCTCCCATCCTTTTATTCTTCTGTAGAATAACCACACCATGTTTTCAGGGGCCAATGCCCTGGTAATGAAATTTCATAGCTACAAATAGGCACAGCCAACTCATCTTCCTTAGGAATGCTCCCTTCAGTGCTGTTGCATGATACACTGTACATTCCCAGTATATGCCCATTGCATGTCTCCAGGGCTATATCATATACTCTTCTACTTGTGAGCATTCTGTTCAGGAATGGAGCCAGAATGGCTATCTTGCCATCTGCATTGAGGGTGAGGGGTTTTCTGCTGTTATTTGCAAAAGGAAAACAAAACTCCCACACCTCTGGATGACCTCATATTTAAGACTAAGGAAAAACTTTGTGGTGTGTATGGAAATTCGCCCACTCCCTGAAGATTAATGCAATCTTCTTAGTGTCTTTTCACACTGTCTGATCTCTCCCAAACCAACAAAATATAAATGGACAAAAACTTTGGACTAGCACTAATTGGGCTAATAATCCTGTTGTGAAGAGATTTCCGTGTGTGTGTGCCCACCAGCATGTGTGCGCCTCAGCTGTGATTTCCTCATTCTAGTGCCTCAGAACTGTTCTACTGACACCTCTTTCTGGCCTAGATTCATGACAGGGGTGGAACTACATTTATTTATTTATTAAACTTATATCCCGCTATACATTACTACATGCAGAAATATGTGTTTTATGGTGTGTGTGTGTATAGAAACGCCTGAAATGAATAGGTGTCACCTTAGGATCTTTTACATGAATAAGAGCAGAGGTTCAGGCACCCACAAACAAAATAGCACATGACAACTTGCGTTTGGCGAGGGGGTGGAAGGAAGGAAGGAAGGAAGGAAGGAAGGAAGGAAGGAGGGAGGAAGGAAGGAAGGAAGGAAGGAAGGAAGGAAGGAAGGAAAGAGAAAGAAAGAAAGAAAGAAAGAAAGAAAGAAAGAAAGAAAGAAAGAAAGAAAGGCAAATTCCATTTGGTTTTGCTGAATGAAATATTTCCTTACTGCTTAGATTTCTAATCAGAATGACATGTCACTTCCAATCTGTGACAAAAAGCTAAGTTAATCCATTGCAAATTTTCAAAGGTCTGGAGAGGACACATCCTGGAAAATCATAACGTAATTGTCAAATATATTCCAATTGCAGTGGTAGGTTTCAAGTCATGTTATTGGGGTTTCATAGGCAGCCTTTTGCATGGAACTGCATGCAAGAGTGGTGGATTGTTGTGGTGATTTGGTTAAACTAAATATTCAAATTGTATAATAATTTGCTCTTCAAACAGAAGACTGTGCAAACAGCCGCAGCCTACCTATCATGCAATATTGAAAGGAAGGATATTAATATTCATTTGTGGAGTTGTTGGGAGAATGATTGCAGAGAAACAGCTGCTGCAGCCGAAATGTATTGGCAGAAGCATTTGGGAGGGAGGGTTTAACCCTTTCTTGTATGCTTTTGCACGTCCAAACAGGGGGACCCTCTCCAGGGCTGCTATTTGCTCAGAGGGGAAACTAGAACCAGCGGGGAGGGGGGGAACTGGACAAAGATAAAAGTTAAACCACCGCCTCCCTCTAGTGCCATGAGCTCAGCCTGGTTGTCCTCCTGAATATCTACTGCTCCAACACCAGGTTTTGGGGAGCTCCCTCAATGCATCAATTTACCCCTTCCAGCACACAACTACCTTGCCAAGGGAGCTACCTTGGCTTCCCATTTGCTTACCAGGACAGGTTTAAGGTTTTGCTACATCTGGGTATGACCGTCAGCAGCTTGGGACCTGGCTACCTGCTTGAGTGCCTTTCCCCGAACCAACCAGCCTGGCCTCTGAGCTCTCTGGGAGGCGAGTGCCAGGCAATTCTGGATGTGCCTTTGGCCAACTGACATCTCTCAAAGAAAAGCTTTCAGTGTAGTAGCTGCATTCTCTGGCGTTCGTGGCATCTGGAGATCAGGCAGGCACCCACACTGCATCTTTTCTGGAGCTTCCTGAAAACACTTTTGTTTCAGGAAGCCTTCCTAATAAGCCTCTGTTTGTTGATTTTGTTTTAAACATATGGCTTTATTCTTTTATCTTTTATTGTTTGCTGCTGTGAAATCTCCATACCAAAATATGGAGTGGTATAGGAAACTTGCAAATAAATGAATAAATAGGATGGGCCCTTCCCCAAGTATTTCTACCTCTGCACCACCTACTGGATCATTAATCAACTTATTTTGATCTTCTTTTTCACCACTGTTACTATTTTTTTTTTTTGTTTGGCAGGCAGAAAACAATGAGTAAGCCAGCAGAGTCCTTTGGCAATTTTCTTCCCTGGTGGGGTGGGACACACACACACAAACACACATGTGCACACACACACATGTGCTTCTAAATCCTTCTCTTTCATGGAGGAAGGGGCTATCCATGGCTACTTCCCTGGATGGCTGTGTGCTGCCTCTATTATCCAAGGAGACCTGCCTGCATACGCCAGTTGCTGAGGAGCTTGGGCAGGAGGAGGTCTTGTTTCCATCCCGCTTGAGGGATCCTGTGGGCAGGTGTTTGTCACTGCATGTACAGAGTGCTGGACCGGATGGGCCTTATGTTCCTCATGGCTCCTCTTACGTTCCCATGTCTGGGACATAGCAAGAGGCAATGGAACAATCTGGTTGCCCTTGTGAAGAAGAAGAGCAGTGATGAAAGCTCTTTTTAGGAGGCCCTTTTGAGCTATGGACTCTTGGTATGTGCCAAACCTTGCTTATCCTTGCTGCCAGCCCTGGGAAGGAATTTACATCGATCACTCAGCATCACCACGTCTGAACAGCCCCATGTGTTGCAATATTCAGGGCTCAGCTCAATTCACAGGCCCAGCCAAAATGCATTTTCTCTGAAATAAGGGCCAGTGCCCCGGCTCCACAGGCACTGAATCCAGCTTGATAGTGGTCTTCAAAGTGCTACTTGTGTGCAGACCTCATGGGTGATGTCTTGGTCATAGCTTAATAAACATCAGTGACTGCTATAGTGCCTTATGGCTTTCAGAGTATTTGCATAAGCTACATTAGGGTGGATTTATCCAATGGAGTCAGGGTCCATATTGCTGGGCACCTGTTGGGATCCCACTTCCAAATGCCAGGGCTTCTTAAGCCTGCTGCTCCTCCTCCTCTCACAGTTGCTTGCCCTCTCTGAGAGCTGCAGGAGAGCAGGGATAGGAAAAAAGGAGACAGACAGCACCACTGCCTCCCTTCAGAATCATAGAACAGTAGAATTGGAAGGGGCCGTGAAGGCCATTGGGTCGAACCCCCGGCTGTTGCAGGACACCATGTTACACCATCCCATTCACACGGCTGTCCAGTTTCTTTTGGAGTGTCTCTAGCGTGGGAGAGCCCACCACCTCTCTAGGCAGCTGGTGCCACTTTCCTTTTCCTGACTTCTCTGGCTGGTAGAATTGACCAGCCCCAAGGGAGAGGAGCAGCACATGGAAAGCAGTGGCAGGTGATAAGCAAGAAAGGGATACATGCATTGAGGGCACTAGACTGGCTGTCTTTCCAAGGGCTCCCGAAATCCATGTGGCATAGTGGTTGGAAAGCTGGACCAGCACGCTGGAGATGGAGGCCCTAGTCCCCGCTCAGTCATGATGCTCACGGACTAGTCACTAACTCTCAGCCTAACCTACCTCATAGGCTTTGCTTGTTTGTTTGTTTATTACCTCACGGGGTTATTCTAAGGATAAAATGGAGAGGAGGAGAAACTTGTAAGCTGCTTTGGGTTCCTTTCATTGGCAGAAGAAGAAAGGTGGGGTATAAATGCCATCGAGTAAAATAGAAACAATACTTTTGAGGCATTAATGACATTGCAATGTGTTGAGGAGGAAGACTCGACTCTGCAACTTCGGATTGCATGTGAAGGATCACATTTTTAATGCCTTCTGTATATTCCCTGTAAGTATAAATCTGGAAGGGGAGACGGGACAGGGATTGGATAGAACATTCTCCTTGGAATATCATTTTTCTACTTGCCTCGTGGCACAGGGATAATCTCCACCTGGGACTTCCTCACCACAAGAATCTTCCTCTTCATTTTGCCATACAGGTAGATCCAGCCTCACAACATCCTTGTGAGGAAGGTCAGTATATAGCCACTGCCATGCACATGGATTTTCATGTTTGCCACATCTTTATGTGAGCAGAGAGAGAAAATATTTTATTCTTTCTGCAGCTGCGGATGAAGCCAAGGCAAGGCTATTAGTTGCTAATAATGCATTCTGGCAGGGGTAGGTATATCATGACTGAAAAGGAAACGTTAAAAGACTGCCACATGTAAGCTATTAATGTAATTGTATTTTTAAAGCTGTCTCTTAAATTAGCTCCTTGAACCATGATTTAAGCTTGTATGGAGGTAGCAGTATCCAATAATTTATTTTAAGCCCTCAACCTTTTGTTTAAGTCAACAGAACATAAAGCATCCCAAGTTTGCTTTCTTATTGTCAAAATCATATAATATATGAGGCATGTTTGGTTGTGAAGGAGCTTGTTATTAAAATATAATATCGTGTTCATCTATGATTATTATTTTAATTCAGTGCTCGGTTGACTTATACACAACTGTCTGAACCTTTTCGGTAACCACTTTCCACTCGCCCACATTACATTTAATTTACACCAAGATGATAAAAAATTTGATTTATTTTACAACAGATCAGTAATTGTGCTCTACAAATAAGTCCGTAATGATAATCAACAGCATTTTCAACATAATTTAATTTGTCTTCTCCCGAGAGGTAGTTAAATGCAGTAATAATAACACTACTGTTATGGACTCTGCAGCAGTTAATCATGGCCTGAATATGCAGGCAGTCCCAATATTGTATTGACAGAAATTAAATTAACCATCAGCTTGGGCAATCAGTGGCTGTACAGCTATTAAAAGTAATAAAGGCAACAAACCCAAACCAGAGCCAATTATGTTTTGACATGTAAATGTAAAAAGACAGATGCTTTAGATTTGAAATTTTTATTTCATTGAAAAACAGCTCCGATACCTTAGCGAGGATGGTGGCCCAGGTAAGCGTACTTTCAGGATTAGGTTCTTTGTCCCAAACCAGGTATCTTTATGGCGCTATGAGACATACAGGCAGTGCGCTCTGCATGGAGACTGGCCCACTGACGTGAAGGGAGACAACATCTGTGTGGACATTTCGTTGCTTTAACCAATATGCATCGGCCCTGAAACCCCCTGTGGTCTTCAGAGCACACTCAAGTCTTTCGACTGGGGCAAAGGACTCAGAACCAGAATGAAGAAGTATAGAAATGGCATTCAGGGCAAGTGCCTGCAGCCTTAATAGCTGTCTAAAAACCTATAGAAGTTGATGGTTGGAATTATTATTATTATTCTTTCCATATCTGGGGCATTTGCAGAGTTGGAGTACTTTCCATCCCATATTTTAGTGATGTTCTTGCAATTCTGGTCGGTGGAGCAAGTTTCCACTGCTGGGTTTGCACCCGTTTGCTTGTCAGCATTGAAGGGAAGAGGTTTTCAGCCCTGCAAAAGAACTGGTGACCTACAGACCTGAACAGTTACGGGCATAATGTGTATTCGGGAGTCCCGTTATCTGATTTCCTATAGCAAGGCTGTTAGGGCACACTCCTAGGTGAATTTCAAGCAGAAAGGGCCTACAACTCCCAGGATGCCCAAGCCACAGGCACTCCATCTAAACCTGCATAGAATTTCAACTGTAATCAACAAAATAATTACAAATTAGTTTGAAGAAGCTGACTTACAGCTGTATTTTTTCCCTAGTGTCTGTGTTAGTGCATTTTCTAAAATATTGAACAGGACATTTTTCTAAACAGATTAAGGATCCTTTCCTTGAGTCCTTCTTGTCTCTTCCAGCTCTGGGTATCTCAGTCTAAAGGACCACCCATCTTGTCATGAATCTGCCCAGTCATTAAGATCTGCCACACAGATTCCACTGAGAACGGTCTATCTAAAAGGCCTGATTGTCAGAGATGGGGGTAAGGGATTTTTCATTTGTCACACCTGAAGTATAAAATACACTTCCTCAAGAACTACAATTGTCCTGATTCCTTAAAATTAGATATGGTGCAATAACATAGTTTTATAATTTATCCTTTCTAAGTTTTATAGTTTGTTACTGTTTTAAGTGTTCTTTTCACTGTGTTAACGTTCTTATTGTTTTAAATTGTTCGGTGCCTTAAATATTTTTTTTTTGCAAACAGGACACTACATAAATATTAATGAATATATTAATATGTCATCTATCCAACTCTGTATAACTATGTCTTTGGGATCTACTGGTTCAGTTTTATTATGGCATGCGAAATGGAAGCCGCATCTTGAGTTCACCCCCTCTCCCCTTGTTCATGTGTTCACATGGAGTCCACGTGAAATCCAACTTATCCCATGTCCTGATATTGTCTAGATGGGAATTGCCCTGCTCCAGCTCCATGAGACTGATGGAGTTTTGGACATCTCACATGAGAAAGGTATCAGCATGCAGGATAAGTTGAATTAGACATTATGGAGGTGGAAGGAGAAGCTCTAGGGAACAGTTGGTACTGGACAAGACATTACGGCAGGACAGTAGGGAAGTCGAGGTGGGTATGGGGCTCTCAGTAGCAGCCCTGGATTGACTACTACATGTCATTTCCCTTGAAACACGAAGTGATGTGGAACACCTGTGTCAAACTGTACAAGCCCATAACCTAATGGCAGAGCACATGTTTCCATCCAGAAGGTGTAATTCCTGATGTTTTTACTCAACAAGATCATGGAGCAAGAGAAGAGCAGCTGGCAGTAGGCAAACCTTGACCACATATGGACCAATAGTTTGATCCATTATGGGCAGCTTTGTATGCCCTTCAATGAAGGAATATGCTGCACTTTACAAGGAATTAAAAAAAGCAAACAAAACATAAAGAGATGCTGTACTCTGGCAATTTATTCAAGCGCATGTTCCAAGTGAACTTCTGTACCTACCTCCAACTTCCTTTTCTTGTAGAACAATGGTCTCGTAAATATGTAATACATATGCCATGACAGCTGATCTGTGTTGTGACATTTCAAGTATGAGGAGAGACAGAAGAAGAGACAGGAGATCTCGCGGCTACTTCATTGGGGAACTATCTTTCTCCTTGGTGCATGTAAGGATGGATGTCATAACAAGGCATCAACCATCATGCAATTCAATTCTGATTTTTTTTATCCAGTGCAAACATATAAATAGTGCTGATTGCTGACAAAGAGGAGCAAAAGACATACCTAGGCATTCCAAAGGACCAAATATGCATTCTCCTTCCAGCTCTTTGGCACCAGGAGACTGTCCAAAAGTTTCTTGAGAGTTAGTCACTGCATTAAAACTTAGATCCATGATGATATAATCTTGTTTAACAGAGAGGAATGAGATGAAGTTCTGGTGGATGGAGGTAAGTGGTAAGGGGGAACTTTACGGACTTCAGGCATGAGATGAGTATATAGTGGGACAATTCCAACAACTTGAAAACTGATGAATAGCTACCATTACTCATCTAAGTTTGCAGCTGTATTAGGAAGAACTTGGAGAAAACTTGCACATTTTCAGTTTTTTTTAAACCTTTAAGGTTGGCAAATACACACTGATAGCAATTTATTTATGCATGACTTTCAGAATGTCTACTGAGAGCTGTGGTTTGGTTTCTATTATGGATTGCACTTGGACCCCAGCTTCCTTCGAAGGTGTTCAATGTCCCCCTGCCATTTATCCCCATACAACCATGTGAGGTCAGTTAGGCAGAGGGACAATGTCTCATGGCCAATTTTCTATTCAGAGGGGATTGGACCTGTCTTTCCTTGTATTCCTCAGGTACTCTGAATATGTCAGGCACCAGCTGTGCATGAGCTGCGCCACTATCCTTGTGGATGTGTGGGATGCAAGTCAAAGACATACAAAATAAATAAAAAGAGAAGGAGGAGGGATAAAGAGGAAACAAGGAAATCAAAAGCTCATGATGGTTAAGGTCCTCAGATTTCTCTCCCAGCTTAAACACCATGTGCTTCATTTTGTAAAATGTTAGTGGTTTGGCTATTTCCTCCAATGGTTTCAACTGCAGTCTGGGTGGAGACGGAGCAGTTTGTTAGTCATCCACCAAAATACCCCTTTGTTGAAGAGTTCCTGGGGATGGCTTTTCCAGGCTTTGCCCCTTTTCCTGATGTTCCACTTCTCCTTAAGCAAGCATCTAGCCTGTAGTGGACTTTGTCCTTTGTGTGGGAAGTGTGATTACTACCTTCTTTGCTCATGCTCAGTCCTTCCCCACCCTCATAAAGATCCCATTTCTGAAGGACACTTGGGTATCCAACCAGACTGGCTCACACAAAACACTATTTTGCATTCTCTTCCCTCATTGAGGCTTACAAGTCCTTGTAGTAATGGAATACATATGAGTAAAAGAAAGAAAGGATGGCCAAACTCCCCTTAGCTTAATTCAGAAATGGGTTTGGCAAAGGAAAGCATTTTCCAAAATAATAAGAAAATAGCATGTTTCCACCACCCCCAGGCCTGGTTCTGAATTAAGACTTGGTCACTTTTTTGTCAATATCAATATCAGGGCAACATGCTTCATGCTTCTCTGCTCAGCCTCCATGTTGTCCCCCAACTGTTTGCAAGTCCCACTGCCTTCTTCTCAAGTTAACCTGGCAGCAACAATGGTGACACAGCATCTCATTAAAGTACCTCTGAGATGCACAGAATGCTGCCACATGAGCAAGGGAAGTCCAGGATGCCATTTTTGAGAGCTAGGGCTAATATGGGTGCTAGGGAAAGCTGAAGGCCGAAGAAGGGGAAGACTAAATATGAGATTGATTGACTCCATGAAAGAAGCCATAGCACTGAATCTACAGGAGCTGAGTAGGACCATCATGGATAGGACATTTGGACTGGGGGAGGGTGGCTTTCATTCAGAGGGTCATCATAAGCAGGAGACAACTCGACTGCACACAACAGCTACTACCGATGTCAGGTACCCTAGAGAATCCCCAAGTCTCAGGAGTCCTTGTACCCTTGAATACAGTTAAACATACTTAAGAGCTTCCCCTGGAACATTATTTGGGACAGTTTCCAGTAGGCCTGATATCCATAGTAGGAATTCCAGTACTCTGGAATCCAGATTCCCTGGTACTTGGGACTTTCCACTGGCAGCCGTCTAGGCATCCAGAGATGCCCCAGTACAGATTAAGATGTGGGCTAAGAACAATACAAGAATGCTGTGGGACAGGAAGAAATTACCCCAAACTACACCCAGTTCCCAGTTCCTGCCTTCAGCTGAAAACAAATGAGACATAAGCTCTTGTTTTCCTGGGTGACCAAAAGCTCTTGTCTACTCCTGTACAGAAGGATCAGTATTCATTTTGACATGGATGACACAGAAGAGAAGACTGAGGGGGGACTTGATATCCCTCTATAAGTACCTCAAAGGCTGTCACAAAGAGGTCAAGATCAGTTTTTGCTGATACTAGAGTGTAGGACACGGGAATAGAATAATAATGATAATGATAATGATAATGATAATAATAATAATTCAAGTTGTGCCAACCCAGATTCAGGCTGGACATCAGGAAATGCTTCCTCACTGTCAGAGCAATACAACAGTGAAACCATCTGCCTAGAGAGGTGGCGGGCTCTCCCACACTAGAGACATTCAAGAAGAAACTGGACAGCCATCCGAGTGGGATGGTGTAAATTGGGGACCTGCAACAGCAGAGGCTGGACCTGATGGCATTCATGTCCTCTTCCAACTCTACTATTCTATGATTCTATGTTTCTATGAAGTTCATTATTATTATCCTTCTTGAAGAAATAACATATCCTCTTTGTACCACTTGAGGTCATTCTATTGTCCTCTTATGGTGCGAGAGAGTGCATAAGAGAGGAAGTGGGTGGACAAAATGGCCATGAGACCCTTTTGCCTTTCCAGATGAGGTAGGAGGAGAAAAGGGACAGAAAGGACATTCCTCAAGCAGAGAGGTTAGTCTCATTGTCATTAGGAGTTTAATTCTGTTACCCGTGACTTAAATCAGGATGCAGGTTTTAATATTCTACTGCATGTGTTAGATTAGCTTACCAGTGCCAGGATGTCTGTATTATCATTAACTGTTTTTGTGAATAATGCAATTATCACTGTCTATACTTTCTGCATATCATTTCCCTTTGACCTCAGTATTTGCCTCCAAACTTTAGCTTCATGCATTTAATGAAGTGGACTGTACTACACAAATGTCTAATGGCATAAGAGATGCATTTGTTTTTGAGGGGCTACAAAGCTCTCTGCTGTGCTTTGCTGTAATGGATGAACATGGCTACCCTTCTGGAAATACATTCATTTTTCAAGGTTCAGTCCTCTAGCATTCAAAGAAGTTTTGCACTGAGAATTTTTTTAAATAAGCACTGTTTTTTGGCAAGTTGGTTCTTCCACCCCATCCAAAAAGAAAAGAAAAAAAGATGGGCATCTGTGCAGAACCTCATGCTATATGCAGAGTATTCTATTCCCATCTACCTTTCAATTAAAGTATATTTTATCAAATTATTAACAGCCAAGATCATTGCAGTATGAAAAGCCAAGAGGTTGCTATGGAGTGGTAAGATGTTGCTATGTGTCTTTGGTGTCAAAAAGCAGAATCATAACTGTTGTGTCAAATTATATGGGAAAAATCTTAACATCTCTATTTTTTAATTTCGAAAAAGGAGCAGAACGTTATATTCTGGCAATGCAACTCTACCCCTCTTTTGGCCATAATACATTTAGAAGAAAACTGTATTTGGCGACCAAGTGTAGCCGTTTGCTCCAAGCCAGCAAGAATACTTTTAGGACAACTTTGTCACTTCAGCAAAATACACTGAAGTTGTGGGTTCTGCTAGCTGTAGCGATGGAATCCAGGCATCTTATCACTTCCATCTGATGGCCTGGGGTTCTATCCAATTCCACAATTTGAGACAACGTTGTTGGCAAAACGGCTCCACTGGGAAGTGTGGCTAGACACCAGGACAGGGAACCCGCTCAAAAGACTGAGTGGAAAGCTGAGGTGGGGAGCGAGCTTCGGTATCTCCTCTGACCCTGTATTTTTTGGCAAAGAGGGAAACCTAGGGCACACTAATCCAAATCCTGGCAAGAAAATGTGCTCATTTAAAAATACTGTGTGTGGAGGTGGGTACATAGCCTTGGTGGACACCAAGGAGGGTCTTTCTGGGAACATTGGTGCCCCTGAGCACCACTTTGCCTAGCCCTGCATCTTTGCAGCAGACTTTGCATTAACCCCAGAGTCAAATTGGATACTGTTTCTGGAGCCATAGGAAAGGGAGCATGTTGTTGAAGGTGAGCCGACATGCCACTCAGGCACTCCAAACGTGGTGAAGTCAGTGGATGAGTTTCTGCCAGTGGGACTCCCTGTGGTTGGCATTGGCCGTTTTTCATCACTTAGACTGACAGCAGGAACCATTGTTTTTCTCTAATTTGGTTCTACTTAGAAGCAGGCAATTCTTTGCCTCCTTCTAGGGGGTTGTAGGGTAGAGAAAACATAGAAACATAGAAACAGAGCGAGTCAGAAGGGGCCTCCCGGACCATCTAGTCTGTCCTCTGGCTCCAGCCAGCTCCGCTCACGACATGCCCACCATGTGGACATCCAGCCTATCCTTGAACACCCGCACCGATTGGGCCTCAACCACCTCCCGGGGAAGCCCATTCCACACCCTCGGGGTCCTGACTGTCAGGAAGTGCTTCCTGGCATCCAAATTGAACTTTGGTTCCCTGAGCTTGGCTCCGTTGGAACACGTCCTGCCTTCCTCTGCAGGGGACAACAGGTCTCTACCCATCTCTGTGTGACATCCGCTCACGTACCTGTATGTGGCCAACAGATCCCCTCAGAGTCTCCTCTTCTCCAGGCTGAAGAAACCCAGTTCCCTCAGTCTGACTTCAGAGACAAAACATGATTGTCCCCAGTCACCCAGGCTCCCTGGCAGACTGCTAAGGCCATGATCCCAAAAGAGAAGGTAACAACAAACAGAAAAGGGATGGCATCCTTTCCTCTCCCAGAGCCTGTCTATTTTGTGCATTGAAAAATGCTTGAAAACTCAGTTCAGCTCCACATTAATTTTCGCTGCAATATTACTGGGTTCTCTTAGCCAGCTCATCCTTAACCTGATAATGGAACAGCCTTTCCTAAGCTGGTTCCATATGGAAGTTTTGGATCACAACTTCCCTCAGTCTCAGTCATCATGCCCATCAGAGAGACATGCTGCCTGGGGATGATGGAAGTTGTTGTCCAAGATATCCAGACAGGACAAGGATGAGGATGCTATGTAAATCACCTGCTAAGGGAAGGAGCTGTCTCCTACTAAAGAGCAGTGCCTAGGATCTTTCTATTAACCATCCTTCTGCATGCTTTAAAGTGCATTTTCAGCATTTTTCCTGCTTCCCCCTGTCTTTGCCTTCTACCTGGTTTGCAGTTTTTCCTTTATGATCAGTGACATCGTCTTAACCTTTGTTGTGGGGGCGGGGAGGAGAAGGAGGAGGCAAAAAGCGATGCGGGGGGGCGGTGTGCGTGTGCGCAGTGGCGGGGAAGTTAGAGAAAAGGAAAAGAAACTTCCTTGGCAACCGAAATACCTTTAAGTATAACATAATTACCATCTCTCTGCCCCTGCTGGGACTATTCAACAAACCCTACAACATACACTTAAATCTTCAACTTCTCAGAGACGTACACACAGATGGGAAAGATTTGATTAAAATTACAGTGCTTTAGGTTCAACTTCACCTATTAAGAAAAAAAGGATCTAGTGCTGGACTTTTTTCCCCCAAGAAATAACTAGGCCACAGTAATTACAGACAAGGCCCTGCTGAGAACCATGAATAGCATCCCTGGGGTGGTATTTTCCTCTTACCTGTCTATGTAGGGCTGTTGACATCAACATGAATGATAACTGTGCCAGCATTTTTTTCTTCATATATATATATATATATATATATATATATATATATATATATAATTTTTATTCTTTTTTTTTTAACGCCTTTAGAAAAGAGAGAAAGGAGGGGGAAGGGACGAGAAAGAAAATGCATTACTTGTAAGTGTTGTGATTTACATCTTCCTCTGTCAGAGATGTTTTTATGTGCTTTTCTTTACATCTTCGTGATTACCTTCCTAAATTATATTTAAAAGGAGATGTGGTCTTTGAAAGCTGCCGCTTTGGACCAGAGAAAAACCAGAGCCAAAATGCATGATGCTAACATTGTTTGGAGATAGTTTTTTGGTTGCAATTTCTGCCAGAGCACGGAATGTGCATGGTGCCCAGGTCTATCTAACAAAGCTCTGACTGCTTCTTATTTTAATGTCAGGCACATCCCTCCAGTGTATCCCTGCCCTGTATTAATCCTATTTTTTCTTTGTGTGGATTATTTAAGGTATGGTTAATTAAACAAACAAACAAAAAAGATTTGTTGGCACACATATGCACTAAAACTCACAAGTTTCCTTTCCACTCCAACACAGAACTGTGGGTCCAAACCGTGTTGCTCTATGTTTACAAGTGGGTAGCACAAATTATGTAACAACTAAACCAAGATGCATTTATGCCTCATGAAGCACCCTTGCAGGACGGTCCTTGTGGGGCTGGGCACAAAGTGATAAGGACTAGAGGAATGTGTGCTCATCTGTGGGGGCCAGAGCGTATCCTCACCCCTTTTGGTGCTGTGCTGCTTTCCTTTTATGGTTCCAATTGGAGACAGAGATCATTTGTTAGGCCAGCTCCAGGCTGGCCCGGGAGTGGTGGAAGAAAGGCCTTTACATGTGGCAAATTCGAGGCTGGTTCTGTTCCACACTAGTCCCTCACCAAGACATCCCTTTTCAAATTGCATTCACGATTGCATTTACCTTTTGCCTGTTTCCCTCTTGCACAGAGCCCATGGCAGCTTGCAAGCTTGTCCCCCTCTCCCTGTTCATCCTTACAACCATCATGTAGAAAGGTGAGACAGAGGCAAAGTGATATGGTGAGCTCTATGGCCAAGTGGGGACAATAGCCTGGGTCTCCAGGGTCTCCATGCAGCATTCTACCCACTACTCCACACTGGCGCTCCTCCAGGGGCCCACCACTGGCAGGGACACTGCTTACAAGGATTTACACCCACAGAGCTGGGTAAAACTGGGGCCTCCAAATTGCTCCCAAACAAATATACATGCAACTGGAAGGAGCTCCTCTCTGCTAGTCAACAAGGGCTGCAGACCATTGGATCACTCTCTCAGTGGGCTGCCTGAGATGCTTAGAACTGTCCTCTTTACTTAAGGCTGCTGTTGTCATTGGAGAATTGGAAGCATGCAGCTTCCACGTAGCCTGAAGTGCCTGATCCCGCCTAATATTGGAGACTAAGCAAGGCCAGGTTTAGTTAGTATTTGTATGGGAGACTTGAGTCCTGCATTGAGCAGGAGGTTTCTAGGTCCCTTTCAACTGTACGGCTCTGCATTGTACTGCTGTACCAGGAGATAGTGCCTGAGAAGCTCTTGCAGAATATGGCAAGTGAAGAAAACTCTTGATCAACTGGGATGTTATCTAGCATAAGGGTAAAGCAAGAGCTTTAGAAGTACTGCTGGGCCAACGTTTGTAGAACACAGAAGAATATTTCTTAGCTTGCTTTCTCCTACTCCCTAGAAAAAGAGGAGTACTTTGCAGAACATTCCTAGAATATTCAACACCTAGTTTTTCTCCTATTTTTGCTGGCAGCCACTCTCCTACTTATTCCCAATGGTGGATTCAGGTCACTGTGGAAGATACAAAATGGTGGTCAAGCTGCCAACTCAACTGCTTGTCATGGCTGCAAAATACCCCAATCAAAGCTGTAGGGAAACCAACCAGACATTAGGGAAGGTGAAATATATTGAACTACTGCTACTTATAACTATGATTGCTGTGGGGGAATTTGGTGAAATGGTCCTGCCCATCAAGTTCTCAATCCACAAATGTCAGTGGAATTAATGAATTTGAGAATCCATCTGCATTCAGTTTAGAGCTACTGCAAGGACCATACAGAGGAATGCTGGACGGTCTGCAATGGCAGAAGACTGCAGCTTGGTGCAAGGGCATCTTCTTTGTGTTGCAAAGGACCCAGATTGAATCCTTTGCATCTCTAGGCAGGAGGCGAAGTTCCCCACATGAAAACCTGCCTTTGCAGTCAGAGAAGACATGACTAGGTTAGACAGACCGCTGACAATGTAGAGTGGCTTCCCATGTTGATATGACACACAAATCCAGGGTTGGGAACCCCTTTCAGTCTAAGAGCCAAATCCAGTGGCAGGGAAGCTCTTGGGGGCTGCATTCCCAGACCTGATCTGGCCACCCTTGCCCTTAGCTACATTGAATTAGGTATGCTTGATCTACTGAAATCAATGGACTCCAATGCTTTCAGTTCTCAGATGGATTCTGTTCACACACCACTCCATCTCTTGAGTTGCAAGTTTATGGATAAATAGGCATGGGTGAATATGCACTTAAGTTTGCCTCTTTCTGAATTTTCACTTTGATTTGCACACATCTCTTTCAAAGACTGAATCAGCCCCACTTTGGTTTATGGAGAGAATGTGTGCAAATTTGAGGGGATCCGTGTAAATCTGGGGAGTTTTGCACAAATCTCCCATTTGATTACCACTCTATTCAGTTTCCCATTTGAGCTGAGCAAAGAGCAGCTGCAAATATTAAATGGAACCGGGCATGAGACCAGCAACAAAATGATGACTTGGGCATCCTGGTGGTCTTGAGCATCACTTGTTCCTCTATCCCTGGTTGAGATATGAGATGAATAGAACTTTTAATGCATGTAATTTAAGTAGCATCCTAGATTGCATTGGATGGTGTCCCAAACATTGAGTGGCGTCTTGAATACAAATAGTCAAAGAAGAAAAAGAAGTTGCTTCGTTAAGCTGCAGAAAATAGAAACAAGAGTGCAAGAAAGTCTTAACAGAAATGAGTCAATATGTTTTCAGAAGGGATAGCACAGTATTTTGTTCAGTCCACACTTCTAAAGAGATTAATTCATACTTACCAGATGAAATGTAAATGGAGCATGATTGTCCTTGGATTTTGCACTTATCTACATTTCATTATGCAATTCTTGGCTCAAAAGCTTGGTATTTTATAGGAAAATTCATACAAATGTGTGTTTTAGGGAGAAACATATAATTTCAATACATTTTAATAACAATAATAGAAAATGGGCTAGAGCATCATATTAGGGATGAATGCATTAAATATATATATATATATATATATGTATGTATGTATGTATGTATGTGTGTGTATATATATATAAAATGGGCTGGTGATCCAGCTATTCCTAGTTGTCTGCTCCAACTTCTGATAGGTAGAGAAGATGAAAGTTTTTGCTTCACATTTTAATATGAACTTCCCACACTATGTGTTGTGCACCTAACACATATACTGAAACTCACACATCACTGCATTTGCAGTTTTCCAAATTTTTCAAGGGAATTCTCCAGTCAAAATGAGCGTATAGAGGGGAGTATCCAGCTGGGTCATTCCACCAGCACAAATGATATTGGACTAATGGAAATGGGGTTCTAAACCATGTGTAAGAGGAGAACCCAAATAAAGTTGCTGTGCAACTGTGCACAACAGAATGATTCATTGGAATACATTAAGTGCTGTTTGATTTTGTGGAATGATTCCATTGGATACTTCCCCTTAATGCAGTTATTAATCAAAACAGTACTCCAAAACACATTCTATAAGGAAAATTACCAACAAAATATGCATGTTTTGATTTTGCATATGAAAACAGATGTATTAGGAGAAACAAAAATAAGTACAGATTTTAATGTCAAGTTAAAAAAACCTCTAGGTTGAACCAAAGCAAATTTAAGATTGGAGAAAAATCTCAGAGTTTAGATTTATGAAACGTAAGATGGGAAAAATAAAAAACATTCATTCCTTGTTTTGAGCCAACAGAATTCATTGTTTTCAGTCTTCCTCAAACTTGTATCCCCAGACATTATGGAACTTCCATCATGTTAAGGATTGTGGGATTTTGAGTACAAGAACATCTGGGGAATCCGGCTTGGGAAAGGCTGTCAACCTACCTCCCCAAGGAATTGTGGCTTCCTCCCCTTCTGCCTGTCTCTGCCTTAACTAGATGCATAAAGGAACCAGGGCATCATTCCATAGAAACCACATCCCAGAGCTCTGATTCACATCAGATACAAATTCTTAGGGTGTGAACCAAATAGCAGGCTCAAAATCTGGAACCTCCCTTAAATTTTAAATGAAATGTCTACTACGAAAGAAGCAAATAGAAAGCCTATGGACCTAGGCCAAAAATCACCTTTCTCAATGGGTTAGCAAAATAAGAAGCATTGTAACAGCATTGCCCACCAAAAAGTTCATTCATAGAAAATCCTCAGTATGCTAAAAGAAGTCTTTTATCCACCATTTCTTCAAAGGTTTTCCTACAGAAAAGGGAAGTTGCTTACCAGCACTAGATTTCCAAAGCACTTTCACAGTTATCATGATAATAGGTTTGTGTACATTGTAGAATCAGACTGCGCCGATCCAGCTGTCTTTACCTCACATTAATCACACCCTTTTATTCAAAACAGTATAACTCTGATCTAACCCAATTAAGCCTGTGATGTTTAGAGAAAGAGATTAATATAGCTCAGGAAAGCATAACCTTTGCCCATTGAGATGTCTTAAGATAATGAGCTTGATTCAGTGGGCTGGATTCAAAGGAAGGTGTGTTTTGCAAGTAGACATCTATTTGTAGATACTAAATCAGCAGGAAAATAAGTGTCTTCAAGCAGTCAAGATTCAGAGACACAGAGGCAGATGTATATCTTGTAAAAGCCAATGTTAAAGACGCAGGATTTAACATCAGCTCTGTTTCTGTTAAATTTAATAAACTGGTATCTGACTGCTGAAAACAAAAGCCGTAACAAAATGAGTTTTGAATTGTATAGATGGTATTCATTCATTCCTTTGATTTGTACACTACATTTCTGTCAGGAATATGGTACTAAATGTGGCTTACAATCATGGAAAATAAACACTTGGGTAGAACAATAATTAAACAACTACAGTAAAAGCAAAAGTAAAAGCACAACTGTAATAAAATAGAAGCCAACCCAACAGTTCTACCTTCATGCCAAAGTCCTGCTCAAATAATAAATGGCTTTGCCTTCTGGTGGAGGAACAGCAGAGAGAAGGCCAAAAAAACTGACCAGGAGGAACCCACAAATAAGGGCCTTTGTCATGTTCCAACCCAAAGAAGACTCATAGAATTGTAGGTAAAATCTGTACCTACCATTTCAATCAAAATGTATGGTGACTGCTCATCACTAACATGCAAATCCATGAATATAATTGATTTAACTGAATGTAAAACAGACAATTAGGCTGCATGCAACTAATACATAGTAAAACTGATGTGCAAGTTAGTAGGTATAACTTTCATAGGTAAAACCATGCAAACATTATCACATAGCTGGGCCAGAGAAAATCCCCCTTTTCTAGAAATCAGCACGTGTGTATCCTTGAAAAGTAGTTGACACTGACCAGGCACCATTCCATACATGGCTGGTTGATGCTTGACATGTAACAATTCATACTAAACCACCCCATTTGGCTCCTCTTCTCTGGAATAGCGACCCATCCTCCCCTCCTTCGGAACATCTTCCTTCTGTCTTGGTTTACAGACAGAAAAGATCATGCCATTGTAACTTTTTTCTTCTGTAACCTATTGGAAAGTGTTAACTGTGTTATGTGTAACCCTTTAATGATCAATGTATAAAAGGGCCATCTGAGGACTGCTCAGGTTTGCCATCTGGAACAAATCATTGGCAGCAGGTTATTCACAAGGATAAATCTTTTCAAAGAAAACCTTCCACCATTGTGTATTTTGGGCATACACACACCAGGACACAGACCATTTGTCGACACAACAGCAATGAATCAAGAACACAGTTCCATGACCGCCACTTTGCAATTCATGTATAGACAGCAGCATATTGGAAGACATTTTAACTCACCTGAACCCGGCCTCTCCATTTTACATTTGCTTGCAATAGAACAAAGGACGCTGAGATATTAGGCAGAAAGAAAAAATCCTGGATCTACAGACTCACATATGTCTTTAACCTGGATGATGATTTATATGTGGCATAAACTGTACCTCTGTTCTTTCTCTGTAGGAATGTTGCTCCCCCTGCATTCCAAACTGCCACTCATGGCATCCACTTAATATCATTGCTACTGAGGAGGGTGGAAGCCAACAAGTTTAGCTCTAGATATATTTTAAGATCATGTTCTTGTTTACCTATCTATCTTTCAGGCAATAGAATTGTACTCCTAATGGAAAGAGCTTTGCGTTTCGAATGGCAATGGGAAAGGAGTTGTATATATCATAGTCACATGGAGGGAACACACACAGGGCACAGAATATACTTGCCATGCACGTTTTGCATGTTTTGTCTCCAGCATCCTCATGTGGGGCTAGGAATGCATCCTTCCTGAAGTCCTGGAGTGGCGTGGCTGGTCATCGCAGTCCACACAGACACGCAGTCTTCCATGGTGTAAAAGCAGCTTCGTCTCTCCTATGATAAAGCTTACTACCTCCTCTAGTGTGAGTAGTCTTGGAAGTAAATCCCACTGTATTAGGGATGCCAGCACATCTTCTGCAGTTCATATCTTGTGAGCTCATACAAGGTGCCTGACAGACTCGGGGTCAGATTCTAATGGTGTCTGGTGTGTATTATCATTTTTAGAGATTTCATATCTGTTCACTGTACAGGTATCCTTCCATACAGGATTATTGCCCCGTTTTTCATCTTCAGAACATAAGGAGCAGTTATTTAATGGTATTCTCCTCTTAGTCACCCTCTGCCACAGAAGAGGGTGACATTAGAAGGGTGTGCTGAGAAAGTAATCTGCTGGTTACCATTTGGGTTGAGCTGGACCCCATAGAAAAGAGGGGCCTTCCTGGCTTCTGACTCATCACCCTGAAATCTAACAGGGTCAAGTGAAAATAGCCTCCCCAGATCCTGGTTGTCAAATATGATCTGGGTAAGGCAGAATTCTGTTTTGGGGGAAGGGCTAAAACCACCTTCTGAGAACGTCTGCTCCAATTAATATGGCATGGATCTATATTAATGCACAGGTGGGGGATGCTGGGAGATGCATTTTGTGGAATATTCTGAGGCTAAAATTCTTTAAGGGAAAAGGGCAATCCAAACAATAAACATCTCAGATGGTGACAATGATCTTCATGGGGAAATTTTTAGCACAGCCCTAATCTCATACCATTTTTCTGGAGATCCTGAAAAGGAGGATGGAGGCCTCAAATGACAGGGCAAACCTGGACCACCAACCCCGGACCACCAACAAGACCCCACTGACTTCCATTCCTAAGTAGACTTGTGCTGTATAGCACTCTGATCTCATTTCTTCTCATAATAAAAGGCAGCCCAAAGCAGGACTCCAATAGATTGTCCAGAGGTGGGCCGGGGGGGACTCTCTCATACTGCAGTTTCCTAGGAGCAGGCCCTAATTGGTCCTGGGTTGAAGCCATTACTGTGGTGAAAATGAACGGCAGACAAGCCATGCAGCTAATGTGCCAAAAAAACTCCTGCATTGTTTTCAACCATTTTCATTCCATGTGATGGAACAGAAATTGCTTTCAAACAGAATTTCTTTTCAGAAAGGAAAACATAGAACAAGAAAAAGAAAATGTTATCAAGGGACCTTGTAGAAAAATTGCTTATAAAACTAGATGCGGGAAGTTTCACAAAGAATCACCAATAATCATTACATCACCTAAACTTACAACTACAATTTTACATGATAATACATAATTATAAATAATGCTTGTTAAATTAGTAAGTAGCCAAATACAACTAATAATTTCACATAAAATTGCTTTAACACAGACAACAGTAAGCTATAATTCATCCCACATCATATCCATAAACCCAATTAATCTTTTTAAAAAATCCATTTTTTTCTCTCTCCCCCCCCCATTCTCCACCCATTTCCCCTTCACCCCTTCTTCTTCCCTTCCTTGTTTCAGAGAACAATTATACTAATCTAATCATTAGATATATAATATGCGTTAATGAATTTCGAAGGAGAATGTAAGAAAGGAGCATATATTTGATTCAGAGTTGCTCTGCTCACCTCATTTGGGAGGTACCAAAGTAAAATTTGGCAGCCTGTAGCCTCAATTAAAGCTCAGGAGAAGATAAGATAAGGCAATTCTACCCACAGGGCATTTTCTAGATCAGGAAGAATGGGCATCCTGGGAGATTGCAGGGCTACTGCCTTACTACTGCTAAAGACATACTGTCTTCATCCATATTTCATCCAGGGAGAGAGCACCCAATCTCATCTGATCTTGGAAGCTAAGCAGGATCTGGCCTGGTTAGCACTTGAATGGGAGACCGCTTGGGAAACCAGGTGCTGTTGGCTTTGTAACCTATCCAGGGTGCCATGTGGTTAGTGGGGAAAGCTAAAAAATCTAATAAATAAAAAGAGAATGAGAGAAAGAAATGCACCCCAGCACCCCTGTCTTTTCCAGTTAGCACTTGGTAAACACAAAAATGCCAGCAAAAGAAAGTCCAAATAAATTATAAAATGACCTGAGAATGAGGTGGAACACTGGAAGCCTGGGGAAAGGAAACTTTGAGGAAATTGGAAGACAGATTTTGGCACAATACTAGCCCAACCTTTTCCCTTGAGCTAGATACCACACAGGCCCT
The DNA here is from genome assembly GCF_004798865.1 of Varanus komodoensis. Lineage (NCBI taxonomy): Eukaryota > Metazoa > Chordata > Lepidosauria > Squamata > Varanidae > Varanus > Varanus komodoensis. The sequence goes on from NW_025335761.1 coordinate 48,917,097, forward strand.
CATTCCTGCACTGTGGGGGCCATGCTCCTACATAGTTGATATTGGTACACCAGAAAAGAAACCAAGAACCCTTAGGAGAAAGTGCATACCATCCCTGTACCCTTGGAGAAAGAAAAGCCATTTTGGTGTATCTCTCTCTATCTACCATAGGGTAATGCATTCACCATAAGAGCTGGAACTTGACTGCTTCAGCGCTCTTTATCCAACTGATGCCAAGCAATATTGTTTGTAGGGTGGGGAACAAGATAACTAGCGTGAGGTGGCAAAGTGACAAACTTTTCAGGCATCTAGGCTAAGCAAGAGAACCTGAAAGTGTGCTCACAGTTTTGTGGTATTTTGGTGGGTGCTTATTATGGCTGGCCCAATGCATTTGCTGACTGAAGCAAAGGGCAAGATGGACCCACACCTGCCCATTCCATGTACGTGGAAGATGGACTGGCACACACCTCAGTCTTCCAACACTTCTCTGCCATTCCCTGTACTGAGCATCTGCTGTCTGAGGTGGGTGCTTCACTCTATGATTGCCTTACTGTAGATTGTACCCCTGAATGTAATCTTGTATTGGACTGGACTGGACTGGACTGGAAGGCTCTTTTTGAAATTACTTCTTAGATTATACTTAAAACATGTTTGAAAATGTTTTAAACTGCCCAGAAAGCTTCAACTGTGAAGTCATATAGAAATAAAATTAATAATAGATATCTCTTTCTCTACACACACACACACAAGCACACACCTGCTTTCCAGCTTAGAGTATCCACAAAGTGACTTATAATATGCAACATCTGACAATATGCAATAACATAACCATGACAAATCTTTGGATAACAGGGAAAGACATAATAAAGTACCAAGCAATCTTGTGTAAGCATGTGGCTTGGTGGCAGTTAAGCATCAAATAGATTGCAGTCCATTCTGCAGCGACAACAACCATGCTTATGTATGGATACCCAGGGATACCCAAGGATTCCCTCAGAACTTGACCATAATGATAGTCAGGCACTGTGGAGGAGAATGGCCTTAGGAAAACCACAAAGGCTGCATACACACTGGGGAAGTTGCCTCAGTCTCTTTCTGGTCCCTGCCACTTTTGTAAGGACTCACTCATAAGTCTGCATCAGTCTCCATTTTGCATGAATTTCTTTTCAAGGTATGCTTTTGAAGCATCTTTCATGCCTTTTTTGATGCAAACACTGCATTTGGAGAGGTGCAAACCAGAATAAATAACTGCTTCTTGATCTACACATCAGTGGATCAGGTCAGTTTGGAGTAGAATTCTCAAAGGTCAGATGGCCTAGGCTGGACTGGCAGTCTTGGAAGAGATGCTCTCATTTTCAGCTTTCTGAATGCAGGCTTAGGAAAGAGCTAAATGCTCTTGCTCTTGTTTTGCAGGCGGCTGGCTATGCACTTGCCTCTCTGTTGGATTAATTCATACACACAAGTGGAAAATATAAATACAGATGTAAACATATAGGCTTCTTTGGGTATTTCCACTAGACTTGCTATAATGAGATATTCTGGATTTTTATGAAGGTATACCTTTGAGAAAAGAGTTGAGCAAATGACAACTGTTTTCGTCAATGATAACCTTCTCCCAAATTGATGTTTCCATCTCATTGCTTTGGTATTTGTTTGTTAAACTTTATCTCGAGAATTTTTAAAAATGGGTATTATTTAACAAAAGAAGAAAACTTTACCACTTTCTCATGTAAAGCTAATGTGACAATAAAACTGTCAACAAGGAGGTAAGATCAGTCTCACACAAAAATCCCGAAACATCTAAGTGGAATTAGCATAAAATAGTTCTGGTATTATTATTCACTGTTCTTTCGTTGACAGATATGTCAGGGCCTTAAAACCTAAAAGAACAATTATGCTATTGTAACTCTCTGAGGATTCAAGGGGTGTGTCTTTGGTGAAAAAGTGCTATTAGAGCTTTGAAAAGCAGTAAAAACGACAGCCCAAGGGGCTCTTTAGCTAGTCATTTTGCAAAGAATGCCTGAGCTTTAAGTGTCTTAAAGTACATTTATGCAGTTCTTTTTACTTTGCACTGCAAAGAAACTACTAATAATTAATGCCTGTAACATTTTTTTAACATTTCCATTAGCTATAAATAAAATAAAATTTAAAAACTCCTAATAAAGCCATTATTGATTAAAGTAAAACTGTGGTTCTGTGGCAAATGTGTTGGCTTTTCTGACAAGCTTATCGCTAAGAATTATATTTAAGCTTTTTTTGGTTAAGCTAATATTGAAGAAATCATTGAACAATTATGGACCAAAACAGGAACTAATCAGTAAATCCATTACTTGAACAAGCTAGTTTAACTTAACATGTCTGCACATTAAAAATGAGGGATTGATAAGTCATGCATCATTACAACGAGATGTGCCATAAAAGTCAGTGATCCCAATTTCAATTATATTAAATCTGCCGATGGCTTTAGCACAGAATTTGGTTGAAACTTTAGGAAAAGCAGAAATGTTGAACTAAAGGCAGGGAACAACTTGGAAAAAAGGGAGGAAATGAGCATGTGCTCAGGCAGAGGACCTGGCAGTGGTGGGCTGAATCCAGCGCCGTGCTAGTGGAACCCTCCGATCTCTCTCTGTCTCTCTCCTCACCCAGAAGAGCTCAGTGTTGCTTGCAGTTCTGCTGCTGAGGGTTTCCCAACCTCCTAGAGCAGGTTTTAGCAGGTGTGAAGGCTGCCCCTTCCGTGTCCCACTAGCAGAACGGCTTTACTAGTGCAGTTTCCAGACAGCTGGGCTGCTCTTTGTAGCTACCCACGGCTTACTTAAACCCTTTCTCTTGGGCTACCATCCAAGAGGAACGGTAGACCCTTTTTCTTTCTCCCCTTTTCCAAGACAGATGGATGCTCTGCAGAGAAAAACTTGAAGTTGTCCGCCATTTTCGTTTGGTAAGAAGGCCTCTGGGTCCTGCCTGAGGCTCTCCCCTCTTTCTTTGGGAGGCACCAACCAGGCTGTGCTTCAGTGGACAATTTGAGGCCTTCTCTTTACCCAGGACTTCCCTGAATGACCTGCCCAGACTGTTTCTATGCTACTGTGAATTATTATACATTGATTTTATGTTCTCATTACATGATTTATATAATCTTTTAAGCATTGTATGTATTTTAACTTCATTTTAATATTACATATATAGAGAGGGTGGAGAGTAAGAAAGAGATCGTAATGTTTTTTGGTATATCAGATTGTCTTGTGAACCACTTAGAAATGATTTTAGGTATTTAAGTGGTGTGAAAATCTGTTAAATAAAACAAACAAGCAATAAATGGAGCTGCTCCTTGCCTGGTCAACGCTGGGGCAGGAGGTTGCTGGGCTGAGGCGTGAACTTAGCTGCACCCCTGCCCACTTCAGACAGTGGGTGAGAGAGGTGCATGTTTTAATGTTCCAGGACGAGGAGAAGGAGAAGGAGAATGTCAAAGCAAATGGTGCAGCTTGGGCTTCACTTCAGACCTTTCATTACCCCTGATCAAGATAGCCTTTGCCTGGAGGAGGACTGATTAGGCATGCAGCCCCATGGCTTGAAGGGTCCCTGTCCCAGGCAAAGAAAGACACACAGACATTTTCATTCATTTTATTTATTGCATTTGTTTACCACCCCGTAGCCTACAGGGCTCTCTAGGACACTTACAATAGAACAAAAAAAAATCATGTTCCAAACAAATACAATAATACATTAGAGTAATACAATCAAGCAGTACAATATTTAACTGTAAGCAATACAAAATCAAAACAACCCTTCATACAGTTATATAATGCATAATGCAATGCATAATATCAATAAGTAATACAACATAATAAATCATACATTGCATAATATCAATAATAATAAGATATAGCTATAATCCCCCTGTCTTTAATCAATGTTAAAGACAGGCAACTTTAACATTGGTTCTGTGGATTCTAGAAACTGGAACTTCAAGACACAGTGCGACTCAAGGAGCGAACTGATAAACTTCAAATGGTGAAGATGCTAATCAATTAATAAATGGACTTTAGGGGGAAATTGCATGTGTGTGTGTGTGAACTTTAAGCCATGGTGTCCATTTGTTGTGTACTGTTTACTGTAGAACCAGAGCAATTATGAACTTGGCAGCCGGTATGCAGATTGGCAAGAGACCAGGTTAATATATATTATTTGATTATAAAATGATTCATTAAAAATATGACAGGTCTATCTATATTTCTTGTCAGGAATGTAAATGAGCATGAATTGCTGGTCACAGCCAGATGCCTTTCAGTTTGAAATATGTACATCATGATGGCACAGGCTGGATCATGATTGTGCAATCCAAACGTTAAGGTAGAAAGATGGAGAGGAAAGACCTCTTCTGGTACTTGCTGCAGATGATTTGTTTATTTCATTTCTATCCAACTTTTACTGAAAATGGCTAACATTCATGAAGAGCAGAAAAGTTTAAAATTATTACAAAATCAATATGTTAAAAGCATATATAAAAGATACCCAAAATTAAAAGAATTGCCAGATAAAGACAGTACCCACTCCAACAGACCATTTTATAAGCTTATATTCTGCTTGAATGGAAATGTCTGTATGTGTTGGAGGAGGGACTACAGAGACGGGAATTCCATTGCCTGGGTGCCAACACCGGAAAGGCCCTTTCACAAATTACCACCACACATTCCTCTGCTGAGCACATTCCTGAAAGAAACCTTAAATCCCCAAAATCTTAAAGTCAAGGTATAAAACTCAGGTATTCAGCAAAGAGAATTTTCCAGAGGGAAGAATCAGAGGTGTGCGATGGATCCCTGCTGTCTCCCGTTCCAGTGTCCCCAACATTCCAGATAGCACAGGGACCTCTCATCACGGTATGGGGACCTCTTACATAAAATGTCAAAAAAGGAAACATGTCACCAGAAAGGAGAACCTATGTTTACTTTAAATCGACAAAGATGTGAAGTTGGAAAGCAGCACTATAATTAAATTAGGAAGATAATACGTCTCATCATAGGCTTATGTCCAAGGTTTTATGCTATGCTTTATCATATTGGGAAGTATCCAGTGTGAAGGGGAACCAGACGAGGTTAGCCATGCTTTCATCCAAACGAATTCAGTAGTACTTATTCGTTCATTCATTCATTTGAAAGATTCAGAGAAGCCAGGCAAAAACAAGATAAAATACAAAAATAAGATGCTGTTAAACATGCATGCACACACACGGAGAATTTCCCTCATCCCCTTGAAAACACTCCTGATGGCTAGGCTGGAAATCAAACATGAAATGTAGAACTAGGCTACAAGTAAGCATGCCAAATTCCCTTGCAATATAATAATTTCAGGGATGTGTGAATCAGCATAACTCACACCTGTTAAAGATCTCTGAATTCCATCTCGAAGCTCATTTTGACCCAAGCCTGTTCCCCCCCCTTTTGCATGAAAATGTGTACATCTTTTGACATGTAAAGTTTTGCATCAATTGTACACATTTTTAAAGTATACAAATTCTCCTCTCATTGTTTAAAGTATTTTTCAAAACTACACAGTTTTCCATGGGTACTTTTCCAGTGAATGCAAGCAGTCAAGCATATGTCCTTGAATTACATTGCAGACTCATAAATGTATGGACTTCATCTGCATCCAGGTCCATGGTCAGACTAGAAGATGCAGACTGTGTAAATCCTGATGAAAAACTAACTGGAACATATTTCTCGTACATCCCAATACTCAGTGAAGTGATCATCAAACATACTCAGCAGGCCTGTATTCAAGGCCCCTATTTCCTTGGCCAAATATATTCGGCACTATGGAGCCAAGGTAAGGCACTTTTAAATCCCATCCATTAGCGCATAAGAAAGCCAAGCACTTCTTGAACCAGCCCAAAGAAATCCATAAGGCTTTTAAAAACACACGTCATCCATTTCAAAACTTTAATTGTATTTGGGGTGATTTTGTCACCCCAGACAAAACTTGCTCAGGAAAGGTGAATGCTGCATTTGAAAGGCCTTAAAAAAACTGTTTTCCCCAGAAGGTTTAAATAAGCGTAAGAATGGATTTCTGGTTTCAGCTAGTGAAGATAATTTAAGACTTAATTTTTTTACAAAAGCTATACTTAACAATAAAATTTGCATAACAATGCTTGGTCATTTGGCCTAGACATGTCAAATAAACATGGAAAGGCTTTCGCTCAATGAATTTTGAATGTTTTTGCTGGAAATGTTGCTCCATCGCTTGACTTTCAAAAGAGACAGAAAATTTGTGCTTCTCTTCAATATCTTCTATATGGGGTCCAGAAGTATCCCAGAGGCCTATTCTTAAGCATATTTGGATCATTTTGTATCCTAAGCAAGTTTAGGTTTAGAAAAAGAAAACTGCAAAGGGCTGGAGACATTTGAGGACTACCCCAAATTTGACAATGTCTTAGACTCTAAATTCACTTACGTGCAAATTACACAGCAAAATGCAGAAATATCCTGGGTCAGAAATATCCTGAGTGTCATCTCAGGGTAATCCAGGATGTTGAATGAAATAAAGTACTACAGCTTGGCCAGATCCCACCAGGGTATTCACAGTGGAGCAGAACTATTGGGCAGTACAATTAAGGATAAAATTGTAAATTTTGAAGTTCAGGCACACATGACAAGCTCCCTCGGCCTGTCCCAAAGCAGAAGTCGAAAATGCTGCAGCTCTGAGAATGATTTGTCTTTTTAAGATTTTAGCCATGGCCAAAGTAGTAGCTTTGGCACGGAGACTGAAAGACCAACGGCAATAATGAGTTTATCCAAAGTGTATTGCGGGCTGAGAAAGAAACTGCTTTGGGATTTTGCTGCACACTGTTTACCTGCTGATGAAAGCAAGCAGAATTGTGCAAAGCATAGTGTGTTTGTGGAATTCAGATTCATTCTGTAGCTCTGGGATTATTTATGCATCTTCATGGAGGGTCCACCTGCCTCACAGCTGCCAAATTAGGCCTTATGCATATTGCTTGGGGTCGCATGGCAAGTGCATGCGCATGCAAGTGTGAGAGTTATTGCATATGTGGGCCAAGTGAAATAAACATACGAGGACCTCCATATCAGATCTTAATTTATTGCAACATGCTCATGCCGGCATTTGTACCTACATGCATTTTATCACTCAATTGGATGATTTAGGTTTCAGCAGGAATATATTATGCAAGAGTGAATGGCAAACACTTTATAAACATAAGAGTAATGTGAATATACCTCTTATCTGTCCTTGAATTTTCGGGTTGTCATTGGCCGTGCATAAAAATGTTTCCAAAGCCTCCCAAGGAACTGTCTTTTGAAGATTATGGTTTCTAAAACCAGCACAAAATATCTGATTATTTGAGGTATTTACTCATTTCATTTTAATAACAATATGCATTGTAAGACATTCCTCTCTCAATTTTTTTTTATTCCATGTGTCGCTTTGGCCAACACGCCCGATTTCTGGAATAATTGACTCAGACTAAACTCCCCCCCCCCAAAATGCAGGCTTCTCAAGTGCATTATATATATATATATATATGATTGCTAGAAAAAATGGCTTTGTATGAAGATCAGCTACACAGCTAGGTGTAAAGGCAGAGTTGAGAATAGCCTCCATGATACAGTGGGCAATGCAAGGGGTAGTGCAACTGCATAGGGATTTTGTTAATGATTTTGTTAAAGCACTTCCTGACAGTTAGGGCCCCGAGGGTATGGCATGGGTTCCCTGGGGGGCATGTTCCAAAGTTGGGGTGCCACCGCCAAAAAAGCCCTTCTCCGGGTAGCTACCCTCCTAATTTCCTTCAAAGAGGGCTCCTGGAGAAGGACCCCTGCCTCAGATTTCAAGGCACGGGAAAGCAGATAGGATAGAAGGTGCTTCTCTAGGTATCCAGGACCCAAGCCTTTTAGGGCTTTTTAGGTCATCACCAGCACCTTAAATTGGGCCTGGACTTCAATTGGTAGCCAGTGTAAGTGATAGAGGACTGGCGTTATAAGTGAATACCTGCCGGTCCCCATTAATATCCTGGCGGCTCTATACTGAACCAACCAGAGTATTCGGACTGTCTTCTAGGGCAGCCCCACGTAGAGCACATTGCAGTAGTCCAAACAGGAAGTTCCACTTGACCCTCTCTTGTAGAAGCCAGGCAATATTGCTGGAAGTTGCACAACCCCGCCGTGTCCTAGAGGAATCAGGAGGATAGCTTACAAAGCCCTTTCAGAGTGACTGAGGGAGATCTTGTCTGTATCCTAGATAGTATCTGCAAGGCCATTGGATATTTCACATTCCCAACTCCAAGGCTGGAGACAGCGCTATGGCCTCAGTCTGGAAAGCAGAGCTTCAACCCACCCCTTTTCCTCTTGCAGCTGGTGCAGAAGGAAGCGTGTCGGCTGGCTGTCCAAGGTCAGAAGTACAGTTTTAGCACCAGATGTTTTCTTATTTAATCACGTATCATTCTTAGCTACCTTTATTAAGGTTATTTGAAATGGTTTGATATATTACTGTTAATTTTATGTCCTTTTAATCTTCTTTTATTGTACTTGGTTTCATTTATTTTATTGTTATTTACTGCTTTTATTTTTACTTTAAGTCTTACATTGAGATTTCTTAATGTATTATGAATTGGACTGAATTGAACTGTAGTGTTTTAATTGTTCTTAATGCTATTATATATTGTGAGCTGCCCACACAGTCTATGGATCTGGGGTGGCATACAAGACAAACAGACAGACAGACTCTGGAATGGAGGAAAGGGGGACAGAGAGGAGAGAAGACTGGAAAGACCAAGATATGAGCTACCCAGAATCTCCCCCTATTACATCATATTTAGCAAAAATGTGGGGGCACATTTATAAGCCATGTGAACTCAGTCACTGTATGTGAACCCAGACTCTGAATGCTTGAAAGGTTATTCTTGCATATGAATTGCTACTACTCTACCAAGTTACCTCAAATCAGGTTGTGTTTGTAACAATGAATTTAACCAGGAGAAAATAGACACAAATGTGCCTTTATTGGTTAAAAATGTTTTCAAAAATTGTGCGTATTGGCCAAAATACCATATAAAACTGATACAGTAGAAGAGATGTGCACAAAAACAGCTCATTTCCACGTAAACTTTAGAGAAAATAATCTCTTCCATGCCTTGTTTATCTTGTTTATTATAAAGAAGTGAAAGTTGCCTTTTTTTAGAAGATGATTTGGACATATTGCACATGGAAGCATGGGAAACAGAGTACAAGTCTCTCTTTGAACATAGCTAGCAACTTTCTGCGGTATTCATTGCATTGATCAGTGGAACACTGAATGGCAAAAAGCTTTTGAAGCAACTTGTTGCAATGAGGCATCTAAGATGTAAGAAGAACAGGGAGGAAAGGACCCCGAAATCTTTGTAATTTCATGGGACATTTCAGAGAAAAGTGCTAATTTCATGGGGAGCTTTGGGGGGGAAAGTGCCAATTTCATGCAAATTCCAGTGAAGAAACAAGATATGTTGGATGGTTTTACTTGTGTTACATAAAGGATGTAACGATGGTAGAAAGGATGTAAACTTAATAATCACGCCAGCAGCTTTTTTCTCCTCCAGTGCATATTAATCGCTTTGCCTCATGCTGGCAAACTGCAGCGGCAGGAAGCTTGATCCCCACGTATGATCAAATTCAGCTGTATGCTAATTTGTGTACAGTGCTAAAAATGGACTGGTAAAAGTTCTTTCCCCTCCGTTTTCTGCAAGGATGAAGAGAGCTCTGCCTCCTTGTTTGAACATCCCAAGTCGAGAGGTCTAGCCCATGTTGAATAAACAAGGGTGTCCAGTTATTTGAACAGACTGCACAATGCCATCTCTTTCCTTCTCGCTCTCTTCTTCCATTCTTGCTGTTTTGAGGTTTCTGAGACGATGTGCATTGCCTAAATAAATAAGACATGTTCAATTGATGGTGCTGAAGTTAGCAACAGAAGGAGCTCAAAAGACACCCAGTTTCTTTACATTGGCATTTAACTCCCACATCAGAGAAAGCTGCACTGAATCTGACAGGACTGGCTAATGAGTAGATATTGATAGGACTGTGGTCTAACCAACATATAGAGCTTACACAGTGTGATAGTAAGTGTAAAAAGACCCAATTCTTCCTCTTTGTTGTCGTTAACATCATCATAGTATTATCATTATCATTCCTCTTCCATCTTCATGTACTCTGTTTCAATATCCATACAACAGCCCTGTGAGGTTGACTGGTTTTCACTTCCCCATATTGCAGGCAAGCGTTGCTATACGTGCACCTTGCCAAAGGCAATTAGGATTCAAAGCCAAGAGTTTTTTTTACCAGGAAAATGAAGAAGTGACTTCTTTGGAGAAAACTCTTCCCTTGTTTTGTGTTTGTCTGTTTTGTTTTGCTTTGTTTGCTCTGCATAGCTGTCAGAGAGAACATCAAGCTGAATTGTTCTTTATTGTTCCCGATGGCAGGGTTAGAACCTGTGGGTGGAAATGCTACGGAAGCAGCTTGACTGTTAGGAGAAACTGCATAACAGAAAGAGTTGTTCAACAGTGATAAATCCCGCCTAGGAGACGGTGGGCCTCTTTTGCTGAAGGTATTTAAGGAGTGGTTGAAAAACACCCTGCCCCGCTGCCATACCTGGATCCAGGACCAGATGGTGCTAGAATCTGATGTCTCCTCGTATGTCCCCGTCTTGCTCTTTCTGCTTGTGCAGTTCCACCGGGCAGAGTGCAGCAAAGGAAATAGAAGAACATTTTGTCAGGGCGTTTGCACATAAGGAAGCCTGCTGGGGAGGAAGAGTTGCAGCCTCCTCGTTTGCAGAAAATAGTGGAGGAAGAGGCTACCAGTGGCTACTAATCCAGATGGCTATATAATATGCGCTACTCCCTGGAGAACATGAGTAGGAGGGTGCTCAGCTCATGTCCTGCTGCGGGCTTCCACTGGCATCCAACAGTATGTGAACAGAATGCTGATCTGATATGTCCTCGTGCTGAATGAGCTCAGGTCTTCTGGTCTTCTTATGTTTCCACTAGAGCAGGCTCCCAGGCATCTGCTGGGGAGAGGGTGCCAAGCGGGGGACAACTGACACGTGCAGAAGGTTAAAGCAAATGCCCTGTGAGGAAAAGCAATAAAAGGGCTTAAAATGCATACATTAAACAGTTCATCACAAGCTCAGAAATCGTCTTCAACCACAAATTGCATTTGGGTCTCATTCGGTTTTGAGAGTGGGAAGTGGGCAACAGAGGATCAAAAATGATCTCGAATGAATCGGTTCATTTTTGGTTCAAAAATTATCTCAAATTAATTTCTCCTTCATCCCTATATATGCTATATAATATCTTCAGGATGAAAAGCAGAAGAATGCCTATTGCTGAGAAGCAAAAACGGGCAAGAGCTATTGCTGTTTGTCCATCCTTATGAGCTTCCTCTGGTCATTTTGGGATCCTGAATTTGAAAAGGCTTGATCTGATCAGATAAGAAAAGCTTCCTCTTTGCAATGTGCCAACAGGAGCAAGGGGACTTCTTCCCCTTTCCTCTTGTGGCTGCTAAAATTATAAAAACCAAACAAATCATACCAGAAATAAAACAATGAAAATCAAATGTGATTTTTACATGGCAGGCACATTTCACCACAGGAATTATTAAGACACCTTTTCCTTGATTTAAGAAAGGTTTTTTTAAAAAAAGTATCAGTAGTTTATTAATTTTTTCATTATCTGTAACAATGAGAATAAAAGAGAGAGATTATAAATGAAATTAGAACAAGGCATTTTGAAAAATAAAGATATCATTCCTTTGGGTGGTACAAATGCAAAAGGGGCTTTCAATAATTAAATTATGTCCTCGTTGTAATAGCCTTGGGCATTTTCAGACTTATTGAAAACTCAGACCTTTTTCTTCCGTGGAGGTAAAAATAAAAAGGGGAAGAAGAGTTGAAATGGAGGAATTGGGTGTGGTGGAGAGGTTGGACATTCTCTGGGATAAACTTTGAAACTAAGAGGAAATGGCGTGCAAGAACATAATAATCAGTGCCGACCAATGTGCCCCCCACCCTTAGGGCAAAATCTTGAATGATGCAGTCCTATCACCCCTACAGAAGATGCACATAGACTTCCTAATTCGAAGGTCCATGTTCCTCCGATGCCTGATCTGAGATGAGGCAGTGGGAACCACCATGGCTTTGAACTGGATATTTATTTATATTTATGATTTATTTATGATTTCATTTAGATTCTGCTAATCAATCATCTAGCAGGACTCTCTAAGCAGATTGCAAGACACACAAAATCAAAAGTATAAGTGACAATATTGTTAATAAGGCAATGGTATTTATTTTTTGCCAAAGGGCACTTTCTGGTCATCTAGATTCAGTGCTGTGGAGGGGAGGAGCAGGAAGCTGGACTACTGATTAGAACCAGTGTAACTCCGCATCATAGACTGTTCCTCTACTGGACCCTTTTTTCCATGCTTCACCCCCGCCCCCCGAGGTCCAGCTGTGAGCTTGTGAAGAGGCAACTGATGTGGTTCTTTCTGCCCCAGCTGCCAAGGGGCACAGTGGAGCTTGGCCTTTGGAGTCCAAGACTGCAGGATCATGGAACTGAAACTCCAAGGAAAGCTTCTCAGATGATGTCAGAAGACCTTAGCTTCTTTATTCACCATTTAGATAGCAGTTCTTGCCTTATCTGTTCCTTATCCTCAGGTCAGTTCATCCTCACACCAACCCTGCAAAGATATGGGTTAGTTGAAGTGTTCCATGAAAAGGCTCTGAATGTTCATAATGCCTGTGGTGATTACTCAAGTATTATTACCAAAATACTAGGCCAGAAACATCAGGATTATATCAGAGGTTGTGATTCATTGGAAATATATTCTGTGCACTGCCTCTTGAAGTAAATGGAAGATGCACATGGATGCAAGAATTTACCATTTCACCCCTTCACAGTGAGATACAAAGGAACAGATCCTAGTGGTTTATGGCCATGGACTCTCTCCCAGCCATAGAGCTCCGGAATCAGCATCATTTCTAGTTCTCTACAGTTTTTAGAGTTTGGGGAACAACTTTTTTTAGTTAGAGTAATATGTTTGGCCCATACAGTCAGCAGTATTATTTGATTTAAATGAGGCAGAATTTTTCAACAGGGGAGTATTCATCCATTGTATCTACTTCAGTCTACAGAACTGAGATCCAGGTTCTACAGGAAAAGCATTTTCTTTTCTGCTATGTAACCTCTAGGTGTCACTGTGGTATAGCATGATAGCACAGATACACAAATAGAAAGAAGGTCTATTTTGCTTTCATAATTAAATGCCACACAATTAATTATTCTAAAACTGCCCAAACTCTCTGGGTGGTTTATACCAGCACATGACAAATACAATGTAAAATGCACCATATTAAAATATCATAAAACAGTTTACCATAAAGAATTTAAAACTGCTCTAAAACAAAATCGAAACCAAAAAATTGCAAAATAGTACTTGTCAGGAACATGGCATTACCTAAAGAACCTATAAATAATTGAGGGTAGGGAATGATGAGCCTACAATAAATTTCTCATGTAGAAGACACACAGATGTTAAATCCACAGATGAAACAAAGCTGGGTGGAATAGCAAATACCATGGAAGACATAGATAAAATACAGGGTGAGCTCAATAGGTTAAAATGCTGGGCAGAGCAGAATCAAATTCAATAGGTACAAACATCAAGTCCTCCACTTAGGAACAAGAAGCCAAATGCACCACTACAAAAAGGGAAATACTTGGCTCAACAATACCACAAATCAGAAGGATCTTGGGGTTGTTGTAGATAACAAGTTAAATATGAGGCCACAATGTTATGCAGCTGCAAAAAGGGCAAATGCTATTTTGGGCTACATTAACAGAAGCATCACTTCCAAAACACGGGAAGTACTAGTTCCCCTCTACACAGCACTGGTTAGGCTTCATCTGGAGTACTGTGCCCATTTCTGGGTACCAAAGTTTAAAAAGGATGCAAAAAAGCTAGAAAGGGTGCAGAGAAGGGCAACAAGGATGATTCAGGGACTGGATGCAAGACCATACAAGGAAAGATTGAGGAAACTAGGCATGTTCCGCCTCAAGAAGAGAAGACTGAGGGGTGATGTGATAGCATTCTACAAGCACCTCAAAGGCTGTCACAAAGATGAAGGCCAGGATCTCTTGTTCATTCCAGAGTTCAGGACATGGAATAATGGACTTAAGTTAAAAGAAACCAGATTTACACTAGATACCAGAAAGAATTCCCTCACTGTCAGAGCAGTGTGACAATGGAACCTATTATCTGGGGAAGCTGTGGGATCTCATTTGCTGAAGGCATTCAAAAAGCATCTGGACAGTCCTCTGAGTGGGATGGTGTGACTTGGTGTCCTGCAACAATGGGAGGTTGGACCCAATGACCTTCTGACCCCTTCCAACGCTACTATTCTATGATTCTAAGAGTTGGCAAATACCACTTTGGACTGCAAGTAGGGCTAGGGGTACAAATATTTGAGTGTTTAAAATTATAACTGTAAATAATTAAATCTTTGCATGTATCCATTCACAAATCAGGGGGGTGTTACAGGAGAGTCTTCTCCCTGATGTACTAATGTTTATACAGAGAGGATTTTCACACCAAACCAAACCAAACTTGGGGTGGGTAGGAATTAGATAGTCTACCCCCTGCTGGTGGACTGATTTCATAGCGCTAAATGCCAATTACATTGGGCCGCACTACACATCAGGCAAGTGAGGAAACGCAGCAAGAATATTTCTAGATCAGATTTTAAAGGCCGCAGACAAAAATAAAACCATTCCATGTTCAAATGGGACAGTGGTGTGAATAAGAGTTTCAACTCCCAGTGTTCTGAAAATGTAATAAGTCAATACAGTGGATAAAATAAAAACATCTATACTAAGGCAGTTCCCTGGGCAGCATGAGCATTGAGTATACACCTCTCTACTCTTAATAGAGAGTTGGCTATTTATAAAGTTGTAACTTTAAAAGGCAGTCTTATTGACGTTACAGCAATATATGTGAGTCCGGCAAAAAAAAATAAAAAATAAAAAAGATTAAACATTATCTCAGAGAAGTCCAGTATAGTTTAGTGAGAGATCAAAGAGTTCCATTAACAGTGCAGCAGGAGGTAAAATATGTGTAGCAAAGGTTTATGTAGCTCTGATGAGAGACCCCTGGGGAACTGGAAGGGACTCAGTAGGGGGAAACTACAGAAGGAAAGAAAGGAGGGGGTGGGTGGCCAATTATTGCTGATCTACAAGGTGGAGGTAGAACAAATGATTCCAATGGCAGTTTCCCCAGGACGCACCCTGAATACCAAAGGTGATCACTGGAACAGAATTGGAATGAGAAGGGAAGCCGTTGAAGAAAGAGCTGGAGTTCAGTGCAGCAGAACAAAATTGTCTAGACGTTGGGCAAGAGCCTTGTGTTCATGAGTCAAAATTTTCAAGTCAACAGCAGCTTGCTTCAGCAAAGACCGGTAGTTGATTGATGAACACCTAGTACTCAACAGCTGATTAAATATAATTTACCACTAATCCATTTATAGTTGATTAGTGGTTTTCAGCCGGTCATGAAAGGTATGCCCATTGGAAATTGGAAATATTTATATAAAAACAGCAACAGCAAGGGTGCAACTAAGAGCTGATGTTCTCTTGATGATGATCTTTATCTAGTCACACTGGCATTCTCCATGCACAAAAGGCAGATATCTGCTCGTCTGGGGAAGCCTCAAGGTTTGCTAGAGCACAAAATCTCTTCACAAAACGCTACAGGAACCTGGATATCTAAAGGAATGCTTGCGCCCATATATGCCCTCCCTCCCCTTGAGATCAGCAATGGATGCCCTTCTCTGGGAACCCTCTGTGAATGATATTAGGAGGGTGAGTACCCGGAGGAGGGCCTTCTCTGCGGTGGCACCCCATCTATGGAATGCACTCCCCAGAGAGGTCTGTCTGGCGCCGTCGTTATTTGTTTTTTGGCACCAGGCTAAGACCTTTTTATTTAAAACTTATTTTAATTGCTAAATTATTGTATTAATTAGGATTTTAAAATTAGCCGAGAATGCACCGGGGGTTTTAAAAAAATTTTTCTTTTAAATTGTTATATTATTATTATTTATGTATGTTTTATGTATTTTTTGTGAACCGCTCCGAGGCTTTGTTGCGATGGGGGCGGCACAGAAATGTTCTAAACAAACAAACAAACAAATAAATAAATGAGATGGTCAACATAAATGTCTCTGCAGGCTAAAGGAAAGGCAGCCTTCTCCCATTCAAGAGCGCCTGGGTTTGAAGGCCTCCTGGCAAGGCCCTCTGTTGGTTGCAGCAGTCAGAAGCATCACTGGTGGGAATATGAGCCAGGGGCATTCTAAGCTTTGGAAAGCCCTGCCGAGCATGACTCACTTTCCATGGAAATTTCCCTGCCCTGAAAGGGCATTTTTATTAGACAGCCCTTTGGCTTCCCTGCTATTCAAGTGGGTTTAATGGTTTGGCTGCTAATTATTTCCTCCGTTGTATTTTAATGTATTATAATTATTGCATAGCATTTGTACCCCACCTTGCTTCCTCTTGCAAGGAACCCAAGTTGCAACAAGGGTCTCCTAATCTCCATTTTATCCTCACAGCAGCCCTGTGAGGTAGGTCAGGCCAAGAGTGAGTGACTGGCCCAAAGTCACCCACTGAGCTCCATGGCTGAGTGGGGAATCGAACCTGGATCTCCCAAGTCCTGGTCCTGTGCTCTTAACTACTACACTACACTGTCTCTAATTTGGCTCTAATTTGTCTCCATGTTAGGTTTTCTTTTTTTTAATGTATATGTTTATGGTGAAGTTCACCAAAACTAAGCCAAATCTAAATTAGAAAACAAAACAAAACTGGAAATAATAATTGATAAAATGGAAATAGCAAGTATAAGAGTATAATACCTGGTATATCCATTATACATAAGGTTCGACCAAGACAGACAAGTATCCATATAAATGTCCATCCAAAAGTGGCATCTTGCATGCTATCCACTCACACACTAAAAACATTCAGGCCCTTTTAGTAGACTTTGGTAGATGATTGCATGAGCAAAATCTCCATGTTGCACAGACTTGAGGCGAGGTTCAGGGGAAAGATTTTGCATAAGATTTTGGCTTTTTTCCCCTGTTGTGGCACTCTGGCTGTGAAATGAGCTGCCCAGAAAGGCTTTCCTGCTAATTCCATTTGGTGCAAGTCGACCCAGCTCACAGATTTGAATCTTTATGATGGGCTGAAGTTTGCAAATCTTTAAAACAAGGAAATTTGTATACCATTAGCCAGCTTATACAAATCTGGACCCAAGAAGCATGTGATTCTTCAATATGCATTTCAGGAGCCAATTTGCCCAAAATGCACATAATCCATGATTTGTAGAGACTGTATGAAGTTGTGAAATTCACATGATTTGCATGAATTTTCTCAGGGTTTTTTCCCCCTAATATGCAAAATGTAGCTAGTCTTGGGGATGGAAGTCTGTGCAAAAAACCTGACTTGTCCTGCTTCTAATTATCAGATTGGGAGTAGGTAGAACAACTACTGAATTCCAAAGAGCGTGCTCATAGATGGAAGCTTTTCAGGGGCATCTGCTTATCCACCATGGGAACCAGGATACTAGGCCTGATGGGCCATGGGTGTCATCCCATGGGGCTTCACTAGACATGTGTAAATCAGTGTATTTCTAGTCCATGCCACTTTTTGTGAATTTTAGCAGATGATTTCATAAGCAAAATCTCTGCCCTCATATAGGCTCAGGTACTTGAAAAGGATTTCACTGAAGATTTTTAATATAAGGCCATTCTTAGACACCAAATTCTTTTATTATTAGCAGAAGGAAGGATATGGGAGCCGCGGCTACGGGGTGGTACAAAGTGAAAAGGAAGGGTTTCCCCAGGACATGAAGCCCAGTCATGCCCGGCTCTAGGGGGCAGTGCTCATCTCCATTTCTTAGCCAAGGGAGACACTGTTTCTCCACAGAAAGTTTCTGTAGTCGTGTGGCTGGCATGACTAAATGCCAAGGCACACGGAATGCTGTTACCTTCCTACTGAAGTAGTACCTATTTATCTCCTCGCATTTGCATGCTTTTGAACTGCTTGGTTGGCAGAAGCTGGGATGGAGCAACAGGAGTTCAACCCATCATGCAGGTTCGAACTGCTGTTCTTTCGGTCAACAAGCTCAGAGGCACAGCACTTTAACCCACGGTGCCACCCGCATCCCTATACAAAGATAGATAGATAGATAGATGGATGGATAGATAGATAGATAGATAGAGTGCAAAGCATGACAGACTGTACTCACAGCTCTCCCCATTTTAAAGGGTGCCAGTATTCATTATTAAAATATTTTTCATGGGTTGCTGCACTCTTGAAATACAGTGGAATAGGGAAGGCACAATCTGGCTTGCAAGGGTTCCAAAGAACCTGTCAAAAATCCCGAACTGTCATGGTTGCAGTACCAGCAGTGTGTGTGTCTTGGGCTGTGGTACATCAGAAAGGAGGAGAAAGCGAGAGAGAAGGAAGGGTGAGAAGGAAACAGAAAAGAAGACTCTGCCTGGCAAACTTTCCTCCAGCCTGAGAATTGTACTTTTACATTTGTGCCAGTTACAGTAATTAGTAAACTTGTTCTTAATAGTGTTGTTAAAATGTAATTTTTTCACACTTCCTCTGACTTTGACACTGCTGCTTTTGAAACTTCATTTTGCACTTTGTTCCATTGTTCTTTAATCTGCTGCACTTTGCATTTAGTATCACTGAAATTTCGCACTTACTATGTCAATAACATCTGGCAAAATTGCCACCTATTAAGAGTAAGTGTTCCTTTTTTTCCCTTCCCTTCCTTCCCCTCCTGCGAGAAATGTGATGGTGTATTATATTGGTTTCCCTTGAGAGGCTAAGGAGACCATTTTGAAGCAGATAAATGCATTAAAGAAATAACCTGAACTATGAGAGAAGGTTAACGAAAGTCAGAAACTTTTAAAAAACGTTTTATTCCCTTTGTTAAAAAGCAACCTGTACATGTGAGGAGTGGCTAAATGCTGGACTTTAACGATGTCAGGGCATCTGGATGGACGATGGAAGTGTCGCTCTGAGTCCATGGTCTCATGCACTTTCATGGGCTTTCGTGAATGCATATGAGTCCTTCTCCATCCATGTTTGCACAGCCTTCTTAGTATCAGTTCAGTGAAGAGCTAAGGCAAATGATACGGCGTAGTAGCAAACCCATTCTGGGAGAGCCAGCCGTATGGAGCGAAAACAGCATCATCTGCACACCTGGTTTCCATAATACAAAAACTATTTAGAAAAGAAATTCAAGGCAAGAAGAAACTGAAATCGACTCAGTGAGCGTTAAGCAAGTGGGGGGGGGGAATTAAGGGTGGTGGTGGGGACAGAAAACTGGTTATGGAGAGGGGAAATGGAATGGGGTAACTTGAAATCTTGCTGGACACATGAACCGGGGCACTGTGAGGTTTTTAAGTTGTATATTCTTAGGTGGTTCTGCAAAAGATTTGCAAGTCTGTGGCTGGTTCAATCTGAGTTGAGGAAGTCAGCAGATAGAACAATAGGCAATGTATTCATATGTTCAGCATGGTTTAGAAACAGAGCAAGTCAGAAGGGGTCTCCCAGGCCATCTAGTCTGACCCCCAGCTCCAGCCAGCCCCTTCATGCCTACCATGTGCATGTCTAAGCTATCCTTTACTCCCTAGTAGGCATGTTTAAAATTACAGTGGGAGTGTAAACATTCCAGGGTTGTGCTTCCATGCACCCACAACACGCAATCTCACACACATGCACTAGACACAGCAGATGATCTAATACAATGTAGGATTTCTTTTCCAAAGGGAGGAATTTAAATATATGCTTACCATTCGAATTAAAATCAATGTGGCTTGATATTATTTGTCTAGAATTATGTCCATACTAACTTTTGCACATCCTCTTTTCCTTTAGGGGTATGTGAGAATCCCATTCAGTTTATTAAACATCAGAACTTCTCTCACTGAATCTTAATGCAAGCATGTTTTGGAATAAGACTTGCATCATATTCCCAAGATTATGGCTGCATAAGAATATGAGCACTTTAAAATGCACATCTTGGAAAACAACTAAAATATGGGTTTTTTACACTTTGCACATGAAGGAAAGGCATGCATTTCTGTGCATACCTGAAAAATGTGCACCAAGTTCAACTTTTATTTGCTTGCCTTTTTTCCTGCAAGGACTGAAGGCTGAATACATAATCATCTTCTACAAATTATTTCCAGAACAACCTCTGAAACAGGTTAATCTGAGAATGAGTGACTGCCCCAAAGTCGCCCAATGAACTTCATGACTGAGAGGAGACTAGAACTCAGATCATCTAAGTCCTAGGCCAGTGATGGTGAACCTTTTAGAGACCAAGTACCCAAGCTGCAACCCAAAACCCACTTATCGCAAAGTGTCAACACTGCAATAAAACCTGAATACTGAGGTTTTAGTTTAGAAAAAACAACTCATACAATAACATCTTTTTCTTAAAGAAAAACACAACAACAGAGCTTTCAATGATACAAGCACATAAATATCCTTGGCAGCGCACTGACCGGCCAAGCGAAAGCTCGGACAAGTCGCGGCTAATGAGTCGCGGCTCGTGACGTCATTGCCTGGCGCCACTACTCCTTTCCGAGCATGCACATGGCCCCTATGTGCGCTGTTATCTGATGCTTGGCTGCTGGGGAGATGCTGGGGCAACTTGGCCCACTGCGGCACACGTGCCATAGGTTAGTCACCACTGTTCCAGACTAATACTCCAACCATTACACCACACCTCACAGTTTTAGCAACAGTAACAACTAAGCTTGCATTTGGAAGTGGGAATGGGGCAAACCAAACATTAAGGTAGAACTTGGAGAACTCAAATGTTTCCAAGTGTTGCTGATTCTCCGGTTCCCACTTTTCTTCATTATAGAATGCAGATTTATTGGGTAGAACTTTTGTTCCCAAGTAATCCTTTATACAGAAAAATATCATCCAGGTTGCTGCTTCTGTTGTTTCAGCCATATTTTTGGCCTGCCTTTCCAGTCCTCACATCCCCGGGACAACCAATGGGAGCCTTAGACATGGTGTCATGCAGACCAGCAGGACACATTCATGGGGAATTGACCTATCAGACCTCCTCTTGGATGTCCAGCTAAACGTGATGAAAAGCAATGCTGCCAGGAGGATAGACTTTCTCACTAGGCTGGTCTCCTGTCAGGATCACCCATGATGAACTGATCCGAGCTGAGAGAACAGACTAGCATGCAGCCACCCTCTTCAGGAGTAATGGTTGTGCCAGCAGAAGAGACTGCATCTCTCTAATGGTGAAGCGGGTGGAGAAACCTCTGAAGAGCAACTGCTGGGCAGCAGTGGTAGTTGGATGAGGCACCTTTGGAGGTCTGTTTGAAGACAAAGGAAGTGATGCCCAAGCTAAGTCTGGTTAACTACAGAAGAAGGTAATGATAAACTGCTTCTGAATATTTCTTGCTGTATGATGAAGAAGTCCAAAATGAAACAAGAAATAGTGCCAGAAGATGAGACCCCCGAGTCAGAAGGCACTCAAGCTTTGTACTGGGCACGTACAAAGGACAAATATATCACCAATGACGCAACTAGATCAAAACCAAAAGGAAGTCTAGTGGCACAGAGGTGAAAGGGAAATCTGATGCTGCACGACTGGAAGATGGAAGTAAGAGGTACGCATCAATGCAAACTGGAAACTGTAAAGCAAGGAACAGAACAGTTACACATCATAGTGCCTGGCATGTGATAACTAAAGTGGACTGGAATGGATCGTATTCAGAAGAAATTGGGTTCCCTAATACTGAGGCAAGAAGTAGAATGGAGCTATACTGCAAAGTCTGACTGAATCATATCCATCATAATTCTTGAAAAATCTATCAACTTAACTATCATTCAAGTCTATGCTTCAACATCAGATGTTGAAGAAGAAGAAGAAAAAGGGAAAGTGTTTGTGCAGGCATGCAAAAGAAATTAATAATGCAACAATCAAGACATGCTGATAATTCTAGAATCCTGGGATCCCCGGAATGCAAAAGCAAGAAACAAAGTAGAATAAATATTATGAAAAATTGGCCTAATGGTCAGAAACATAGCAGAAGAATGACTCAAATAATTCTGCAAAGCCAACAATATGTTTATAGTAAATATATACCTCAGGAAAGCAACTGAAGGACTGAACACATGGGGATCAGCACATAGCCAACAGAAATATCAAATACTTTATGTAATTGGAAGTAGAAGACAGAGATTCTGAATTTTCACTGCCAAAGCAAGACCAAAGGCAATTTTGGTAGGTGACCATGAAGTCTTAATATCAACAGAGTAAAGTTGAAAAAGATCTCCAACAGAAGCATAGTGCTGAAATACAAGTAAAGAATTTGAAGTCCACATAAATAACAGATTTGTATTACTGAACTCATTGTTTCATTCTCACTGACTCCCAGTTCATTTACAGGCACAATTCGATATAAAGGTGTTTGCCCATGAGGCCCTTCAGAGCTTGGGGCCACAGCCTTTCCCCCTGTTTCTGCCCATGTCCTGAGATCATCTGAGCCTCTGCTCCGGAAACCTCCTCATACTGAGATTTGGCCGATGGTTATTTGTGAGTTGGCCTGTGTGGTAGCCCTGAATTGTGCAATGGCCTCAGGACCAGAGGCCTACCTGGTCCGTATGTTATCAACTTTCCAGTGCCAGGCAAATGCCCTTCTTAAAAACTCCCCCAAGCTTTTCAGATTAATTTTTACCTGCTCCTTGTTATCCTTCTTATGGCCTTTGAAAACTTACACTGTGGCATTGTCCTCTGTGTTTGTAGCTGCTCAGACGTTGCAGCTGCTTCGATATGAATCTGCTGCTTGGAAAAGTATTCTTGCTGGTGGTGCTGCATGTAAATTCTTTGTGTTTAAAATTATATGTATTGGTTATCTGATTGGTTTTATTGGATTTTGTTTGTCTTACATGCCACCCTGAGTACTTCAGCTATTAGGGATACTCATCAAATGACATAATAACAATGGGGACATGACCTGAAGGGGACTGAACTTGCGAACGTCTGTATGTGTGGTATGTGCTGCATGATTGACCTATTCCTCCTGCTCGCATGGAGCCCAGAAGGCAGGGAAGCCGTGTGCTCCATGTGGAGACCCTGCACCTATGCTGATTGCTGTATCAAAGCGCCTTTGTCACATCTGGCAGTCAAAATCAGAAGTGAATTCAAGGCATGGGTTGCACAGCCTACCACTTTGATTTCCAAAGGGAACTCCTTCAGAAAAAGTTGGAGGCCAACAAAACTATGATGGAGCATCATTTGCTGCCATGTAGAAGGAACACGCAGTATTCCACATGTTGCTAAATATTTGGAATATACAGTAGTTCACATTTGCTGCCTTACTGCCTGCTTACCTATCTCCACCTCCTTCTTATTACAATTTACATGAGAAATGTGTCAGAGTTTTCTTCATTATATGTAATAATAGCCAGAAGAAAGAAGAAGGAGAAGGAGAAAGAGAAGGAGAAGAAGAAGGGGTGATGTGTTACTGGCTTCAACTGTAAATGCCTATCATGGAGGACACTGAGGTAGCAGAAGAAAGCTCATTTTAATATTGTCGCTGTTTTCTTTCTTCCACATATACAATTAAGGCTCAGCTATTTGCATCTGAATTGATCCTGAATTATAATATGGAGTTTACATACCACTGGTTACAAATAATGAGGTAGAAGAGAGCAACAATTGCCTTCCTCCTCCCAGATTTTTCCTTGTCTCCGAATTCCCCCTTTCTTTCCTTTATTGGCGACCATGTAACATCTTTTCTCTGACATGAATGCATTTTCCCTTGACAGAAATGACTCCTTTGACAGTGCTGGTTTTGAAATAATTTTAAGGGCACAAAGGATTGTTCCTTACCACACAACTAATGAACATCAACGTATATAAAAAGGGCTGATGTGTTGTCCAGTGTTATCCAAGTGGATAATGCAGAACTCATGGCTAGCCCCTTTGTTATGAGCACCAAAGTCACTTTGAATTTCTTAATTTAGAAAGGATTTGTCTCTCCCTCCTCCCTCCCTGTAACAATCATTGGGAAGGTATAAAAAAAGAAATGCTTGCAGGCTCGTTCAGCTCCGGAGACAGGGAATGTTTCTTCTTTCGTGGCTATTAGGAAGAATACAGCTGGTTCAGACTAAAGGACAGTATGAGTGAAAATTGGGTCCTGACATTCCCCACCCAGTTTGTGGGTGGCCCAAATGGGGACAAAATATTGTCCCATATTCTCCAGAGAGAAGCTCTTCAACATTAGTTCATCATTAGCAGTGGCAACTAGGAATGTATGAGAAATTAGTTTTAGTTTGCGTTTAATCAGAATTTAGCTCGTTTACAGTTCTTGGACCCAAATGCAATTTGTGGTTGATGTCTGCACATTCAGTTTTTTGCATATTTAAACTTTTGCTAACCACGCAGACAGCCTTAGCCATTGGGAAGCATAAAAAATGAAATATAATTAAGAAATGAGCACATCTTTATATATCACACCTTTTCTGTTCTTGCAAGAAACCCAAGGCAGCTTACATGTTCTTCCCCATTTCCATTTTCTTCCTACAACAAGCTTATGATCTTGATTAGGCTGACAGCTATTCTCTGCCAACCCATGAGCTTAATGACTGAATGAGAATCAGAAGCTAGGATTAAGAAGTCCCAATCCAGGACTGTACCACACCAGCGCTTTCTGAGAGTGTGATGAAATTTGCAGGTTATGCACTCAAAGAATGTGTAGACTTGAAAAATGTGCAGGAAAAAGTGGTCCCTTTGAGAAATCTACAGCAACAAGCTTCAATGAATGGGAGACAATGCACACAGTTGATGTGTACATGTGGAAGATATGTGCGTGAAAAGAAAAAGGACAGAGCTTACAATCTGACGTGGCCATGAGACAGAGGAAGCTAAATAGAACTGAAGCGTAGAGTAGGATGGGCCCAGTAGGACCACTAAGAGCAACCCCCTGCTCTGCTGCCACGTGTGGTCACCCAGCCAGCTTCAGGGCCACATATTTCCGGCTTAGCAAAGGCAGGCACAGTTGAAACCAGACAACAGAGCTAAGTTCCACTTTTGCGGATTGGCACATCCTTAGTTGCCACAGTGGTTGTCTGACTACTAAGTAGCTTCCTCCGCAGTTCCTTAAATTGTTGCCACACACAAAACTGGTACATAATATTTAGAGAGTGTTTGGCAAAATGACTTTCTTTAAGGGAAGAGGCAGACAAGGGGAATGTTTGCAGAAATACTCTTGGAAATCTCCCATAAAGGGACAGTTTGGCTGAGCTGCAGACAAAGCTTTCCTCTCATCCCTTGAAACAGACCACCAAGGAAGGGCTGGACTTCCTCACCTCCGATTCCCATTCTTCAAAGCCTTCCTGACTCTGAATATGAGGCTTTATTTAGCCATCATGAATAATGACCACTGAAAGAACTGGCTTCTCCAAATTAACCAGATCTCCTTTTAAACCCATTGAAGCTCTCAGCCCTCACATTTGCAGTGAGTGCCATCAAGTTAATTATATGTTACTGGAAGTATTTCCTTTCTGTCCGCCCTGAACTGCTGCCACTCCACTGCTGTGTGTGAGGGACTCCTTTCTATTCCAGTATGAAGCCCAAAGGAAGGGAGAAAACAGTCTCTATCCACTCTCTCTGTATCATTCATAATTTTATAACACCACTTCATATTCCCCTCCACTCCCTACACTGTATGTCCCTGCCATTTTTGAGAAGGAGCAAAGGTGGATATTTACCAGCCACCAACTCATATGATCCTCACTGTCATTTGCCATTGGCAGTCCTGATGATTTATTAACCCGCGGTGAGGAAGAAGTAGATGCTGGCACTGTTTCAGAGGTTTCGCCCCCTTGAATGTTCTAATTGCTCCTTTTGGTAACTTCTCCACTTCTCAGGATGGCAAATCGTGAGCGGAGCCGGCTGGAGCCAGGGGTCAGACTAGATGACCCGGGAGACCCCTTCTGACTAGCTCTGTTTCTATGTTTCTTTCCCCAGTGCTCAAAAACCTTGTGCAAGGCATGGCAGCTGTGCAGATCACCTCTGCTGTGGGTCACACAGAGCCCAGAGTGCATGTAAACCTCCAAATTTGGATGCTTATATGGCTCTGCCATGGCGGTGATAACATTTTCCATGCATTCAAACATCCGCTTCCACATCCACTCAGTGTTAATTTTGGCTACGACCATAATATTACACCTTCTATCTATGCTGAACACAGTACCGAAGGCTTGAAGACCGAGGGTTTGGATCCGAAGTGAGATGCATGGGTAGGTGAGAGATGTTTTAATTGGAATGCAAATTCTAAGACATACACACTTTCTAGAATTTTGCAATGCAATTCATGAATAAAGGACGAGCATACACAAACATGAAAAGGGCACACAAAATGCATTCTGCTGGGAAAAACAACTTTAAAAATGCATCTATTTTGGAAAAATGTTTACCTCCTAATGTGGGCATTAGGAGAAATGAACATGACAATATATTAGCATTTATATGCAAACAATTAGACGATAATGATGGTACAAGCTAATGAAAAATCTAGTTGGAAAAACTTAATTTTGACAGTAAAAAGACACAAGGATCTGAGCCGAATCAAACCTGGCAGATTCCTTCATCCCTAGTGAAGTGATGTCACAGGTGACATGGTTGAACTCTCTTGGAGAACCCATGAAGCTTTAATGTATTAGATTACATGTTGTCCTTGTCGCTAAAACATATAAATTGCTCACAAGATTATGCCAGTGCCTACAGAAAGAAAAGGCCTGAATAAATTTATGTAATTATTTCTTGCTTTTCTATACTGCCTAATAGCCAGGTGGTACACAACACATTTGTTCTTGAAAAATTTGCTCTCTAGGCGGTTCACAACACTTTTTCCTCTTGAAACATTTGGGATCTTTATTCCACTAGAGGTCACAGTTCCCTGTTTTGCAACATCTGTGCAAACCAGCACCTTTTCTTCTGAACTCTCCTACCGATGACCCAGTTCCTGTCAAAGCATAATCATTTGCTTCTAGAAGCAGAAAATACTGAAGGGGCAGAAACTTTATCAAGTGGAGCAGGGATGAATTCTGTACATTTCTGAACAATGAGGGCAAGTGATCATTTAATGAAACATTTGCACTCATGTTTGATCCCCATTTTGTTACCCTTGCTCCAAAAGGACAAGTTACAGGAGCTCCCTTTCAGTCAGTTGAATAAAATAAGCACTAGGGGTCCATTTAATTCATTCAGAGTCCCTTTAATATCTTTGATACTTCATGAACTAAGTGATACACAACCCATATGCACTGCGCATGAGAAGCTGTTAGAGACAGTCCATACAAGACAAAGCAAATCATTTTTTTAGCAATAATTAAGGAAGGTATGATTATTATACTGGGGTCAGTAATGGCCCCAGTCTGTGAGACTCTCATTGAAACTGTAAAGGATGCTACACTGGGACAGTTAGGAATGAGAAATTCATTGTAATTCATTTTTGATCAGAATTTATCTAGTTAGCACTCTCTAGATTGAATATGGACTCAAACACAAGCCATAGCTGAAGTCCATAGATTTCTGAGCTTTGCCATGTCTTTTGCTGATGGGAAAGAATGCTTCTGACAATATGCACGCAAGATTGTTTCCACAGGAATACATTTCAGTCAATGGGAAAGGAATACGTGTTTCTCAAAGATGCACACATTCATAAAAATACACACAAAAATACCCACAAAATGTTCATGATAGTCACAGTGTATAATCTGATGCAGTGTGATCAAGCTTCAGGAAGGAACTCGGAGAACTTTGGCAAACTGAAGTTTTACTGATTTGCACATCCCTAAGCACATGGTGTGTCTTGGTGGCGTTGCGTTGCTCATGTGCCTCCCTTGAGAGATCAATGCCACCTGCACAGGCACTTCTGATCCTCCCTTCATTGACTGGGAGGAGCGAGTGGAGGGCACCTTGCTTACATTCTTCTGGTCAGTTGCCTGTTGAAGGCTGGTCTTTTGCCATTTCTCCTCCCAAGATCAAGACAAGAGATTTCTAACAACAGTCTTTTTTTGTGCTAAAGCAAGCCAGCTGATGTTGTGTGTGCACACTCTGATGCATTTCCTAGACACACACAAGAAATGGCCTGTTTTGGTGGGATTGATAGCTTAGACTCTGAAGATGATGGGGAGTTGGCTGAATCAGACCAGGCTCAGCGCTCACACTCTGATGATGGAATGGTTGTTGTAACAGATGGGCTACACCTACAGACTCCCACCTGCA
The DNA here is from genome assembly GCF_004798865.1 of Varanus komodoensis. NCBI lineage: Eukaryota > Metazoa > Chordata > Lepidosauria > Squamata > Varanidae > Varanus > Varanus komodoensis. The sequence goes on from NW_025335761.1 coordinate 48,945,437, forward strand.
ATGGCAGCCTGAGCCTGCTCTGGATGAAAGTAGCTCAAGGATACCCACGGGGCCCTGTCCGCCTCCTGCCTGTGCGAGGGCGGAGATTTGGAAATTTGGATAGACAATGCCAGCCTCCTGAAGATGTGGACCCGAGGGTCCTCCAGCACAGCCACAGGGTGGCCCAGTTAGGGGCTCAGAGTGCAGAACACAGGTGCGCCTGGTTCCACAGCACCCCTCCTTCCAGAGACCAGCCCTGAAGGTTTCATAATCAAAGCTTTGGGCAAAGGGGAGCAGAGAGGAGTCAACACATCTCCTGCGTATGCTCAGATGCTTGTGAATGCTTAGAGTTTTCTATATACGTAGAATAAAGATGCTTACAAGAGGTGCTGGAGAGACCATCTTGCTGGAAGGGAATGCCTAGCTCACAACAGCTAGGCTGGCTTTGTGATACAGAAGGAGTACTGCAGCAGCCATTAAAAAAGAAGAAAAGGGACATCCACAAAGTTTGTAAGCCAGCTAACTGGGGAAGCATGGTTCATACTAAGAAGCCAATTCCACACTTAATCTCTTCCCCCATCCCATCCAAAAGGCCCAGCAAAGTATCTGAGTGGCACTATATCTTAAGGTCATGAGGTAGCATTTTTGCTGGAGTGTGTGTGTGTGTGTGTGTGTGTGTGTGGCCATCCCTAGTGTGGTAAGTCACATGCTATCTTGAGTAAAACACACGGAGAGACTTTTATAAGTCTCAGAGTTTCTGTAAGTCCCAGAGTGTCTTTTAATGTAAAAGAGGCTCTGATATTCCACTGAAATATTTTTTTCAGTCCACTGCTAGCAAGTATATGCAAGAAGAGGCATGTGGTGGGTGGGTGGGTAGATGGCAGGCAGATTGTCTGCAAGTTTTGTCCAGTGGCTTCCTTTGCAATCAGCAATTTTCCAGACTCAAGCAATGCTGTGGAGCCATCGGTAGCATTGGATCGGTTCTCTGGGATCACTTGATTGCCAGGGTCCAGGAACAGTTTGCATCCTGGCTGGATCTGCCTTTTGTTCCCTCCCCTGGTCGGCAACCCCAGTAGTGAAGCAATAATGAAAGTATGACCTCCAGGATTTCAGCCTTGCCGGACATACCTTTGCCCAAGTCTTTGGAGGACCCTGGTGCCCTCCAGATATTTTGAATTACAATTCCCATAGCCCTGATTATTAGGGACCAGCTGTGCATGTTGGGAGCCAACTATACCCCTCTCCAACATATCTGAAGAGCACCTGAAATTTGTAGGAGAAAAATGGTAAAGAGCTAAACACATGGTTTAGCAGGTTATGATGGATTTTCATGCAGGCTTCTGCTGCATCCCATCATCCCAGGGTTAAGCAAAAATTATGTTCTTAGCACTGGGGCCTTCTTTCCATACCATCTCCATCCCTGCTGAGGGTGTATGCATGCACCCTGCTGCCCACTGGCCAGAGCTTTCAATCAGAGTGCAGAACATCCTTTCTGCATAGTGGAGCTCACTTCATTGGAGCCCTGCCTACAAATCACAGATACTCTGGAGCAGAGGTGGGCGGGTGGATGTTTTGGACTTCAGCTCCCAGAAGCAGCTGCCAACATGGCCCATGAGCAGAATGCTACAGATCTAGACATCTAAAGATCTACCTCCCCTCTTCCCCTGTACCAGAGTGGACCATAGTTTGTGGGAGGAAGAAGTGGGAAGGGAAGTGGAAGGGAAGAAAGCGAAGCTTTGCTGGCTCTTCGTCTCTCCATTACTGCCATTATGAGACGTCAGCTGTGCCCTTGGTAGAACACCATGGATCTTCTAAGTATTTGCTCCTCCTGTAATAGGGTAGTCATACTAATTCTGTGCTGCAAGTTACTCCCACAGTTTTGGCCATTCCCATTTGATTTGGGAAAGAAGGAATTGCTTTAGAAAAGCATTCAATAAATTTTGGAGAAAGTCTCATAGGTTCCCTTCGAATTTCTGTTTGCCTTACTTAGGAGGTGGTCTAGGAGTCTGTGCAAGTCCTGTTTTTAATTTTACAATCTTCTCTTCAGCCTCACCTCAGATTTCTACACTTCAGGAAAAGTCCTGAGGAGGTCATCACAGGATCATTCCTCCCCTACGACCTTTCTGGATCCAGAAGTGCAAGTAGCCTGGAGGCTAGCAATGATAAGGAGAGCTCAGCACAAAACTAAATGCTAAAGTACCCTCAGGATGAGGCAGGGCAAGATCAACCTTTTTCACTTGGGAAGAAAGCAATCGGGAAGTTGGAGGTCAGATTTTGGCTCAGCGCTCGCTCTGCCTGCTGGAACTGGAGACAATTTTGCTGTCTTCATGCCAGCATTCTGGTGGATATAAAATGGAGACCAGGATGCCAACACAGTGGAGGCTATTGCAGGATAAAATGCCAAAATATTACAGGGGAGAGAAGAGAGAGAAAGAAAGAAGCTGCTCTACAAGTTGGTACCAATGGTGAGGCCTATCTGTGAGAAACAGTTGAAAATTTTTCTCCCCACTGAAGAAATTAACTGAAATTATTTCCTTAATTTCTCTGCCCACAAATAGGGTAGAGAATTTCAAGAAGCTATCTATGCACAGTGCTACACGATGTATGACACTTAAAAAAAAAAATCTCAGTTTTATGCCATATATTTCCCATGCAAAAATGTGCAAAAAAATAATACTTTTGTCAACATCATATTTATGACTTGCTTCAGTCGATGAAAGTTAGTCATCTCTTGGAAGTAAATTATTCCTTTAAATAGTTGGTTGTTGACTTATTTGCTCCATATGTCTTCTCACAATTAAAAATAACTTCAATACCATAATGTCTCAATTAAAATCAGAGGTAGAACTATGAAAAACTTTTCTGGGACTGTTAATTGATCCTTGCCTTGTACTTCAGTGTTTGCCATTGTCACTGAATCAGTAGGTCTTAGTTGCACTTTCTTGAATACCTACCCAATATCTGTACCTCCCATGACAACATGTGATATGAGGCATGGGAGGGGTCTAAAAATGAGCTGGGACAGAACAAAGGAAAATATATCTGGCCGATTCTCTTGTTTAGTTCAGGTATCATGGGAAACCATCTTCTCTTCTCTTCTCTTCTCTTCTCTTCTCTTCTCTTCTCTTCTCTTCTCTATGAAAGTTTAATACTTGAAATTTAGAAAATGAACAGGGTTCAGGTTGGGCAGCCTAATTTCAAATATGATCATTCATTTTAACAATGTTTTTCCTACTGCTACAAAATCAGAGACGTGTACGCTATTAAAAGATGCACTGGATGAGAAGAAAAATCTTGTGCAAGAACAGTTTGCAATCCTTTCCTGGTCCTAATTAAAAAACAGTCCTTTATTAAAGACAGTGTTCTTTGCTGGTTTAACTAACTTTGTTAGTTGCTCTCTTTCTCTCTCACGTGCACACACACACAGAGAGTCATAATGACTGTGCATGTTTACTCAGAAATAAATACCCTCTGTCCAGTGGACATTATTCCCAGCTGAGCGCGTGCATTGGATCTCAGCCTCGGTTGTGTCGAGTCATCCACTTTGCTATGAACCCTGCCGTCTCCCGGAAGATTTCATTATGCACGCATCTGCATACATAAACCCCATCAGCCAAAATGCCATCTCATGCTCTTTGTCCGGAGCCCCATCTGACACCAGCTGCTACCAATGCTCTTACATTCCGTAGCTGCGTCTGCTTCCACTAGCCATGCTGCTAAGCTTCACAGGATGTCTGATGGCAGGCCCAGAACCAGCAGGTTGGGACTAGATGGTGAGTCACACGTGATGCCTGTGAATTTGGGGAGGCCCAACCTGCAGCATTAAGCATAAGAAGGAGCTTGTTTTGCAAACAACAGAAAAGGGAAGGAAAAGAAGAAGAAAAGAAAGAGGTGGTGGAGGAACCTTGCCCCCTCCTTTTCCTTCTTCCCAATTCCTTTGGGGCATCTTTCAACATCTACTTATATGAGCTGTAGGGATGAGAGAGAAATTCATTCAGGTCACATTTGAATGCAAATGTATCTATTTTCTCACTTTCAAACCTGTACACACACCAAAAGTCAGTTCTCCTTTAAATTCACACTTCTCCGAATTTGGTAAATTAGGGGTGGGGGTGGAGAGAATATACCCTCTTGTGCAGCTTCAAGCTTGCCTCCTGCAGCTGCATGCAAAAATCCCCTGAATAGAGGTGTGTGTGTGTGTGTGTGGGAGGGGGGAGAGGCACAGTCCCTGGCTAGTTTCTGCCTATGCCGTCTGCATTTTGGTGCCTGCACCCTTCCTTCTCAGTCTTCAACTGCTACTATAAGGCATTTGCTTTACATAACAAGGGTTCCCAGCTGCTACAACATGTCTCTTGAGATAAATCCCGTCTCTTCTGAGAACCAAGTCATGCTACTAGCTCTTGTCAGAGAAGCAGCTTTCCCTAACAGATTTTTCTTGCTTTCTTTGTTTCAGTCACCATTCTAGAAATGCTGGTACAATTGAACAAATTCTTCTGCCTAGGAATTGTATTGCTCTAGAGAAACACATGGTGTAAGCCACCGAGGTCTAGAAATAAATGCTGCAGACCATTCCTGGAAGCATGTTACTTTCCCATGCCCAGATGATGCCCTGACTTCTACAAGTTTGTGCTGCTCTCCAACCTGTTACGTTTGGAGCGGGGTGGGGGAACCTCGCTGGACACGCCAGCATCATGAGAATAAACAAAGGCATGCTACTTTTGTGAAGTGGAGAACTTTTACCTCAGTTATCTAAAGGTTACTCATCTTACATAAAATTTATTTTCCCAAAAGGACCCCCCAGAAAAAACTCTACAATATTATATTGCTCAAATATTCACATTAGTGGAAAACAAATTAGTTTCTGTCTGCAAGGCAGGCAGAAGGATTTACGACAGGCTGCAAGGAATGATTCTGAAAAGGGTACTCCTTACATGAGCCACTCATGGTGATGGGTTAAACGCTAAACTGTCTGATTTTCAGGGTCATTTTTAAAAAAATACATGCAGGGGGAGCTAGGGAGTAACAGATTTGCTTTTTCCAAGGATGAATAAGGAAATAAGACTATAGATAAGTGTGAATGAAATTAGAAGTTTTTTAATTTTATTTTCAACATTCCCCAACTTAAAAAAAAAAATACCAGAAACTGGTCAGACATCCTCAGAGTGGCAGAGAGCTTGCCAAGGTCACTACCAAGGACAAAGGAATCAATTAGTATGCAGATCAGAACCAAGGAGTTCAAAGGTATTGTTCAGATTCAATCACATTAGCCAGGCCAGTAATGAACAAACGGCGTGACCTTAATCATGGTGTCTAAGCCACTTGGAGAAATGTGTGTGCGTGTGGGAGTGGGTGTGAGTGGGGGGAGAGTTTGAGGGGGCTGGAAGGAGCCCTTCCAGAAAAAAGAGGCGGCGTGAGTATTGTTTAGCAAAGTGGCGATGAGTCACAAAAAATACACCATGAGTCGTTTTTCATTTCAAAGTTTCAAAGTCTGAAGTTGCACTTGCAACTTAACGAGCATCTCCACTGAGTTAGTTTAGAGGAGGGATTTTTGGGGGATAAGAGTTGGTTTTCTCGTTGTTGTTTTGATTTTTAAATATCTGTGGAGAGGGAGAGGGAGAGGGAGAGAGAGAAGGATTAGCTAGAAGATGAACGGCTAGCCTCTTGTGTTTTCTGGGTCCGAAGACTGCCCCTCTCATCACTTCTGGCTTCCCTCAAAGTGGAAGGCAGGCGTGAATGGTACCCTTCATTCCCCACCTTCTTTGCCTTGCTTCTTGCTTTTCACTTCCCTCTCTCTTCTTCGAAGGGCAACTGGCAGCCATAGGGGTGCAGTTTATACATTCATTCGCAAACAGTGCTATCAATACTGAGGGTTGGGAGTTATTGAAGTGTTTCCCAGGTATATTTTTAAGTACAAGATTTCCTCCTGACTATAGTTAAGAGTGTGAATTTTGCAAACATGCAACATATGTACAAGGGGAGGGAAGGACAAGGCATGAAATGTTTCATATGTGCTGTGTCACATGTCTACATTCATAGGTACCTGTGCAAGCCACTGAGTGGTTAGTTTCTGCTGAAATTTCAGCCCTAGCCAGGATTAAAATATGCAGGATTTCCTACACATATGATGGCTTTCATTTTTGCCATATGACAGTTTGTTGTTTGGAAAGGAAACCTTTCCGTGCTGTGCTTTTGCATTACCCATCCTTGAGGAGGTGTGGTATGGGGAATACCAATCAATATTCTGTACAATCTATTGGGAAAATAACAGTGACACAATCTACTAATAAGGCAGATCTTAGAATCTAGTTTTTCTACTAGCCTGCATAATATCTAGGACATTTCCTGATGATGTCTAGCTGACATTCTATCAACAAATACTCGTCCTGAGTAGATTATCAAGAGAAGCGGTCAGTGTCCTTAGTGGAAAAGTTTGCAGAAAGTTCTTTATTGTAAATGGTTTTTGCCAATTCCATTCCCCTGCCTGAAAGAAAAAGAAATCTAAAGAATTTCCTTCTCCTGCTTTTTCTGTTCACATTATCTTATTAAATGTGTGATGTATTATAGAAAACAAATCTAGGATGTTCTGGGGTTCATGGACATTGGGGGTGAATGATGATCCTACACTGCAGTAATATACTGACACAACATTTCGGTTTTTGGTCTTGGGTATCCAGTAAATATAGACTCCTCCATACCCATTTATGGTTTGACTGTCGTATGAAAAAATAAGGTATTTTCTAGAAGCATGAAAAAAGTTATCACTGTAAAGAATAATCTCTTCCCTTTTACCATGAAGAGGAACTAAAAAAGGGGGAATCTGCATTTGTTTCGAGGGATTTCTCCCCCTTAAAACTTTGGCATGAGTCTTATAAAACAAGAATTGCTGTGAATAGTAGTAGTAGAAGTAGTAGTAGTAATAATAATAATAATGTAAAACATATACAGCATAAAATGTAGCTACAATTCTAAAAAGGCAACTCATAAATTTATTAGACCCTGTGCAAAAGGAATCATGGAAAAGATTTTATTTTAATACTAATACATGCCACTGATGCTGAATTGTCAGGCAATTATTAACTTACTCAATAAGTCTTTTTTGATTATATTATGGTGATGCTTCTGGAGGATTTCTGAGTAAGACAAGATCTTCTCCCTCTCCCCTCTTCCTCATTTCTTCCCCCACCCTCCCAAACAAGGTCATCCTTTCTCCCTTTCTCTCTCTCTCTCTCTGTTTAAAATGAGGACTAGAAGTTACTAGAACAAGATTAAGTTCTAACCATGTTATAAAACTAAGTGCTTTTCTCTATAATAAAAGGTGTTTAAAAGGTTTGCTACAGCTTTAAACAGAATTACAATTTACTTCTTTTCAAGTGTCCAGGCCATAAATTCTTCTCAATTCCCTCTCTCTCTCCTTGTCGGAATTAATGAGATCAGATTTGATCAGGGCAGTGATGTGTTCAGAGCCAAATCACACAACAGCGCGCGTGCGGTAATGGAATTTGCATCTAATGCATACATAAATCAAACATCTTTCTGGACATTTTCATATGCATAATGTCATTTCATCCAGTTCTCTCTGTGCAAAGGGGGGGGGAGATTTCTCTCTCTCTCTCTCTCTCCCTTTCTCTCTCTCTCTGAGAGAATGACTTTCTTTAATGCTTTCATTTTATTTTCGCTGACTACAATTCCAGAGAACGCGCTCAGTCGGAGAATCTTTCGGGGCGCGGTTGACAGTTCCTTTTCCGAGAGGGGTCCTTCACATTTATCATGCCGCTTCCTTGGGGGCTTTGTTATGCAAATGTGGCTGAAATTGATAATTCCAAAGTGCTTCATTTTGGGTTCCTTGGCGGTTGGAGATGGTAGATAAAAAGAAACTGACAAGACACACTGATTGCCCTCAATGCTTGTAACTCACTTGCTAACAAGGCTCGATATTGTTAAAAATTCCCATTGTTATCAGGGTGGCAGTTCCATTATGCAGGCCTTGCAAATTTCTGATTTGAATATTAACCCTTTAATCACCCACCTCCCCTCCCCCTACCCTGAAATCAGCAGCTCTATATAAAAGACACAGACACCAAAACAGCCTTAAGTAAATTATTGTTATTATTATTATTATTAAATATCTCTTATCCTTTAACCCTTTCCTTTAATCTTCTTCCACAGCTCTTGAGATATTCTTGCATATTCCATAACTAAATATTTTTAAAAGAATAAGAAAAGGAGCAAAACATCTAAAGAATAAAAATGTACAGCTCTAGATTGAACATTACCTTTCCTGGAGTTGTTACAAGGTTTGGAATTTGGTAGATGGCTTCCCTAGAAAGATACAATTTGAGCTAAATGAATTATTTCCCACATTGAAAAACTACATGGTCTGGGGGTATGTGGTGGAGGCTGGGGGGAAAGAAAGCAAGTTTGCAGTTGGTCTGTGTTTGCACATGCACATTCTGATTTTGGATCAGTTTCAGCAAAGTGATGCTGCAGATTCACAATATAATTGATATTTACCCGTCTGTACATCTGATGGGTTCTGATGCCACTATTTTCAGTAACAAAATGTAGGACTGAAACTGGCAGGTAAACAGCCGTTGCATTTTTTTCCCCCTGAAAGAAACTCTTAATTGACAAGGAAAAATCGTTAGCTGTTTGACTTTCTTTTTTTATAATCTAGTAGAAAAGTTGTCTCTAATTTCAGCACTACTTGTCACACTGTTGTATTAAGCCAACTTTTTCTGAAGTATCCTTCTGAATATGGGAAATCCTGTCTTGGGCTTCCCGATGGCAACATTTAGCCTGCATTTTTAACTCTAGTTGGTTTTGCACATGCAATAGCATAAAAGTGTATATCCTTCAAGGATACCTTAACACTGTGAAGAGGTACAGATGATTCAGTTGAAGGTAATTAATTATTGGGACAAACAAACAAAAAAACACCCACATCCAAAAATGGAAGTAATTGCCGAGAATGGCGAACAAATCAGTAGAAACAAAATTCTTTCTAAAATGGTGAGAGACTTTTGCAATGTTTGCTAAATGTAGCCAATGAAGCTGCAGCCCTTCCACTCTCAATCCCTCCCCTTGCTAAACACATCTCAGCCCCGTGCATTTGAAATAACAGTGGTTAATTTTAATTTATCGTTTCTCTTTTTCTGAAGAGCGGTTTTATAAAGCACAACTATAAATGTTTTTGAGCTTTATTGTGACTGCATAAAAATAAAAATACAGGAGAGAGAGAGAGAAGGATCATTGCTAATCATTGTAGTTGCATCTGGCAACTACAACAGCGGAATGTCTCTGTACAATTACCAGAATGACGCAACACAACCAGCTCCTGTCAAAAGAACATCAAAGTTTCCCACCTTCTTCATTCGAAAGGCTCACAGAGCAGGAGCAGCCAAATTACTGTAAATAAAAAGGTGCTTGTTTAACGGCCCCTTCTTGCCCCTATTAGAAAAGCTCTTGCAATATCGGAGTAATTCTTGAGTAGTTATGATGCCGATTCCCTTTTATTCTTAGGTAGTTTGGCAGATGAAACATTTGTCAGGATGCCCAGTCTACATTCGTTCACTCTTCTGGGTTTGTATTTTTTTTAAACTCTTCAATTCTTTGAAACATCCTGTTAATTTTTAATGCTTTTGTACCCTGCTTCTGCCCAGATAAAGGATGCCTTTCTCCCTGGCCCCCTGTCACACCCTCCCCCCGGCTGGCCACAGACGCTTTTTCCTTAGTTCAGAAATAGATTCCACTAAAACTGTTTGCTGAAAATTCATCATTTGGTTCTATCATTTATCCTGTCCATTAGACTCACCACTGTTGGTGCATTTTCTCATTGATTTACATATTTATGTCAAGTACTGTTATTTATGCTTCGCAATATTAACATTGCTACTTGTACCATTAAGATCATTAGCGATGCTAGCTAGACCCAACCGTTCAGCAACTAATAGGAGTTAGTTGGTCTTGTCTGCACAAGGACTAGCTGTGGCGACATTCTGTAGTTAATCAACATGAGTTTTAGTGTCAATAACAATTTAAATGAAATCATCCCAGCCACTTTGCCAAATGGGATCAAACTCCATTGATTCTCCCCATACACACATGCTCACATGCACTCAGATCTGCACACATTCATGCCGGTTCTTCCTAGTAAAAGAAAAATGAAGTAACTCTTGGCAGGCAAAAAAATTCTATTCACAGACAGCCAAAACAGAGAAATTTGGGCTTTTCCCTCTTCATCCAGACTTACATGCAGAAGCAACATCGTAATTGGCTATTGTTAACATTTCCAGAAAATACGTGAATTGGCCATTTCTATTCCTTTTTTAAAAGTCTTATTCTCATCTATACATTTATTGATTAGCCAAATTAATGGAACCATATAGGGACATATGAGAAAGGAAATGGACTGAGCAGTTCTCCATCTTTCTAGCAGGAAGAGTCTGTGGAATGCATTTATTGAAATATTCTCAAGTACTTGGATTGTGAAAACAGCGGAATTGTTCTTTTCTTTTAATACAGATGGATTTTCAATGACAACAGCACGGCGTCCCAAATTACACTGAATCTTTGTTTGGTACTAAAGTGCACGAGGTGGTGTTTCAGCAATTATGCCCCACTTTCGCAATTATAGCAACGGTTGCATGATTTTCTCTGCCACGGCTTTCTGAATTAAGCATCAGTGTACACCGTAGGCAATGGACATTAGAATGTACAAGGCCGCTGTCCAGGGCTAAACATAAATTCGTTCCACCTATGATGAAGCGTAGCACATATTATTACAGGTTTCCTTCATGACACACTTCTACCATGTAGCAGGTTGGTTATAATTATTTACGTTGACAAATGAGTTACCAGATTGCCCTCTGTATATGGATACTCAGACTCAAATAGGCCACACCAGCTTTAGAAAGGATTCATCCTTTGTCTTTCCCCCAGAAAATTGTTATTCAGAGATAAGGAAACAGGTGGCAAACTTAGCAGTGGCTGCTGCTAAAATTAGATTGCATGTCGTTAGCACCTGGGATGGGGAAGGGCTGAAGGTATAAACAGAGAAATGTGTCATCATCTATTGTGGTTATTAGTACATTATTATTATATTACATGTATGTCCCACCTTTTTCCCCTTGCAAGGAGCCCAAGGTGGCTTACTGGGTGATCCCGTCCAGTTATTCTCAGGACAACCTTATTAAGTAGGTTAGACTGAGAGTCCTTGACTAGCCCCAAGTCACCCAGTGACTTCATGGGGAGTGGGAACTGGGACCCAGTACTCAGTCCATTGTGTCATGCTGGTTCTCATGAGCAGTTGCTTAGCCCATTGCCTGGCTCAGCACAAGGACCAATAATTCTTTAAGGGTGGGATGAAGAACCCCTTTCAGCCAAGGATGGTCTGCAGAGGCCTTCAGGAGCCACATTCCAGGATGGAGCAGGGCTCTTGGGGGGGGCCACCAGGTGAAAGGGGAGGGGCCAAAGGCGAAAGGGGCCAGTCTCTCATACTAGCATCAGCTGCTGGAGAACTTGAAGTGGTTCCGCTGCATTCCCATCCCGCTGGAGGGACCCAATGGACAGCTGGTTGACCACCATGAGAAGAATGCTAGGTGGGCCATTGCCCGTCCTCCTCTTCTGTTCATATGAATGCATTGCAGCTCAGAACACTTTCTGCAAGCAGTGCAGACTTAGGTGAGGCATTTTGACCTTTCAGAAGGTGGAGAAAGGCAGGAAAAGCCAAGCAAACAGTGGACAGGGGAGTGTATGAGGGAAAGGGTGTGTGTTCCTGTGGGGAAGAACAAAGGCCAAGTCGCGGCCCTTGGACTGAGGTTCTGCATCTCTGCTTGCAGGTAGGTCAGTATTCTCAGTCCCATGTTTAAGATAGTGGGGCAGCATGGCTAAAGCCTCGTTTGCTTCTTCCCCTCCATCAGCATTCTCCAGCCAGATGCTAGCTAGATAAATTGGACTACAAATCCAATCATTCTTAGTCAAATCGGCACGGTCTGCCATGCATAATTTTTATTTATTTGTTATATTTATATCCCAATTTTTTTCCTTCAAGGTGGCTTACATAATTCTCTTCCTCTCTCAGTCTCATCGGCACAACAACCCTGTGCCGTAGGTTGGGATGAGAAACTGTGACTGGCCTAAAGTCACCCAGTTAGTTCCATGGCTGAGTGGGGACTTGAACCCAGAGCTCCTACGTCCCAGCCCCGCACTCTTAATCACTTACCACAGTGGGTCTATTTATTGGAACTCACTTTCTCCATGAGCTTTGCCTTCCCCAACCTGGCGACTCTCAGTTAGAACTTCTGCCATTGCCAGTAGCTCACCTGACTAGATGCTCCTGAAGAAGAAGGAAGCAGCCATGCATTAATGTTAATATCTGATTTGGTGTTTAGTTATTACGCTGCGGTATCACACCTCTTGCTACATCCTACACTAATGTATTAGTAGCTCCATTTAATTATCAATATGTACCTGATGGAGAGTGTAGCAACCACAAGCTTTGACTTAGGATGCAAATTTGTGCTTCTCAAAGTGTCTCAATTTCATGTGGACTGATTCAGAGTTTGTTTGCTTCAACTTAGGAGCCAAACCCAAGCCAAGAATTGAAGATTTAAAGTTATAAGCCTTCCACTGATTATCATGGAATTTAAAATAATAGTTATATTTTGCCCCACCCCACAAGTAGATGACATTTGCAAACAAAACAGACCTTTATGAGGAGATTTCAGAAAAATAGATGCAGTAGGTTTTGTGTTACATAACTTCATTTGACAATAAATACATAAAGGCAACTGCTGATGCCTATTTTATTTTTTGGCAAAATTGGATGGGATTTGCTGGGGTAATTTCCCCTTCTGGGACAAGGATGCCTGCCAAATTTCAAAGGAAAAAAGAACAGGTACATTTTCAGAGGATCCAGAACAGGCTGTGTTTGCCCACTGATGTTCTTTGCAAGTCTTCCTTCTGAAAATGGCAGGCATCAAAAGTACTCCTAGGTAAGAAAAGTTCAAGTTTTGGAAGGCTAGGTACACTAGATCACATTACTGAAATGTATTGTCCTGAAATTTGGTGGAGAGAATGATATGCTTCCCTTCCTACTGTGTTCTATTTTTGGGGAGAGGGTTAATTCATATGAAAAGGGTACGCAGCAAAGAGGTACCCCTAGGCTTACAACCAGTTGAATTTCAGAATGACTGAAAGAGTTATGGTGGTTCTGGACAGGCAACCATCTTGCCCCTCCATGGCACTTTCTCCATGCATGAAGATTAGTGAGTGCTGGTACAACATGTTGGAAGTTCAGTGGGGGCACTCAACTCCACTGCCCTTTCTCCTCTTCGATGGATTCAGGAAGAAGCAAAAGCAACATGTGGGGGAAGCACACTGCCTGCCTTTCCAAAGGTGGCTCATGAACCCCACGTCTGATAAAGACTGCTTTCAGTTCTGGTCACTTCTGAAATAAGCTTTCTTCATCTCAGAAAGTAATGGATGGAAGGAGCCCAGTCTGGCTTGGTCTTCAGCCAAAACCCAGGCATATCTCTAGGATTTTCATGTCCTGAACAGTTTATGCTTTTTAATGAAGTGCGAAAGGTTCACTTATGTACCTTGAAAAAATTGTTTGGGTTCTTGTAGGACCATGGCCTCTTCAGCTGTTGAGTATTATTTCTCATGCTTTTGGTTTAGTTGATTTTATCAGCTCCATCTGTGTTTTCTTAATTCATTCTAAGCTGTGGTTGTTTTTAATTTTTGCTTTTGTTAGACACTTTGGGTGTTTCTCAAGAAATGGAAAGAGAGGATCTAACCATTTAAAATAAATAGGATGAAATAATGCAGTCTGTTGAAGCAGTAAAAACACATCTGCTTGACCAGATACTATAGCAGGGCAGGAAAAAAAGTATGCATTTGACACATTTTTATCTGACCTTCTAGCCAAAAAGGCTCCTCAGGTGGCTTACATGGAGAAGAAGGCAGTCCCTGCCCTCCAGCTTGGACTGTAAAAGACATGACACGCAAGGATAAGGGAATGGGAGGAAGAAGGAAAGGGCAAAAAGTTTAGGCACTCAAGCTTAAACGGAGTTTTGGGTTACTGTAATGATACACCATATCTATATACACCGTATCTATATACACTATATACACATGCTGTATATACAGAAGGCTTATATACATACATACGTATGAGGAAGGCTGAGCACTGAAGAATTGAGGCCTTTGAACTGTGGTGCTGGAGAAGACTCCTGCGAGTCCCTTGGACTGCAAGGAGATCAAACCGGTCAGTCCTAGAGGAGATCAACCCTGACTGCTCTTTAGAAGGCCAGATCCGGAAGATGAAACTCAAATACTTTGGCCACCTAATGAGAAGGAAGGACTCCCTGGAGAAGAGCCTAATGCTGGGAACAATAGATGGCAAAAGAAGAAGGGGACGGCAGAGGATGAGGTGGCTGGATGGAGTCACTGAGGCAGTCGGCGTGAGCTGAAGTGGACTCCGGGGGATGGTGGAGGACAGGAAGGCCTGGAGGAATGTGGTCCATGGGATCATGATGGGTCAGACACAACTTCACGACTAGCAACAACAAATGATACACCATTGCTCTAAGGGACTCCGGATTTAAAAGATGGCAGCCTGCAGAACTCGCTAGGGGAACTTTGTTTTTTTGTTTTTTGTTTTTTTTAAACCAAGGTGTTCCCTGTCAAGGTAACAGTGTGACCTCACATTACATAATGGTGGGGGTGGTTTGTAAGGGAATTGCATTTATTTATTTATTTATTTAAAATATTTGTGTGCCACCCAATTTGTGCCACAGCACCACAGCAATGCACAGGAAGGAATGCCCGTCATTCATTCATTCCAAATTTTTGTATCCCGCCCTTTACAATGCCTCAGGGTGACATTTTGTGGAGACCCAGTGTGGTGTTGTGGTTAAAAGTGCAGGTCTGGGACTCATGCGATCTGGGTTCTAGTCCCCACTTAGCCATGGAGATAACGGAGTGACTTTGGGCCAGTCACAGACTCTCAGTCCATCCTACCTCACAGGGCTGATGTTGTGGAAATAAGAGTGAGAGCAGGAAGAGACGAACGTTGCAAGCTGCCTTGAGTTCATTGGAAAAAGTGGGATGTAAATCTAATGAATCTCAGCCTCTCCATTCTTTTGCCCACCAAAGTCACTGGAGAAGGAAGATTAATCCTGGCATTCCATACCCTCAACCCAATTTTGTAGGGAAACTTATCATGTGATTACTGTCATCTTAGTACTAATCAGAATGTAAGTTATAGGTTACATGAAGTCAGCATAGCATGGGACTGGTCATGCAACAGGGGCTTGATGGGATGGACTCAGCCCTGATCTTTGGTGTGATAATTGGATTCTTGGAAAGATTCCATGTACGAATAAGAAATCTTGAACACGATAAGGGGGACATAATATCCTGGGGAATGGGCCATCCCAGCCCTGGCTACTCCCAACTAGGCTCTTGCATGGGGGAGCTCTCTCTCCGTTGAGTTGTCAGTCTTTAACCAAAGTTGCTTGGTCGACCGTAAGAAAAAAAACCTAACTCCATGTTGGTGTGTTTCCTGTATTAGGTCAACTCAGTGATCACAAAAAGCTCCAGTTCTGGAGACCTTCCTCTGTAGCAATCCATCGAGCTGGCATGCCAAGTCAGCTTTGCTAAGCTGGAAAGGTTCAGGCCGGCGGCCGAATGGGTGACCACTTGTGAAAACAGAGCAAGGGTTAGACTCAATGGCCTTAAGGACCCCTTTCAACTCTACTGCTGTTCTATTTTACCTCAGCATCAGGTAAGATGTTACAAAATGCAAGGAAGTGGGGAAGAGCAGGCAGGAATGTTCTGGCTGGCTGGCTGGCTGGCTGGCTGGCTGGCTGGCTGGCTGGCTTCCTTCCTTCCTTCCTTCCTTCCTTCCTTCCTTCCTTCCTTCCTTCCTTCCTTCCTTTCAAAGGACACAAAGTGCTTTCACAATTCTCCTTCTCCTCGCCATCTCATCCTCAGAACAACAACCCTGTGAAGTAGGTTGGGCTCGGATTCTGTGACTGTCCCAAGTCCCGCAGGGAGCCCCGTGGCTGAGTGGGAACTAGAAACCAGACGGCCCGAGTCCCAGTCTACATGATGTCTACATGGCCAGAGGAAGATTTGGAAACAGCAAAACTGGACTCTGCCCGGTGAGGTGATGTGGCATCTGTAACTGCCTGGAGGGCTGCTAAGGACAAGAAAAGGGAAAACCATGGATGATTGTTCTCCCCTACTTTGATTTCTGAAAATATAAAATCAGAGCTTTACTTAGAACTGTCTCCCACTCTGGGAGTCTCCAAGTCAAACATCCAAAACCAGTCCCAGGTACTTTTAGAGATTTCACAGCTGCTCATTTCCCCTTAATGTATTCCCACTTTTTTGTTGTTGTTTAGTCACAAAGTTGTGCCCAATGCGTCACACACCCATGATTACAGACATGGCAGAATTCCTCCAGGCTCTCCCATCCTCCACCATCCCTCAGAGTCCATCCCGCTGCCCCAGTGACTCCATCCAGCCACCTCACCTTCTGCCACCCCCTTCTCCCTTTGCTGTCAATTGTTCCCAGCATCAGGGTCGTCTCCAGTGAGTTGTTCTTTCTCATTAGGTGGCCAAAGTATTTGAGTTTCATTCCCACTTTCAACACATGCATATTCTGCCATGTCTGCAATGCACCAGTCATTGGTATATCCATAAACATATCACCATCTTCACCCGTATCTTCGTCACAGTGGACTCCAGACACACGAGTGGAACTCCTCTTGCGCAATAGAAATCGCTGCCACTTCCTGCCCAGTCTCAGTTCCTCTGTGCCCTAGAGCAGTTCCTGAGTGTGATCGGAGTCTCTAGCATAGCATGGTGTCTGGAACTGAGGGCTGTAAGCCCTGGCAAGTTTCCACTGGCTGCCTTGAGCACACAAATGTATCATTCTGTTCCAACAAGACAGCTTTGGATCCAACAAATAATATATTGATGATCGATAATGCTTAGGAATGGGTGAATTTATCCGAAGCTGTTTTGTTCCATTTCTCATTTTCCAGTCTTATATTTGGTTTGTCTTGGTTTGACTCAAATGTTGTACTTTAAAAAAAATTGCATAAAAAGTCATATATAATGCATGCATATTTCTCTTCATACCCACATGTTTAGTATCTGTGTCAGGTAAAAGCAATTTCTCACACCCCCATATTGTATGTTTGATTTTACGCATCCTTTAAATTTTAAAGTATGTATTTATCTGGTTAGTTAATTAAGCAAAGGTCCGATTGGAGAACTGAAATTAAAATTCAGAGAATTGTGAATTTCGGAGAAAAAAATTCAGTCTGCATATTGATGTGAATGCCTGAAATTAATCCTATAATTATATATCCAGTGGATTTAGTCTTCAGCACAGCTTTGAACAATTAAGAAGCCATTTTATCATTTGTTTCCCGTGGATTAGATATTAGTGCCTCAAAAGTGGATGAAAACGGGGTTTGTTTCTGGCTAGTAGGGCAAGCTCAGCTGAGGCTCAGCCTTCCAGCATGAAAAGTGTGCAGACTTATCCCGAGTCTGCAGCGTCCGTGTTCCATGTGGCTGAGCCACTCATTGCTCAACAAGCCGGCATGTGCAGACCAAGCCCCTGTTAGAACCAAAGAGGGCTGTGATGTCTCTCCATTCGCAGAGCATAAAGTTACATAAATGTCCTTGCTTGTTGGCATTTAATTTACCAGTTGCCTCTGTAGTGGAGCCTTGGCAGATTCCGCTTGAATCTGAAAGACAAGCTGTCATCCTGAGAGCTTGCTGCCTACTGCTGAAATTGAGAGGCTTGGCAGATATGCAAACGGTAACTGGGTTTGAGTTGTTTTGATTACAAGTTAAACAGAAAATCATTGGCAGGGCCAATATAAATCTGCAAAGGTGTGTGTGTGTGTGTGTGTTTGGCAATCATTTGCCAAGGCATTTGGATGGCTACAGCAGTGCTCAATGGACCTTCTCAAAGAAGGGCCACCTAATGCCCTAGTCTCGCAAAGAGCGTGCTTTTAGGGACACAAGCAAATGTGATCGGAATTTTTTTCACCTAATTCAGACATGTGCTCCACACAAATGAATGTCAGCAAGGACTTCACTTGAGGAACTGGTTGAAGAAGGACTGTCATGCCATGGCAGAACATTTGCTGGACGCAGACAATTGCAGGTTTAATCCACAGCTTCTCCAGGGAGGACTGGGAAGGGACCTTTCTGAAACCTTGGAGACCTCCTGTCAGTCAGCATGGAGAAAGATGGACCTAGAGATGGGTAAACCTTCCAGGCGTGATCTCAGCCTGGGCTTTTGTTTTCTCACCAATCTCATTCCATCCTGGCTCTGTGCAAGGGTTTATTATCTTTTGCCAGGCACAGAAATGCATGTGATTGGGGGCATATTTAAAATTTTATGCATTCTGGGACACAGACAGCTACTGAACAAAGAATTACTGCACATTTTGGAAATGTATGCATTTCCCTCCGTGCATGTTTCAAATCTTCATGTAGGCATGTGGGTGTTATCAAAAGCATTGTAAAACTGGAAATGCATGGCTTTCCATGTTCAGTGCTTTAAAATGTGAATTGGGCAAATTGGATAAAAAAATCCCTGACGGTGCGCATTTTTCATCCATTGCTTTGACTCATCCTAAGGCAGTTTCCTATACAGTGTATGCTTCAAAGCCATATGCTGCTCATAAAGTAAATGAAGCCCTTAGCATGAATTCATTTGTCCTTCATTTTACAACATCCATTAACAACATGCCAGCTCCTAAATAATTATGGATGTGCATTGGATTCAGAGAAGGTCTGGGTGGACTTAGGCCCCTTCCACACATTTCTGGATTATCCCAAGGTGGACATCTTTCCAGAACCACTAGAACCAAAGCCAGGGATTTGCTACTGGGTTGGGCTTGGGTCATCTCTTCAAATAGCACTTTTTGGTTTTGTTTCTTTAAAGCGGGAGGGAGAGAGTGCACTTGGGTGCCTGAGAGGTCTACCTTCTAGCTGCAGAGCAAAGTTTTACCAGGGGATCCAACCTTAGTGCTTCAATGGGGAGGCAAGGATGTGAGATGGCCATTTGTCCCATGCCACCAGAATTCATGAAGGGAAATAAAAGCCATAAGCTAGTTTTCAATCATCATAACTCCCTAACCCTGCTTCTATCCTTCAGGAACTTCCCAGCTTTCTTAGGTAGAGAAGATGGCATGACACATTCCACATCTCTGCAAATTGCTCTGAAAATTGCAGGTATGAAGGAAGAAGGATCTTACCTTTTCAACTCTGGCAAAATTGAGAATCCCCTTTCCATAGTGAGGTAGGTTGGCCTGAGAGTCTGTGACCGCCCAAAGTCACCCAGCTGGCTCCATGGCTGAGCAGGGACTAGAACCCAGATCGCCTGAGTCCCAGACCCATGCTCTTAACCACTACACCACACTGGCTCTCACCAACTTCTTGTTATATATTTTACTTTCCATAATTTTCACAAATTTAGTCATAAAAATGTAGAAAATGAGAACACCAGCCAAAATGTGCTTTCTTTCCATAGGCTAAAGTGTGAAAATATGCATTTTTGGGCATCTTGGAGCAATTAGCATGGTTTCAGGAATGCAAGTCTGTGTGAATACATTTGCACAAACCCTGTTCCCATCAACAAGCAGACAATGGAACAAAGGGCACTTGACAACCCACAAAACACAGACAGAATGGATTTTACCCTAATGTAATGCACTTCTGACAACCCCCAAAAGTTATAGCTGCTATTTGCTTTCCCCTGATAATGAGTGGCAGGCATGAAACCGCAGCTTTCCAAACCTCAGCTCAGGTTCAGAGCTGGAATCAAAGTGGACAGCCTCCATCTCAGTCTGAGCAGGTTTCGTCCCTATTCTAAAGCTCGGAATTGGGGGCCTGGTCATATTTATTTATTTATTATTTATTAAAACATTTTTATGCCGCCCCATTCGCCGAAGCCTCGGGGCGGCTTACAACATAGATAAAACAAGTTAAAATCCATATAAAATAATCTTGATTAAAACTCACATTATAAAATAAGCCGCCCTGGCCAGATAAAATTCAATTGTATTTAGCATTTAAAATGTTGCTTAAATAAAAAGGTCTTAGCCTGGCGCCGAAAAACAAATAACGACGGCGCCAGGCGGACCTCTCTGGGGAGCGCATTCCATAACTTAGGCGCCACCGCTGAGAAAGCCCTTCTCCGAGTAACCACCCTCCTAATTTCTCTCACGGAGGGCTCCCGGAGAAGGGCCTCTCCCGCCGATCTCAGGGGGCGACTGAGATCTGGGGGCAGACTAAAAATGGGCAGTTTCTGTAGCATTTGACATGCCCAGTTTGTTGTTTCCAAGGAATGGATGACGGCAAGAGCTGACCAAAACATTATTCCTTGGTAAAATTCATATGAATCTCTGCCTAGTTTTCTGTGCTGCTCTGAGAAAAGTTGCCCAAACTGAACTGGCGTGAGCAAGAAGGGAATCTATACTCTTGGATCAACTTCTCTTTCACAGCTAGCCGTCTGCTTTATCCCAAGTCGCAACTGGACTTACTGGCGAGTTCAGCTGGAAGCTGTCATAGAGATGGTGTGTGCATTTGGTGCTAGTGGTGGCAGGCGGGCAAGGAGAAAAAGCAGAATATGTATATGATGGTTGTTGTCATTGTTCCTCTCTAACTGGTTTTGAGACAGATTTCTATCAAGCTGGGAAAGTACAACAAGAATATATTTATTTGCAAGAGTGTCTGCACTTTGAAAGGCTAAACACTTATACTAGAATGATAAAAATCCTTTGAACTGAAGTTTTCAGAAGGAGCCCAAGTGCACGGCATATATGGCAGCTTCCTCTTCCTCTCTCCTTTTTCTTTTGTACATGCTTGTAGCTGTTGCTGCTTTTTAAAATTTTCCCAGCACTTGGCATTTTCCCAAGTTGTTCCAAAAAAAAAAATTAAATTTCATCCAAACTAGTAACTTCCCAGCACAAAATTCTCTTTCTTTCTCTTTGAAATGCAAGAAACTGAAACCACATCATGTTTTAATAAGAAACTCTTGCTTTGTTTGGAGGTTCATCTGAAATGATCAGTGTATTTAGCCTTCCTCCCTGCTCTTCATCAAAGAAGAACATATGCTGAAAGTATTAATCTATAGAAACAATCTGTATATGCTGTACACTTTGGTGCCAGTGATTTTGCTGGGAGTTACAGGTATGCAAAGTTTGAGCAGGGTCTCTGCTATAAGAAACATTATACATAATGTTCATATCTCTCTTGTCAAGGGCGGTTCCTTCTCACCGATCCATTTCGCCTTGATTCTGTATCCAAAATACCCTGGTTCTGAATTAAAAATTGAGCAAGGACTCTCTAGCTGTGTCTTATACCTTTCAGCCTTTTGCCCCTCCACCTAGCTGGCTGATTGCAGATTTTTTAGAGACCATTTACACATGCCAAACCTCTCGGGAAGTGATATACCTTACTCCCTTTTTTCTTACAATGCAAATATTTCTGTGCAATGCAGATCTTATTTTTCCAAATACACAGGATGTTGATATATGGCCGAGAAGAGAAGATGGAATTTCAGATATAATACCATAAGTGCTTAAAAGTTTTTTTTCCCTTCCCCTGAGCTGATTTAACATGGGAAATTGCCAGGTAGATTAATTTTACGGGCTGCTTTTATGGGTGTAACATTTCAAGACGAGAAAGCCATGCTTCTGAATTTTAGTTTTGGCTGATTTCATGGGCATCTATTTTATTACCTCAAAGTTAAAAATTAATTACCTTTCCCTCTCTGATTCTTTGCTTAGTTTTCCTCTCTCTGTCAAATAGGTTCCAACATATGCTATTTTTTCACTGCTTATACATACACGCATACATTACAGCCAATGCAAACAAATCAACACTTTGTTAAAAGACAGCTACCATAACCCATGTTCTGGAATGAAAAGGCCAAAGCTTGAGCAATGCAGTAGCAAATAACTTTTAACACAATTTGCCTTAATTCACAAAATCTGTCTTCAGCTTACTTATTCGTGCCATGTGCTGCTTGCATCGTGCCTGCAACATGAGTCTTACGCAACAGCAACCTGGAAGGGTGGAAGAGAGAAATTCTGTTTCTTGAGAACAATGTGTACGGTTATACTGTGGTGTCACAAAAAGCAGTGTGTTTAGCTATGTTTCTGTATTATGCTTAATAAGGATTCACAACATGCACTGTAGGAGATGTGTGTGCTGAATATCTTTGGACAATAGTACACATTTGTGCATTATACACTCTACTGTATTTGTGAAACATTTGCAAGAATGCATAGCAGCAGCTCCTTATGAAAAGTGGCTTTTTATGAGGTTGCTTTTTAAATCTCAGTGCTTCCGTCATTTGCTATTTTGTTTTCTTTGACAGTACAGCAGGAACCTAGCCTATATTGTGGACTAATCATGTACAAAATTGCTTTTAAAAGAATGAAGCTTTGCTTTTTTTAATTCAAGGTAAGAGCAGGAGGGGAAAGAAAGCACCTGAAAAACAAGTCAGAGAGAGAGAGAGAGAAAGAGAGAGAGAGAGGAATATGGTGATGTTTGAAAAAAGAAATCATAAATAGACATGTCTAACCTCTTATCTCAGCTTTTGATTCCTGGGCTTTATGCTTTTAAAATCCAAGCCTTTATGATCTAAGTGCTGAGAAAGTCTTGGGTACTATTTTGCTGCTTGTAGTAATAAAGACATTCACCGGAGTACAGTAACCTGGGTATAAACTCATGCAGAATGAGGATATCCTAAACAGCAAGAAGATTGTATCAATTAGGCAACAAAATTTGCCAGTTCCTATTGGCATTTGCAGATTACAGGTAAAAAGCTTGCTTTCATCTTTGGAAAAGAATAAGAATGTACAGAATGAGCAGAGGAATTATGAAATTAAAAACAAACATAAATGTTTTTTCCAAGGATCACTATGTGCCATCGATATAAATTATTTTCACACTATTTTTCTCATGCTTAAGCATTTTTAAAACATGGTTGCATTTCCTTATTGCTCCAGTTTTGGTCTGAGTGGTGAGATTTGACCAATATTAATATTTGAATGTTTTGCTGTGCAAGAAAAAGAGGAAAATATTAAAGGCAAGGTAAATAAAACAATAGGGAAATGAAATACATTGTCCATGACAAGAAGAAGTATTTGCATCTCTCCCAATCATCTGAAAGTGTGATGGAAGGTGCTAGAAGAAACAATCTAAATAATATTTTGTTCCATATTGATTTTAACAGTGTTACATTTTGTTTCTATGCTGCACTATTCATAAAAGTTTTATATACAGATAAAGAGCTAAAAACCAATGTAGAATCATTTCAAAATATCCATTTGCTACTTGAGATAGGAAACACAACCTCTACTGGTTGGACAGATGTTTGCTGGAAAATCCTGGGTAATATTATTATGCAAATTACAAGCTTGCTCCAAACGTTATTGGGTACATAGCCAACTGGTATACCTGCAATTGATAAACAAATGTCAGTAAACCCAAATAACTATCTATTCCTTATTATTATTATTTATTATAGGAATTGTTATTCTACTCCCACGCAAAAGATTCCCAGACTGACTTATGCATCACCAGTGAAACAAGATGGCCTCTGTCTGCAGGCTTACAGTAAAGAGGACCTGACCAGCAAGGAGAAGGGGATGGGAAGGAAAGGAAAGAGAAAAGGAATCAAGCAGTTCTTTTCACAGGACTGGTGAGGAAGAGGGAGCAGGACCGAGGGAGGCTTCCTGAGTGTGGCCGTTCAGCAGGACTGGTCAGACTCTGCTCTTCTACACTGTGCTAAATGCTGAAGCTTCTCACACCCAAGCCCTCAGAGCTGACGTTGTAACGGCACAACACTCAGCATGCTGAGACAGAAAACATGTCCTGCAGTCCACGCGTCCCACAGAGAGCTCTGCTAGGAGCGGTGGGACTTCACTCTTTCTTTGCCTAGCAGCAGCTGCTTTTCTGCAGAATAGCTCCCATCCCGAGGATAGGGCTGTTCTGTCTTTTGACAGATGAATTGAATGAGGAACTGGACACTTTTCATGGATACCCAGAAGGCAAAACACGCCTTCCTTGTGCATCGCAAGAAAAGTGGGAGAAAGTTTTACAATCGCACAATGGCCGAAAAAGAAAAAAAAAGCCTAAAATTGAGAAGTGCATACTGGCCACTCAAAGTTGTGTGCTTTCTGTGTAAGGTTTCCGGCCAGCTTGAATTGAAATGGGGAAGTTTTCACAAATCAGTTAAAAGAGGTGTGTTCACTTGCTGCACTGATTTTAAAAGCCCCCCTTTCCCTTCCAGCCTGCTATGTATAAAGGAAAAGGGAGGAAGAGAAGAGGGAGCAGCAGAAAGAGAAAGAGAAAATACAGTGGCAGCAAGAGAAAGAGCAAAGAGGTGGCCTGCTCTCTTTGGAACCTGCTCCTACCCACTTCTGGCTTTGGAACTGCTCACTGCCAAGACGTGACCCTCAACAGATGGCCATTGAGAAAACATGGCCTGTGATGTGGGAAAAAAGGTGGTCCATCTCCGAAAAAGCAACTTCATTCTGAACGCGCAGTGGCTACAGTCCTGCACAGAGGTAGGGTATAATCCTGTGGACTGGGACCTTGAAGTAGGAGATGGCCAGTGGCCCACCATGCTGAACCTGGCAGTTGGGAGGGGCAACAGAGAGGGGCCACTCTGCCTCCCATCCTGCCCTGTGATGACTATCACTAGGTGGACTTTCCCCTGCATCTAGCAAGGTTGCTTTGTGGGAGGGAGGGAGGAGACTGGAGAAATTGCAGGATACCTTGTACCTCTGATCCTGTCCCCTGCTTGCCCACCAGAACACTTCCAGCTCCTCCTGCCGAAGTCACAGTGTAGTCCTGGGACTGTAGCTTTGCTCCTTTTCAGGATACTCTCTGGGCTGTTTCCGGGCCATTTTATTGACCTTTTTGGGCCATTAAAGCAATTGGCTGGCAGAACAGCCCTTTCAATGTCTACTCAGAAGGAAGTCCCACTGAATCCAGTGCAACTCGAGAATCTGCCTCACCCCTCCCACACATGTCTGCTCCCTTTGATCTTGAGGGAAGTGTCCTCCTGACTGCTCTTTAAAGCCTCTGAGATTCATCTGGCATCCATTTGGGAAAGAGTATTCAGTCGTGTTCTGTGTGGGTCCCTAGAATACTCAGCTGCTGGATCAAGGCATGTGCCAACTACTGTGAGTTTTAGGCACTTGCTCAATGGTGCTTCTTTTCATTCAGGCTTTTCCAGACCTGCTTTCACTGATCAAGTATGCTGCTACCTACTCTTTCATCTGTGCATACGCTGATTTTTTGAAAAGATTCATATACTGTATTCTATGGAGATTTGTAATTGTGTCTTTTATTGTAAACCACTTTGGTAAATTTCTTTGTTAAGCAATATGCACAAGTATGAAAGGAGGGAATAAACTCAATGGGACTTGCTTCTGCATAAGTGTGTAGAGGAATTTAGCTTAAGTCTTTGCTTTAGCTAGCAGTGCCTATAAAGAGGAAACAAAAATCCTAGGCAATGTATTAATCCTGTTTCCCCAAAGCTGAGGTCATACCTTCTTCCTTTCACCTACAGCTTCAGGACAGGTATGCAATAAGGTGCTTTTTCCTCTCTGAAAGAGAAGACATGGAAGTACTTATAAAGTAAATAAGCTTTAATTAAATGTCATTGCCTAGCATTAATCTTTATCGCTTTTTCCCAGTGGAAATAAGAGTGGGTATTCCATTTGTTTCTATTATGGATGCATTTTAACAGAATCACTTTTTTGCGTATTGATGTCTTCAGGATAGGAGAGGATTGGACTGGACCACTAACCATTAGTAGGATAACTTGACATTAATTCTGAATATGAATGAGAGTTTATTTTTCTTTTGTTTTTGCACTGAGCCATGATAAATGTTTTAGTAAATCTCAATATTATGCATGAGGATTTTTAAAAAAAATCCCTGTCATAAAGAGCAAACATGCTCAATCCATGTTTACTCAGCTTAATTCCAGATTTCCCAATAATTTAAAAATAACGAGACTTTCCATTCTCTCAAAATGAAGATGACACAAAAAATGCTGAGAGCAAAGCTGAGTAGAAAACTCTTAAACCATTTAAAACAAATTTAAACAGGGCCATTTATCTTTATCTTTGATGCTGGATCTCCATGAACCTTGTTAGTAACCATTTTTCAAATAATACCCTGATCAATTATTTTAGCTATAATTTAAAAACAAAGCTGAAAGAAACACTTCAAACAGCCCCAGTAAGAAGTGCACCATGGCAGATTTGAAATAGTTAAACTACTTTGATAAAAGGCCAAACAAACTAAAAATAAATACGGAGCTTCTCAGCGGCCTCCTTCCCCTCTTGGCGTCCCTGTTACCAAGACAGTAGTCAGAAAAATAGGAGCAGGAGATTTGGCTGAATTCTCAAATTCAAGACAAACTGTACAGACCGATAAGCTGTGAAGCCTTGATTGGGCTTGGGGTGTCCCAGTTAGCACAGATAGAATTCAAACAGGGTGGACAGTTTGTCAGCCAGTTAGATGCAGATTGCAATAAACTGTCACAGTGTGCATAATGGGAAAATAATTTAAAGCCACAGCCACAAGCCTGCTCCAGCTAGTGGGAAATTGAGGTCCAGCTTTGCACAGGTGCAGAGAGACGGTAGGCTGCACACAGTGGGCAGGACTAGCTCATCCTTTGGAATGCCATAATGTGGGATCCATCCTGGGCACACCTGGGCCACCTAAGGGCCATGCCAGAGCAGGTTCAGCAAAGCCCCATTCATCCCACCCATGCATCCAATGGACTGGTTGTTGTTAGTTGCAAAGTTGCGTCTGACGCATCGTGACCCCACGGACAACATTCTTCCAGGACTTCCTGTCCTCCACCATCACCCAGAGTCCACTCAAGCTCAACTGCTTCAGTGACTCCATCCAGCCACCTCATCCTCTGCCGTCACCTTCTTCTCTTGCCATCTATTGTTCCCAGCATTAGGCTCTTCTCCAGGGAGTCCTTCCTTCTCATTAGGTGCCAAAGTATTTGAGTTTCATCTTCACTATCTGGCCTTCTAAAGAGCAGCCAGGGTTGATCTCCTCTAGGACTGACCAGTTTGATTGCCTTGCAATCCATGAGACTCGCAGGAGTCTCCTCCAGCACCACAATTCAAAGGCCTCAGTTCTTCAGCACTCAGCCTTCCTTATGGTCCAGCTTTCACAGCCATACATTACAACTGGAAAAACCATAGCTTTGACTATACAAACTTTTGTCAGCAGGGTGGTTTCTCTACTTTTTAGTATGCTGTCCAGATTTGCCATAGCTTTCCTCTCAAGGAACAAGCATCTTTTAATTTCTTGGCTCCCGTCACCGTCTGTGGTGATCTTTTTTTTTTTGTTAACTCTATTTATTAAGAATTTTAAAAACAAATTACATCACTTTTCTGCATAGTCACCTCTCTTTGCGTGCATGTTACCCAGTGTTGTACCAATTTTTTAATGCCATGAGCAAAAATATATATACGATACATTATAAAAGTGCAGAAACTTTTTTTAAAGTAAGTTTTATTATTATTTTTCTACTAACAAAAAGAAACTAAAAACCATCAATCATCAGAAACATCAGACCTACTGGGTCAGCCCCCATACTTTTTTTATAGTAATCCGTAAACATATTTAAGTCTATGCATAGTCCCGTTTCTCTAGACAATAATAAAAAGAATTCCAAGTTTGATAGAAGTCTGTATCCTCTTTCTCCTTCAGAGACAAAGTCAATCTGTCCATTTCAGCACAGTCCAAGATCTTTTTTAAAAACAGTTCGTCGGTAGGTGGTTCTTCACTCCTCCAATGTTGGGCAAATGCAATCCTCACTGCAGTAATTACATGTAGAATCAAATACATTGCTTGATTATCAACATCATCAGGTACAATGCCTAATAAGAAAACTTCAGGTTTAAATATTAGAGGTTTTTGTAACATTCCCTCAAGCCATTTATGTATTTTAGCCCAGTATTTTTTTGTCTTATCACAAGTCCACCACATATGATAAAAAGTACCCGGTTTATGTTACCGTCTGCGGTGATCTTGGAGCCCAAGAAAATAAAATCTGTCACTACCTCCATTTCTTCCCCATCTATTTGCCAGGAAGGGATAGGACTGGATGCCATGATCTTAGTTTTCTTAATGTTGAGTTTCAAGCCAACTTTTGCACTCTCCTCTTTCACCCACATCAAGAGGCTCTTTAGTTCCTCTTCACTTTCTGTCATTAGAGTGGTATTGTCTGCATATCTGAGGTTGTTGATATTTCTCCCGGCACTTTGAATTCTGGCTTGTGATTCATCTAGCCCGGCCTTCCACATGATGTGCTCTGCATATAAGTTAAATAGGCAGGGGGACAATATACAGCCTTGCCGTACTCCAATAGACCAGTACAGGTAGGCAATTCACATGAAGAGCAGGAGAGAGGCATTCTCCCAAAATAGAAGGTGTGGGAATCAGTGTGTGCCCACTGCATGTGCAACACATCCTTCTGGACATAACCGTCACTAACACCTGAAGGATCATTTCCTCCCATATATACCTGCCAGATTTCTAAGAGCATCCTCTGCAGTCCTTCTCCAGGAGCAGCTCACAAGCAAGTGAGGTGGGTGGCTACTAAGAAGAGGGCCTTTTCTGCTATGGTACCTTGCTTGTGGAGTGAACTTCCCAGAGAGACTCGCCTAGCACCTACATTGTGCTCTTTCTAGCACCAGGTGAAAATCTTTTTTTCATGCCTACAACATTAGTCTTTCTTTCTCTATTGTTTCAGTTCCTTGCTGTATTTTAAATCTTTGCATGGCTGCTAATTTTATTGTGGTATTTTACTGTGGCATTAAACCATTTAATGTTGGATTTTATTGTTTCAACTGTTGTGAACCTCCCAGAGAGTAATCAAATATATGTACACATTTAGTCTCTTATTCCTGCAATATTAAAATGTTAAATTTATAGCTAAATCACATAAAAATCTTATTTCTGGGAGATGTGGTTCAGATCAGTTTCCAATGGAATTCCTTTAGTATGCATGCCAGAGTTATAAAACCACTTACAAAAGAAAAAAAAAAGATAGTTATTATGACCTACTCAATTAATGATGAAGTAAGTGCAAGAAATTTTCACAAATGTATGTTCTTGTTGTCGATGATGATGATTTGCAATTAATTTTTTACTAAACTTGGTGCTTGCAAAGCTTGCATTTTACTTTTAATTCCATTGGATTCCAAAATGGTGCCCTTATGTTGATTCACTACCTGCCTACATTGCAGTCAGTGGAAAGGTTAAGATCAGCTTGGCTTGATAGCTGATGGTTGGAGGAACCTATCATGATATCATTCCATGACATACCATCCTATAATGACTCACACATGCATGTTGTATTTGGAATGCACCGGTACCAAATCAGAAACCCAGAACATGTTCTTATAAATGCATCCTTCGTCTATGAATCCACAGAACATTAGTGGCCTCAAGGATTGGGATGGATCCAGATCTAGTCATATTTAGAGTAGGCCCACTGAAATCCATGGGTTAGTCACTAACTTAAGCCCATTGATTCCATTAGATCTTTTCTAGGGATGACTAAGGGATGACTAAGTCTGGACCCAAATCTTTAACTTGTGAATTCCATATTCCAGTTATAAATTACCTTTGCTTTCTCATAGACTTGCCTTCCTCTCTCCAAGATATCAAGATCAAATTGTTCTTGTACAAAACATGCTAACCAGTTAAGTACAGTGAACAGAATGTTCCTCCTGCAAACAAATGAGGTGTCGGTGCTACTTTTAGATATCAATTCTTTCTATGATTGTACTTTTTACCCGAATACCATGCAAAATACCTGTCAGTCAATCAGGCATTTTTTCTATGCTGCTTGATCTGAGCAAGAAATGAATGTGTTTGAGTAACAACTACAACAGAGTTTTACTCTAGCCCTGAAAGCTAATATGTCTTTGGCCTAGTCACCATTTGAAAGAGTGGAACCCTTCCATTCAGGGGTAATTGTGGCTCCATTCAGACTTTCACAAAAGAGTTAAAATCAATGTGACATTCTATGTGGAGACTCTCTTGTAATCGTGGAGACTTTCCATGCAACAGTTCTTCGTTTTGGCTCACAAGAAGAGCTTCCATGGAAGTTGACGGCAACAGTGATAATGATGGAGAGGGATGCCGTTGGAGTCCTCCTCCTTGGGGTGGATTCCAACCCCTTTGTGAATGCTGAACAAATCGCAACACAACTGAGAAATGTCTATGCATTTTTCGCCATGTGCTCTTATGCTTGAGCTGCTACAGGAAGAATCAGAGTCTCTCTTTGGAGAATGCTCTCTTCAAATGGCTAAAGCCCTTGCGTCTCCTCTTCCAGCAGGGACTCCAGCTCTCATCTGCTGCAAATTTAGATGTGCCCATCCTTGGTCAGGTAAACAAGCAACTCCAGCTTTGTAGCACTCTTGCTTACCACATGGTTTGATGCTCTGTAGGAATGACACAACCTTCCTCGACTCTTCTCTATTCCCACACAGATAAAAACATTGCTCTTGGTATCTAAATGTCCTTTATAGGGAGACAGAGTGTACTCTGTTTCTGGCCCTTGAAACTTTTGCATGTGTTCTCTCCTAAGTCCATTATGTCCTCTTTCTGCTTCTATTTGCAATTTTTTAGAAGAGGTTAGCACTGATGTCTGGATATGCAACTTTGGTGTAAACCAATGCCTTCCACTGCTGATTCACATATGCATCCCAACATGAAGGCTTTGCATGTGTCCAATGTATGAGACATAACTTGTGCTGTCCACTTGATTTAGAAAGCCCATCAAGATGAAGTACTGGGGATCAGGAGAGATGGTGGCTTGGGCAGAAGCCATCAGCCCCAGCCTCCTTTGGCCCATTTTTCAAAAAGCAGAATACAATTAAATAATGCAAATAAGCAAACGCATTCTGACCGTATTGTGTCTGGGCCAGCGTGGAGGGTGAGAACTAGGACCACTCCAAAGTCTAAGCAATTATTATCATTACAATTCAGTGTAATGAGGAGCTCAAGGCATAGCTGCATTTTATCCCCACAACAACCCTATGAGAGGTAGGCTAGACTGAGAGTGAGTGGCTGGCCCAAAGTCACCACTGAGCTTCAGGGTTGAGTGGGGAATAAAACCTGGATCTCCAGGTCCCAGTCCACCATTTTCACTCTGACAGTACATCAGTTTCTGCTGAGAAGGAAGCAGGGAAAATACAGTGAAGGAAAGCAGATGGATTCTATGTGCAAACAAGGCTGGAGAATGCAAACCTTTGAATAGATTTGCAATATTATCATGAGTTTAATCCACTCAAATTAAGCATCTGAGAACCAGTGTGGCATAAAGATGGAGTGGAAGAGTTCTACATGACCCACCTTTTCATCACAAGAATGCGGACGCAGATGGAATGGAATCTGGCCCTTTTAAATGCCACCTAACCTCCTCCAGCAAACGCCCTGATTCCTTCACACACATCCACAGAATGACAACTTTTAGTAGAACACACAGCAGATGTGCGTTGTTGTATCTCTCCTCTTCTCCATGGTGGCTGTATATGAGCTAGGATGTGGCGGAGTGGTCCATGTGTGGAATGCCAGTCTGGACGTACGATTCTGCCTGTTCTTCCACATTCATTTTGTTCAAACTCTCAAGTTCGTTCCTTTGAGAATATGAAGACCTTTGTGAATCTTGATAATTTCTTATACTAAATGGATGGATATGCAATTCTTACCCATCTGAATCTGGAAACGACTGAAAAGGAATAGGACACGCACATGGGTGGGGTGCGCCATAGTTCCGCACGTACATTTCCTTTCTTTCCCTGAGCCGAGGGCCAAGGCCACGATCCTGTCTCTGAATCCGTTTTGCCCCAGGAGCACACACACATTTCTTCCTGGAATGCACTCTGCCTTCTCAGCTCGGATGCACAGCTCTCGCCGTAAGAGACGCCTCGCCGTGCGCGCTTTCAGAACTAGGTGTGCTTGTTTCGGTTCTTCGGGGGCAAAGAATGAAAGGTCTCAGCATCTAGATGTTGAAGCAGGTAATCATGCTGTGAGACAAGTAATCATTTCCTGATTATTTGTGCCACTGAGGCAGATAAGTGCCTAGAAAGCCATCCTTTGTTGCCTAATAGTCCTAGCTTGAATGTTATAAAGCCTCATCGGTGAGGGAGAGGGCGAGAACCAAACAAAAACACAGCCTTGTGATTTCATGATCAGAAAAGCCCAAAATTTGTGGTGGAGAAATGTGCTTCATTGAGTCTGGAGGGCCAGCTTGAGTCTGTGGTCTGGAGGGCCAGCTCAAGGCGTTTTGCTGCCTGGAGTAATACAGCAAATTTCATCAGGCTTCAGGCAGAGAAGGCAAAGACCTCCTCCCAAAACCCTGGAAAAGCCTGTATTTTGTGGAGGTCATCTGAATAAGCTGCATAGCAACTAAGACCAGCCAAGTCCTTCTGGCATCTGAGACTGAGGCTTAACCATTTTCTCTCCCCAAGCCTGGCAGGAAAAATCAGTAATAATACATTATACCTAAGACATGGATGAAAGATCAAACCAGTAAATCTTAAAGGAAATCAACCCTGACTGCTCTTTAGAAGGCCAGGTACTGAAGATGAAACTCCAATACTTTGGCCACCTAATGAGAAGGAACAACTCACTGGAGAAGAGCCTGATGCTGGGAACAATTGACAGCAAAAGGAGAAGGGGATGAGGTGGCTGGATGGAATCACTGGATAAGTGAGTGTGGGCTGGGTGGACTCTGAGGGATGGTGGAGGACAGGAGAGCCTGGAGGAATGTTGTTCATGGGGTCGTGATGGGTTGGGGGCGACTTTGCTAAATGACGACAAAAAGATGTGGATGGCAAACCATCTCTTCTTTAGAACTGGGAAAGTGGCAGAGTGGAGGAGAAAGGAAAACTAGCCAAGTAGCAATCAATGGGTCTTCCAGGAGCAGCCTACTTTAACGTTGTCTATGAATTTCAGTTGGAGTCTCAGACCTGTTTATCATCTTCCAGGCTCACCTACCTTCCAGTGTGAAGATGTGGTTACCCTCACATATGTCTTCCTTGAGGAGATCAACACAATATTTGGGTAGATAAAAGAACCCCACAACTTACCCCTTTCCTAGGGATGCTGGTGGAGTCAATTTAGTCTGAAATTGTGAACGAGCCATTGCAATTTGCATTTTGTAGAATACTATGCAAGCTGGAACTAAGTTGTCCTTTGGATGGTGGACTTCTCCAAGTTTTGTGATGCAGTTCTTAAATGAAAAATATGTAGGAAAAGATGTGTGTCTTTTAGAGGAAAAACAAACAAACGTGTTTTTAAGAGAAAATGCATGTAAAATGCATATTTTAGGGGAAATATGTTCAATTTAAATGCAAATCTTTGCATGGGTCTGGCTTTTAAATGCAAACTGACATAGAAACAGGATGGAATGTGCTTATGATTGAACACACCAAACTGACATGGACTTTCTATAGCCTTTTGGTTCATCCCTCGTGTAATCCTATGATGGTTCTCCTTCTCACTTAATGAGTTTCATGGAAGTGGGGTGGGCAAGGATAGCAAACAAAGCCCTTAGATGCTAGCCGTGTGGAAAATTTGTTTCAGCCCAATATCAATTAAAGTTCACGTATCCAATCCGTTTAACAATGGCTACACAGCTCAGATGGGTTGTATTATGCCTGTCATTTGTAAGTGTCCAGCAATCTTCCTAAAGGGTGTGATTCATGGAGCTGAAAGAAATGATTTGCCTAAAAAATTATGAATGCTCCTTCTGCCTGCAGAACTCCTTAATTCCCGTTACACATGTCAGGATATTATGACTGTGCGCTGTCAAATTCTAATGATGAAAATTTCATTTTTCTACCCTTTCACGCTGAGTTTGAGAACTATAGGTTGGAAATAATTCCCCAACTAAATTTCTTCTCCAGATGCTAAATGCAGGTATTCTGGGACCGTCTTCTCTCTGTAATCACTCTTTCTCTCTATTTTTTTCTTGAGTGTGTATTATTTCATAAAGGATGCTCTGTTGAAAATGGATGTTCCATGTGTGTGTGTGTGCTTGTGAGGGTCCTTTACCCCA
Source organism: Varanus komodoensis (assembly GCF_004798865.1). Lineage (NCBI taxonomy): Eukaryota > Metazoa > Chordata > Lepidosauria > Squamata > Varanidae > Varanus > Varanus komodoensis. The sequence continues at coordinate 48,979,581 of NW_025335761.1, forward strand.
GAGTTTCTGGCCATATCTAAGCAACATGAACGGATTAAAAAATGGTAGAGATTTGATCATGTGTATTTGCAGACTTAAAAAAAGAAAGAAAGAAAATTGAACTAATCTTTTATCTGTAGATAAATAGTTACTTGGTTCACTCATCAATTAATGCTAAATATGTTTTCATAATATTTAAAATAAGGTCAAGGGAAAATGTGAGATAATTTACAATGTAATAAAAGCTAATAAAAGGTCATATAAGAAGATGGTTTATTAAATCATCATCATGCTCTCATAGTTTGGTGCAGAGGACTTTGCACTTTTGTACACTGAGCCCTCAGGTAAGGCTCAGAGGCAAAGAAAGAGTGCATTTATGCATGCATGCCTTTATTTATTTATTTAGAAGGCTTCTATGCCACCCCATTCACTGAAGCCTTGGGGCGGCCCACAATAATAAACAAATAAACACAGTATAAAACAATATAATATATAATATAATTTGAGTCGACCTGGCCCAAATTATATCTGGGTTTTATATCTGGGTTTTTTGCTTTCAAGGATCTCAAGGCAGCTTACACCATGCTCGTCCTCCTGCCCTCAGCCTTATCCCCACAACAACAAGTAGGTTGAGCTGCGAGTCGGTGACTGACCCAGAGTCACCCAGTTGGCTCCATGGCCAAGTGGGGACTAGAACCCAGATCTCCTGAGTCCCAGCTCTGCAGTCTGAACCACTGCCCCACACTGGCTCTCTCCTGTGTGTGGCAAAGTTCCTGCCACTGACACACCCCATCCCCCTTGCCCTGCCCTCCCACAGGACCTGGCAACTTACCCCCAGTGCAGCCACGATGGCCATAAGGGCTCTCAGGAAGAGTGCCTTCTCCCACTTGCAAATGGACTGGGCCATTTATCCACCAGAGTTCCAGATGGGCAAACAACCCTATCTGTGTCCTTTCCACTGGGCAGAAGGCTCCCTATGCTCCCCGTTGAAGTTAGTTGGGTGGTTCTATGCTGGTGTGACAACTACAGAACTTGCCCCCCGAAATGCTTGACTGGTGCTATAATGGTTAAGTGATGTACCAAAATGAATCCATCTTCCACAACCATGCTTCTAAGAGTCTATTCCTCTGTTGTTCCTTGACTTCACTGCATGTCTGGTTCTATTATTGTTGTTAACGACTGGTGTTATGAGATGCTAAATTCCCAGCTCAGTTCCTGGCATCTCCAGGTTGGTAACCAGAAATGCTCTTGTCTGAAATACTTGAGATCTGTTGCCAGTCTATGTCGACCACACCAAGGTAGTAGGACCATTGGTCTGAAGAAGGGATATGAAACCTTATTTATTAATCAGTCTGTAGATTGCGGAAGAGAAGAATGATGCTTCTTCTGCCCATAGTTTTTAGATGGGAGCAAGGGATGTACATGTTTTGTTGGGATGGAGAACAAGGTGCCATCTTGGCTGCACTGGTTGGTTATTTTGTCCAACTGGAAGTGCTGATAGAAATGGCTGGAAAAGGGAGGCCTTGCTCTCAACTTTTCTTCTTAACATATTTTTTCGGAGCAGTCAACCCCTAGTCCCCATAGATTTTGCGTCATGGTGTTAACCAGTCACTGATTGGGAGAATGGATTGATATTTTTGGAAGGAGAATGTCTTTTCTCACCTTTTGGTTGGCATGTTGTGAGCGGAGCCGGCTGGAGCTGGGGGTCAGACTAGATGGCCCAGGAGACCCCTTCTGACGCACTCTGTTTCTATGTTTCTTTTGCATGCTGCAGTATTTATTGTGAGATATGCTGATAAGTTGGAGAATTTGGAGAATTAATTGAGCAAGTTAGGTGGTAAGAATTAAACCATCCAGAGAATTTAGCTGTGGTATAGAAACAGAATCATCATCGTCGTCGTCGTCTGCTTTTCTAGGGTTTACTGAGTGATGGCCTCACACCTTTGGAATTCCCCAGGGAGACATATATGGCCTTACAATGGCTGGATTTGAATGCTTCATCCTACATTTAGAAAAACCTAATGTTCTTAGGGTAGATATATTTGAACTCAACCTGAATTCCAATAACGTCCCACAATAACACTGTGCGGTTCATTTTGTTTTTGACCAAGATCACTCAGATCCAGAAATCACATGACATATGAGGTGGAATGTTTCTTTTGACCTTCCCTCAATCCTATGCTTGCCCAACAACTTTTTTCTGAATCTTCACCATCAAATATTTAAAATTTCAATTAAAAACCAGAAAATCAATGTTCTGAACCAAAGAGGTAGAGCACCAGCACAAACTGCTATGAACTGGGAAGAAAGGCATACACGATTCTGATACCAGTGTTTTGAGGGTCACTTTTCTACCCCATAATGAGGGAAATGTCCTCATGAAAAGCCTTTGGTTTGATCGAGTCTTCCCCACATCCTCTTCTGACCATCTGAACAATGGATTTTAGGTCACCAGTAGTACAGGTCACTCTTGAAACTTTTTTTTTCTACCTTCAACTTCCAGTCAGCATAATTTCAAGTTTCAGAAGCTTTCAGGTCTTGTCTTTTGGGGGAAGGAAGGTTTGGTCCTCTTCCTGGCATGAAGAGCAGACTAAGGTCACCTGCAGTAACCTCAGTGCACTGATATTTTGTGTCTCAGGGCTAATTGTGGGCAGTAACAAAATCACACCAATGGCAAACATTAATAAACAAATCCAGCAATATTTTGTGTCCTGGGCATGTTTTGGTTTATAGAAGGAAAGCTGTAAAAGCAGATGACAATGTCACAGAAGGACTATACTGAAGGTCTTTGATAAAATAAAAGTGGCCAAGAAGCTAAAAAGCAAGCAAAACCTGAAGATGCATTTATTCCAGTCTGCAAATGGTGCTTAAAAAGTGTTACCTGCTACTACTGCTGCTTTGCATATGTTTAATTTATTTCAGATATTCCTGTTTTCAGAGCATAATAATTTCATATATGATGATATTATATGCTGATGGGGTGCTTATCCAAGCTCTGACAGGCAAGACTATGGATAGGAAACTCCCTGGTTACTCGTGGCCAAGCATCAGATCTAAGACTATTTGGCTGAGGCGTCTTGGAAGGCTCAAAAGCCTTCCTGGCATGTCTTTAGGGTGAGCGGGTGCGACAAGTACAGGGCAGTCAGCAAGTATGATCAGCTGGAAAGGATGATCATTTCCGTCTGCTCTGGGCCAAGATTTTACTCAGTTTACCTCTCTGGACTAAATACAGACTCAGATGCCTTCCATGCTATTCTAAGTTCATATATCTCCAGATTGTAATATGATTTCGAAAAAGGAAAAAGAAATAGAAGTAGGAAGAAGAAGAGGGAGGAGGGGAGGGGGAAGGAAGGAGAAGCTGTTGTTCAACAACCTGCATACATTTCAATTTTGGAAAAAATGTGCATGAGAATATACGCAGTTTTTCACAGGAAAAAAGTTTCAATCTGATACGTACTCAAAGCTTACTAGCCTTAAAAATATTTATAATTTTTTAAAAAAATTTTTACAATCTTTCAGCAAAAGCAAACATAGCAAAATACTGTTGGGAATGCAAAAATAGAACAGAAGCACAAACACATATACATAAAAAAGGGGAGGAAACAAAGAAACAAAGCAAAACAAACAAACAAACCAACAAAACACAGAGAGAGAGAGATGATCATATAGGCACATATAATAATGATCGGAGATACATTGAGCTGGTCATGAAACTATCACTGATTATGGATGGATGGAAGGATGGATGGATATTCATAGACACGTGCACAAATATTTGAAGTTCCACAGCACTAATAGGGCTGAGACACATTGACCAAATGTAGGGATGAGTGTTGAGATGGAGTTGTCGTCGGTAGTATATTCTCTTACAGGATGCCAAAGTTGTGAGGTATTCAGGCTACTGCATGGACGAGGTACAGAATCCATCTTTCTATCCCTGTATCTTGAATCTCTTAGCCACCATAAAGGCTTGTGTAGTCCGCTTGTGCTAGCCAGAGGATAGCTTCCAGGATACGAGCGTGCAAATCAGGAATGCATTTGCATTCTTGAACAAGAATGATGTATTTCGTGATCTCTGGTTTTACTGATTTGCACATCCCTAGGCACTGCCCATGCAGGATGAGAGCAGGAGATGTGTTCTCTCAGCCATCACCAGAAGTTCAGGTACTGAGGGGTGTTAGCCTGTTGCTAACATGTCTTTGCCCATTGTGGGTCGTCTTTGTTAGCAAAACGCCTGTCCATCTATCCTGCACACTGACTTATGTCTTCCTTTCTAGCTGAGGGAGAGGGAAGCACAAGGCATATTATTTTAAGGAGCTGAGATAACCTTGCCACCAAAAATCTTTTTGCAGTCCCACTGGAAAAGCATTCATTTGTTGACACAATATTCTATCATAACAGCCCAGTACTAACTTAGCACACAGCAAATTCTTGAGTAAAGAATATCTTATCGACCCACCTGTTATGATGTTCACTGCTGAAGCACTATATGTAAAGCAAAGGAAACCAACCAGATTCCAATTTAAGTCATTAATAGATTGGTTTCAAAATTTATGTTACACACATCCAACAAATCAAGAATAAAAGCATGTAAAAGGCTCCATTGCTTGTATTGAATTACTCATCCTTTCCACAGTAAAAGCCGTTAGCCAGGGATTGGCCAAAGAATTTTAAATATCTCATTATATCTATGTCATTGTTCAAAGTGTCCCTAAATGGGATTAAACAATAGTCACTCAACAATTTCCCGCAATGTCTGTTTCCAACCTCACCTTGACTTAAATTAAGGCTAATGATATGTTTTCAGTGTAAGGTAAAAGAAGGGTTTTCCTTGAATGACTTTCCAACGTTTTGAAATCTAATTCATTAGAAGCACTTCTGTCAAATGATTACTTATTCTATCTCATTGTCTTAAAGGATTTAACTCTAAAACACACATGTTTGATATGAACTTAATGACCATTTTATAAAGGAAACCCAAGTGAGCCTGTGTTCACTGGCAAATTTTTGTTTGTGCTTGGAATGAAAAATAATGCCAAGTAGGGCTTTTTACAGAGACAGTTGTGTTCACTGTTATTTTTAGTTCCCCTACATCTGCACATATTGGTTGGCCTTTAAGTCTCATGGGTGGAATAAAGAATGTATCATCAGGAGAAGAGTGGAATACCACAACTTTCTCTAAACTTCAGTCATAAAATAGTGTGCTATGCAAACATGGCCTCTGTCCACTGAAATATGCAGATTATTTTCTTACATGACAACAGCCAGTGAGGTGGCACAGCACAGAGGCCAAGAGTCTGATTTGTGATTCAGGAAGTTCTCTTGCTTCTGGCCAGTGTGTAAAAGGGCACTTAAATCCAGCTGATTCTTTTCCATCCCACTGGTGGTGCTACGGGAGGGGGGGGGTCCCCTAATTGTGCTGCAGAAGTGGGACCTACTGTGTACACAAGAGAGATCTAGCGCTTCCCAGGGGAAGCAGATAAATGAGAGAAAACACCTGTTTCTAAGAAAAGACAGGCTGGCAGAGCTCCTGAATTCTGCCAAGCATCTTCTTTCCACAAACTAGAATTTCTGCTTGGTTTTGGTTGCTACAGAAGTGCTGAATTTCCATTTTGCAAGCACCCGGGGGGGGGGGGGGTAGATAGAAGAGAACTGGTGGGGGTAAATGTATCCCGTTAGATTCTGCTCACTGCCATGAACTCACTAAGGGTCCATTCTGTACATGATTGCAAGACCATCCTGGATTTCTCTCACTAAACATATACAGAAATGCATGAAAGTGCCAAGGAAAACAATTCTCTTTCTCTCCCTTCTCTTTCCCCCCCTCTCTCTGCAGTCTCGATCCTTCCATCTTCTATATTGGTTATAACTAGGGAAAGTTGAGATGTCCATTTTGGAAGTGAAATCTTGAGGAATTTTTCATGTTCAGCCCTGGCAAATTTCATTCAGTTCGCCATCCCCACCCAGAAGCATTGACTCAGTCAGGTGCAACTCAGTCCAGTGTGTGACTTGTTTGCACATTTAGATTTGTGGAAAATATTTAAATTTGTAAATGGGGGTCATTTTTGAATCATCCTTAATATCCATTCTTGTGCATGGAAGCAAAAATGATGAATTGAGGCTGTCATAGTATGGGCACATAATGAGAAGGCAAAACTCCCAGAGAAAACAATTATGCTAGAAAGTTGAAGAAGACAAGGAAGACCAATTGGATTGGTCTTCAAGAAGGGTGCTACTGCCTTTGGTCTACAAGAGCTGAGCAAGTCCTCTCAAGGACAGGGCATTTTTGAGGGCTGCCATTCATAGGGTCTTCATAAGAGGGAGAGGACTTGTCATCATGGAACAACAGCAGTGGCAAGTGCTCATGATTTCAGCTCTGCCTCTCCACCATATATCTCCACACTTATTCCCATCTTGCAAATATCTTGGTAATCTTCATCCTTTCTACACACTGCTTCATTTTCCCCAGCTGAGCCATATTCCACACTTGTCAAAGAGCTTGTCAATTTCATCTTCTCTTTGGTGCAAAGGGGGTCAGATGGAGAAATGGACTGATTCCTCAACAAGTCTACTGGGCTAAATATAATGTTTGGAGAGGAAAACCAACAGGAGATTTCTTCTGAGTAGATATGCATAAAATTGCACTGTGCATGCACTATTCAGGCATTAATAAGTGTATGGCTGAAATGTGTGTGGAAGAGCAGCAAACTCATCCCATCCTCTTCTCATGTTTCCATCCTTTTTTCATATTTCCAGCATGTATGGAAGTGACTTTCTCCTGTATCTCCTCTATACATGAAGGCTCTTCACATGACTTAGACACTGGATCATCAGCATTCCAGATTGCATGGAGGACCTCCACATACTTAGGAAACACTCAGCTTCAAGAAGCTGGCTTCCGGCTGCAGAAGGCAATGGAAACTATGATGAAAGGGCAGAGCAGGTACACCAACCCTCTCTCCTCTTATATTTAGGCTGCACGTCCCCTTAGTACCTGGCTGGGGATATAGTTACACTAAGAACACTTTCTGGAAGAGAGAAAAGAGCTTTGCATTGTCTATTTTAAACTCCAGGCAACCAGGACAGTGCACATGTTATGCTTCCGTGCTGGCTTGGTCACCTTAAATGTTCATCATATGACAGGTCTGTGATAGATGGATGTCAGAAATTCGTTATCTGGATCCCTCTCTCGACAGCATGGCATCTCCGCTGCTCTGGGGCTTTTGAAGGAAAGCTGCACTCAGGAAGTCTAGCAGAAGATGATGCTTGTAGTGGTCTGTGGGATCCCTGACATGGCAAGGAGGTTGCTGAAAAAGACCGGCGCACCCAGTTTCCTAGCAAAGGTGGACTGTGTAAATCAGGACTGATGCATCAGTAGAACATCTCTGCTCTGAACAATGCTTTTATTTATCTGACAGGAAAACAATGGCCTTGGCCTCATTTGGTGTTCATTTCTGTGCATGTCTGCAAGCGCCCTCCATTTCTGGTGATTGTTTCAGTCCTTGTGAACATTCATGGATCTACATGTGGTTTCATGAGTTTGTCAAGGGCACCACAAAGCTGGCATTGTGGGTCAAAAGTAAACGCAAGTGAGGTGAACGACGCAGAGGAGAGGAGACCTGATTTGAAGCAGTGGCAGTAGCTTCCCTGCAGAGATAAAAAGTGTGGCAATTTGTGGCTCTGTATATTTGAACGGTGTTGCATGGGTCTTTTTAATGTAATGTTTGCATGAAGATTTGCTTTTAACCTCTGATTTTATTATTGCTACCTTCCTTCTGAATCTCTTTTTCCCTTTGACAGAAAGACGGGACACAGCAGATAACAGTAAACAATGAGAGCAAACACGGTGTGGTGGCAAGAGCTCACTGGATCCTTTTGGGCCAGTCATTTGCTCTCAGCCTCACACGGACGCTATGAAAATATAATGCAGGCCGCCTTGGGTGCCTTGCAAGATGGAAACAAAAAGATGGATATAAACTCTGTGCAATGAAAAGAATGGCATTTGGAAAGGTGAGCTCCTTCCTCCCAGTCATATGTTTATACAATTTTGGACAAATGAAATAAATCAGATCCTATCTGACATTGTCTTATTGAGGGCTTATGAGCATCGTTCAGACAGGGAAAAGGAACAAAGCAACTTTTGTGTCCTGGTTTCTGTGTGGATGAACAAGCTAAAAAGGAACAAGCAGAAATCTTCCCTTGCTCTGCCTGCCCAAACAGGGATGCACAAATAGAGACAAAACCACCCTGCTGAGATTTTCAGAAGTTTGGGTGACTTCCGTGGGCTTTCTAATGAGTTTGGACCCAGCATTTGCACAAACATGTTTGCACTGACTGGAACAAATGTGTGCTTCCCAAAATGCAGAAAACCAGGAACAAGTGTTCGAATCTCCCATAACACATATTTTCACACTTCATTGGGTTACTGGTACATGTCCGATTTTTTGATTTTGCTACTTTTCTGCAACTGAACTTGCACAAAACTATGCAAAACTTTAAAAAATGGTCTGGAAGCCTCATGGGATTTGCATGTCCTGGAAAATCTATGGGACAGGGTCTAAGAGAGTTGGACTAGAGTTCATTGTGGATTTCTCTGCCAATCTTATTCACACCCCATTTGCTGGTGTTAAAAATAGGATGGTGAATGAATACAATTTTTTAGAAAGCCTGCAAAATTATTTGGAAGTATGGCACCTTCCTTTCCCTTAGTGGTGATGAAGATTCTTTTTTGAAATGTATTCCTGTTGCAGCCACAGTGGAGTGGTATTCAGTGGGTGGACACTTCTGGCCATCCCTGATCATCTGCCTCCTAGAACCTCCTTGGAGTCATGTTTTGTCATGCAACATAACATCATTCCATTCTGTATATAATGAGAGCCAGTGTGGTGCAGTGGTTAAGAGTGTGGGACTCAGGAGATCTAGGTTCTAGTCCCCACGCAGCCATGGGGCCCACTGTGTGACTCTAGGCCAGTCACAGACTCCCAGCTCAGCCTACCTTACAGGGTTGTTGTGATGAGGCTGAGCTTGAGAGCAGCAGAAGATGAATGTAAGCTGCTTTGAGTGCTTTAAAAAGAAAAAAAAAAGAAAGGAGGGCTATAATTCTAATAAATAAATAAAATCAATAAATATAAGGTATGGAGAACCTAGCAGATGGAAGCCACTGCACAGAGCTTGGAATAGGCATGAGAGTTCAAACGATGATGGTAAGGTTGATGATGATGGAGATGGAAGAGGAGGAGGTGGAGGTGGAGGTGGAACTGCCACTGTCAGCACTGTGAAAGGAAAGGAATCCCTGCTAAGTACAAGGAATTGTGCTTCCTATTTTTCCCACTTTCCCACTCACACACATATTTGAAGTCTGCAAAAGGGTTCCTTACTAGTGAGAAACCTGCCACCAATTAGTCTAGAAGTCCTGAGGATTCCAATCAAGATACTCTTAGGGTGTTAAATCCATCAAGATGCATTTTGTAGGAGACCAAACTAGGCACCTGTTAGTGAAGTGCTTTTTCCATTGAAAGGAGTGCTGTCTAGTGTGGGGGCACATTATGAATGGATATATTTGTCATTTATTTCTTAGATTTGTGTCCTGCCGTTCTACCAACTGGCACTGGCTCATAGCAGAAATAAAAGAAACTAGTATAAAATAACCAGAGGAAATACTGCGGCAGGACTGTGCTACCGTTGGGTCTGCAGAAACTGGAGAAGCGGTGCTGAGAGCAAACACAGATTGGCTAGTTGGGATTTGTAACCTGACTCTAGGCATTTGTGGGAATTTAAGGCAGCAGCAGCTAGAGGGTCCCACTTTGCTTTGAACGCCTCTCAGCTGCCAATAAAATTTTTGAAAAATATATACTTTAAAAAAATTGGGACGAGTAGAATGTATTTGTGGGTACCAAGGGAAGTACCCACAAATACAATATGTGGAGGCGCACTGATGGCTTCTCCCTATCACAGGGTATCATTCTGCAAATGCAAAATATGCCAGTGTTAGCATGCATGATATGATTCCTTGGAAACCCACTGTGCCTGCTCACAGCACTGGCTTTGCATAAGAGGGCCTTTAAGCTAGAGCAACATCATGTGTGTTCATGGAATGCCGCCACAGCATACTGTATTTAAGAAAAAAATGGCATTTTTTTTCAAATTACCAATACGACAGGTAAAACAGCATTAAAATCAATAGAAAGCAGTTAAAACCAGAAGCAACAGATTTACAAATCTGACTTTTCAGGTTTGTTTCAGGGACTAACTATGCTATCTTGTTTACTTTTTTCTTCCCGTGGTCAGCTTAAACACTGGTTCTTCGACTATCTGGAATTTGGAACACAGCCATATGCATACAATTAGAGAGTAAACGCTGAATAATCCTGGAAGTCCAGAAGATGCTGTGCTTTTTCTGTACAGACTTAGCAACAGCAAATCCATTTTTGGAGCTACTGTTCTGACCAAACTTTTGTACATCAGCCTCGTCTTCCATTGCTTTTGCACTATTTTGGCAACCTATGACTCATTCTAATTATCACCTGTTCTCTTTTGCCCGCAACTTGATTTCTGCAATTGGAACATTATCACAGGGGTGTTGTATGCGCGTGTGTGTCTGTAAGTCTAAAATGTAATTGGAATTTATTTTGGGGAGAAGAGTGGGAACAATATTGTAAGTGAAAGTCCACCTGTAGCCTCCATTGTTCAGGCTCACGAAAAAGCCTAGCGCACAGCAGAGTTTTATGTAATCACTCAGAAATGCATGAAAATGTTGTTGATATTAGCATGCCCCAGGCGTGATAGGACACATACATCAGTGTTGGTTCCAGGGTTTTGACAGTGCTCAGTGGCTTCCTCCTTCAGGGAGGCAACCTTCTCAGCACTGTCGTCACCAGCCACTGCTCTTCTCCATTGTCTATGCTGGTACTCCTTGCTCTCTGGAGAGGCACAGCCCAGGGCTAAGGGGACAGTGGCATCACCTGCAATGCCTTCTCATTGCAGCCATTGTTGGGCAGAGGGAAGGCAGGAGATAAAGGCATGGTCCCAGAGCTTGGGTAGAACTAGGTCCTCCTTATTTATCACAGGATCTGCAAGCATAAGAGTGGGAATTTGAGCTACTCTGCCCAGGCAAGGAGGCAGGTTTGATTCCAGCTCCCTGCTCCTAGGGGACACAGGAGTGTGAGGGGGGATTCCCTGTGCCACCCCTACTAGGTGTCATAAAGCACTGAGTAAATAAGCCAGATTGGTCCCAAAGGTGAACTGCCTCCTGGATTGTGGGCTGTTCCACCTGTGAGAACCGAGTCCCTGCACCTGCCCATTGCCATCAAGGTGCTTGTTGATTCCCACACAACCCCACCAAAACCAGTCGACCAAGTTAACTAGTCCCCACTCTAACCAAATGGCAAAAGAGCTAATCCATGACAAATAAACGTTCCTTCTCAGCCCTTTGCTTCTCCAAAGGAGCAGTTAGCCAACCCTACGCTGGGAGAACAAGCACCCGCTGGGAAGGAGGAGGCCTGGCGTGGGGGCAGGGAGCTGGCTTTTCAGCACCTCAGCTCTACTGTCACCACACAGGTGTGCAAGGCAGGTGCTCTAGGGTGACCTCTTTCCTCCCACATGAAAATGCTCTTTCCCTGGCTAAGCCATTCTGGCAGGGCAAGGGAGGAATGAAGATGGTGAGAGGAGAGCAGGAAGCAGGAGAAGAAACAGTTTGTGGTGCTGAAGAGGAGGACCAAGATAAGGGATCTCTCATCACTGGACTGCTGCTTGGGTGTGGCCCCTGACTGTACCTACCTGGACACCATCCCTGAAATGCACAGTCACCATAGAGATGGTGGGCAAGCCAGAGACCCTATTATACATTAATGTCCTTTGATGACAGCTTACAGAATGATCTCCAACATGGATTTTCTCACAAAGGAAATATTTGTGAGCATTTTTATTCCTTTCATATATCTATTTATTTATTACATTTCAATACTGCTGAACCAGGATGCCTTTCTTTATCCAGGTCTAACAGAAATGCCATTTTGGGCTTCAGTGTTGAAGGACATGGAGATTTTGGTGGATGGGTAGCAAGAACGCTTAGGTGTCCTTTTTTCTTTTTACGCCCAACGTTAAATGCCACAACCTACAATATCAAAGTGTGCTTCTGATGATCATTTTTATTCCTCATAACAAGAGGAAGGATGACCCTGGAGGAATGATGGCCTTTGTTCTCAGATGCAGCTTGTGGAGTAGGCAGTATACCCCCGGAGGGCCCCACTTGGACGGCTGCATGAAAATGTGTTATACTTTATTCACTTAATTACTTATTAGCTTTCAATTCTATCCCATAGCCAAAATTCTCGGCCAGTCAACAGCATGTAAAGTACATGATAAAATACAAGATAGAAATGTAAAAGTTTTAAACTGCATCATAAAATAAACTTTAAAAGTGTCAGAGTTAAACTAGAAATGGAAAAATAAATGCCTGGGAAAATCAAAGGTCTTTTCCTGGCATCAGAAACAAGACGACACAGCTGGGGCGCCACAACAGAAAAGGCTCTTCTTAGCAGTTGCTCCTTCAGTGGGAGCTCTGGACATGCTCTTAGGGTCCAGACAAGCATTTATGGGAGAAGATCCTTCAGGTTCGCTGCGCATGAGCATGTTAATACCCCTCCTCTGAATTGGGTCAGGGCATGGATACTCAGTCGGTGCGGATGGAGAAATACCAGCATAGCCTATTAAGGTTAATCTTAAAGATCTTGCTTCCCTGTTTTCGAACATTTTCAGAGGCATCCTTGCACCTAGCACATTGCATTGCAGTAATCATGAGGACAAGCTATCTGTACGTGGGTGGCTGTAGCTGGGCTGCATCCGTACGGCCATCGATGGCATGCAGTCCAGTGGCCTCCCAAGGTTATCTTGGTCAACAGGATTATTTGGAGGCCTCGTTCAGGGATGCTACAACCTTGGAGCTGGGACTCTACAGACTGAACCGCCAAACTGGCCCACTCATAGCAGGTGCAGAAAGCAACTAGGACGCAGGAAGAGGAACCAGGGCAAAGTGGCAGGCTGGGAGGGGAGGGAATCCACGTCCTTTCTTTCCCTCCCTTTCCCAGTGCTTTATCGAGATGCCTGAAGGTAGCCAAATGGATAAAATGCATGTGGGGGGTCTGGCAGAGATCGCTACTAGCATGCTTCGCTCCATGTGTGAAGCACTAGCATGCTTCGCTCCGTGCTTCACTCCATGTGTTTGCACATAAGTCTCTGAGTTTGGAAGCCAACACGCTTCTGCTGTGGAGGGCACTGGATTGTACTCAAAGCCAATTAAGACTCACTGCAGAAGACAATAACTCTAGGGAGAGCTGAAGGAAAAAGAATATATTCAGAGCCTTGTTACATCACTCCCCTTCTCTACAGGTCCACATGGTTTCCTGGTCTTACCTTAATTTGATAATTAACTTTACTGAGTTTGGTAGTCTGGTTAGCAAAGAGCCAACTTTGCTAACTTAATCCAAACCAGAACCTGGAATGTGGTTACATTGAGTATGGTTATATTCAACATGAATGGAAACTAGATTGCTAGAAACTGACTATAGTTAATATTATCCGTGGTTTATCATGTCAAACATTGTCCACAAAAAATGTGGAAGTGATACTCCTGTGAACTTCTCTTAGCTGCTTAGGAGGAGAGGAAAAAGAAAAGGAAAGACCAACTGTGAGGTAGATCAATTCAATAAAGGAAGGCACAGAGCTGTGTTGTGGTTGGCATTCAGTCACAGGATTGTCATTAATGGCTTGATGGCACACAACAACAAAAATTCCGTTCATCTCAAACTGAATTTTGTTAAATTTACATGACAATCCATAAGCATTTTGAGCATGTCTCTTATGACTTACACTACGTTCAGCCTCTGGAAACTTCCTCTGAGTCCGAACTCCAAGGGAAGTGCAGAGGGTGGCAAGTAGAGGGATGGCTTTCTCCGTGGTTATAGAATGATATGATTGGATACCCCCTTGTATTAGAAAGAAAACCAGTTTAAAAAGCCATGTATTAGCAAATATGCATATCAATTTTATTGATAATTCATATATAACAAGGACATTTATATGAAATTTTGTGTTGGGGAACTTTTATAAATGTACAAGCTATGAGAAAATGGCACAGGGGGAAGTTAATGTTAGAAAAATAGGAAACTGGGTGGAACTATATTGACTGTGTCCTTACCATTGAAATTCCTCAGTAGACAGAACTTGCAGTGCAAGGGAGGCTAAAGAGATGGAAATAATTTTGATCCAAAACAACAACAACAACAGGTTGGAAAATGCTCAGTGCTTCTTTAAATGAACTACATGGAACAAAACAAAGAAGCTCCTGTCTTTATTGTTTGTGGTATTTTACTATTCCAAACCAAATCAAATGTGTTTTGGGATAGTAAAATGCCCTGAATACAAAGGCATTGGTGTGGTTATGGAAGAAATACAATTCCAGGTACTTATTTATTCCATGGGTTATCTTCAACCTGAACAAGTTATTATTGGCGGGGCCATGGCAAATATAAATACATTTCTTGAGGTTTTTGTTTGGTTTGGTCTCTGGTTCTTTATGGTTTTCAGAAAGCATATTCCATAGGGACTCCCAAATCTGCCTCCCTAGAACAGTTTTTGCGGGATGTTTTTTAAAAACCCAAATATGCTTCATTCATTGGATTGGGAATGGGGGTGGGCGAAGGGTTCCCCTGGGTTTTCCTAGGATACTTTCAGTGTGCGGAGCAAGCACTACAAATGTAAAGTGGCTGAAATTAGCTGTGGGTGGAGGGGGGTGTTTACTACCCTGCAAATGACAATCTTGTAGAAGGATTGTTTTGCAGAGTGTAAATTCTGCAATTTGAACCATTTACCCGCTTCTTGAATATAATACAAGAAGTGTTTTACAAAGCAGTGTGCATTTTAGAGTCACCCTCTTCTCTCAGGAATGCCAAAGCTTCCTTGCACTCAGCCGTTCATCTTCTCCATCATTCTTGCAGAGCTGTGAAAACTCCCCCTTCATCATGGCTGCAATTATCATTATGACTTCAAACCACCAGTCCAGGAAGTAAGAGTGGCCCTTGAGAATAGAAGGCTGTAGCCTCTGGCAAGTTGTTCCAGTCCACTGGCATCCTAACTAGACAGATTTCATTTCCACATAAAATCCATATTCCAAACCGTATGGAGAAGGAAGAAAAAGCGTGTTCCTTAAAAATGTCTCCCTCCTACGGAAAACATCAAGCTGGTTCCACACAGAGTTCAGGAGATAAAAGAAAATGCTTTTCTTTTCTTTTTCCAGTTGTCTTTCCCCCTTCTTCTTCACATCCCTCTCTCCCCCTTCTCTTAAAATGTCTACATTAGGAATGGCCTTGTTAATTCTATCCGGGCGATTTAGCCAGTGAAGGAATGAACCCATCATGATCTCCAAAGTAAAGAATGCAATTCAAATGAGATTTGATAAAGAGGTTGCAGCACCCTTCTGAGTTTTAAATGTTTCTTCGAAGACATAAATTTACTTTGCAAGGTCTGGCATTTCTCAGTCATCTGCTGCACGGTGACAAAACCTAAAGAGGGAGTCAGATGTGTGCAGATATAGTGCTGGAAAATTTAAGTTAAATCTGTAATTTTCTTCCCTCGCTCCCCCCTGCCTTCTCCCCCCAACATTTCCTCAGAGAAATTAGCTATTCTATTCACTGCATAAATTTTCAGGTTTTGCTAGCACGACACTCAGGGTGTTGAATTTTTTATGACAAAAATGCTGTAATAATTGTTGAACAGATGTAAGTGTTGAAGAGTGGGCTCTGGCAGACCTCATGAAACCTCTATTAGCAATTTAACCCTGTCGCCACAGCAGCACCAGAGAGAAGGTGGAAAAGGAGGTGCTTTCTGCTCGGGTGCCAAGGAGGACAAACCGAGAGTTCTCCCAGGTAGAGGAAACAAGTTTTAGTTGTTAGCCCATTGTGATCATGATGCTTTATGAACTGAGACTAGGACTGGGTTACGGCAGCCAGGAAAAAAATGACAGTATTATTTAGAATCGAGCAGTGTGGTGTTGGCAGCGTTGGAAGTAATAAGGCATTTTCACAAGCCACACTAAGGACATCGTTTGATCAGGAAGACGTCACTTCTGAGTGTTGCGAATGCATCGTAGAGAGAGGTGGAGGGCCACTCTGTATATGCTGAATATACATTTCAGACAGCATAGGTTTCACATTTGTTTTAGAGTGCTTGGCAATGCAAAGAATAATTTAGCTATTTGTATTCTCTAGCATGTTTTCCTGTTCATCCCCCATTTCAAAGATCTGTTTACCATTAAGTCAGTCCTTCTCACCTGAGAGCATGTCTCACTAACTACGTGGGACTTAGTTTGAAATAGACATGGATAGGGTTGCACTGCAAATATACAGTCAATAGGGAGTGCCTCCACACAGGTATCTATGATACGTGCACCTGCATGATATATGTTCAGGGAAGCAGGTTTCCCACATGTGTCCTTTCTCACATGGCCCTGGAAAGGCTGCCTTATCCTTTAGATAGGGGGTGATACCAGCATTGCTCCCCTGAGATTGTCATGCTTTTTCTTTTTGTTTCTGTCTTTGCATTGGTGCATTTTTATTTTTATTTATTAGTCATACTTTGTTTGTACCTCACCTTGAATATTCATGGTGTAGATGTCTGAGCCATAATTTTGCCCCATCATCATCAACCCCACCATCCTCATTTTTAAGATTAAAATAACAGAAACCTGTATCTAAAATAGCTTCATCGTTTGTCTTTGAATATGGTCACTGCACCTAATAAAGATGTGAAAGTACTCCCTATGGTCATCTGAATCTATAAGATAATGGGACTAGCAAAGGCAGTCTGGAAATGAAGACAGGCTTAAATCTGGCAGGAACGTGTCTGTCGAGTGACAAGTGAACGTGAAATGTTCAGACTCACTGAGGCTCTTCAAATTCAGCTTTAAAGGCTGGCTTGGCTTGTTCTGGATTCTGCATTTCGGAATGTGTCTTTGAAAAAGATCAGGAAAATGCACATTTTCAATGGGGAAAATGTATGTTTAAAAGGGTTGATTCCCCCCCCCCCATTTACAGACCCAACAGGGCAAAGCAGATGGGACATCAGTGTGGAGGAATGGTTGCCACTGCAAGTGCATCTCCTCAAAAGTCAACACAAGTTTGAGAAATTGCAAAGATTTCCACCGAAGTGTGTTGTTGCTCATGGTTGCACTCAGAGCTGTGAATAGGACATGTTCAGCTGGATTGTGAACCGGAGGCAAATTCTTGTACATCCCTATTTCTGAAGTCACATCCTAGTGACAAACATGTAGACCTGTTTCTGTAAATGACAGAAAATGTCACTTAATGATAGACAGACAGACAGGTGGGCCAACAGATGGATGTCTAGGACAATGCTGAGATACATTTTCTGAATAAAACCAGGATCCAGTGCAGCTGAAAATGTATATGTGATGTGTGTGATTTTATGCAAGTATGTTGATTTTATCTCAGCTTCTATCAGATTTTATCTCAGCACTTATAATTTGAGGTAGGAACTAAGAATTTCTAGTAATAAATCATTATTCACAAAAGACAGAATTACGCTTCCAAAGAAATTTGTAGTGCAGATATACCCTTCTTGACTTAGCAGTTGTACCTAACTACCTCTAAGTAATACTTGGGGGCAAATTTCTAGAGCCTGAATTTTTATGCACGTAATCATTTTTGCATTTATACGTTGCCCCCCACTCCTAGTGGGGTCTCTTTTCAGTTGACTAGATATAAATAAATGCAATCCCCCAAAATGGCCAATTACACATCAGAGGGTAGGGTTAGGGGGAAATAGAAAAACATTATGAAGTACTGACAAAACATTTTTTCAGGTCATGATGGCTGTTGGGATAGTGGGTCTTAGATCTACATCTCAAAGAAATATTTAGAGAGGAAAACATTTGGTGTTTCGGGAATGGGAATCAAAAGTATCCTGAGGTCCTCCTAGGGGGGCCATATATTTAGGGCCATAAGAATGCTCCCTAAATGCAATTCTTATGAAGTTTTAAAACAACAAGTGCTTGATTAATGTGCTCATTGGATGGAATAGATGCATGGCTGAAAAGTGACCAAGAGTGGAAATAGGCAGATGTGAATTGCAGTTAAGGCCAATTCCTCTCCATGGTCCCAGGGATGCTTTCCAATTGCCTTGACAGCTATTGACAGAAAAACAATCAATCAAAGACCATGCTGGGGAGCACAGCTACATCTCCTAAAGTCTGTGGATCCACCCTATTGGTGGGGGCAACCCTCATCCTGCCCCCCAGGTTTCTGCAGTATCTCTTCTCCTGATCTAGAGAAACAATTCTCTGTCCTTCTTCCCCATTTACCGGTTCTCTTCCCAGCTGCACCACTTATGACTCCTATCATGAATATGCAAAAGCGTTTGACACACAAAAGTACCTTGCAGTTATCTGTACGGTGTATAGTCAAATGAGTGTGTGGGAGGGGGAGTCATTTATTTTAATTTTAAGTGCATGAGTAAGAGTCCTGTTAATAAAACCATACACAACAATTTGCACAAGGTCTATCTGCGAGTTAAAATGACTCAACAGCAGCCAACGTGCTGAAAAGTACATTCAGCTGTTGTACAACAGCACAGCAAGTTCTGATGTGAACTGCCCAGGGAGCTTCAGAGACTGATACAAAAATGAAATAAAACATCATCAACTTCATCACCCTCCAAGATGACACAGTATTCAGGTTGAAAGGTCATGCGATAGACATCAAAACAACCAATTTTCAGACTCTTTTTAGCACTTGAATTTTCTTAGTCTCTTTGCCTGTGCAAAAACTCTCCGCTTTCTAACCATTTGGAAAAATGCTGTTATATTTTTACATCTTTGTCAGTGAAGTCCAAGGAGCTGCAGGCAGATGCATAGATACGAGTAAATGGTATGTAAGCATAGATGTACTATGACTGCCATTAGAAATTGCTCCATCCTTCACCTGAGGAGTTAAGAATGTATAAAAGGAAACCTGGCACTCCTGTAATACTTCAGGCTTTAGTTCTTGCCTGCTATTGCGAATTACCATTTTTTTCCAAGTTTGAAACTAAGAGCTAAGCAGAACGTCAACAATTCAGTGTTCCGTCTTTCTCAGCTTGCTCTCATGCTTCCTCTTATGAGAGCACAACAAAGATTCTGACTACCAGAAATATGGAAAAATAAAACATTGATATCAACGTTATATCTTAAATGCCATTTTAAACAATCGATGCTTGAATCCATGCAGATTCTCTGAACAACAGCTTGCCAAACTCGGTGATCTTAAATATGTGCTAGTGTTTATGAGCACTGTCCATTGTATAAGAACAGGAGAATTGTGGAAACTTAACAGCTCTTGAATTCAACACCTGTGCAAATAATTCCCAAATTCACAAGACTGCACAGATTTCCTCAGAAACTAAAGCACGGGTGACTTACAAGTTGGGGAAAGTAGTGCATTTTCAACCAAAGTGGCATGGGTTAAAATAAAAATCTGCATATTGGGAAAGTTGCACACTTTGAGAAAGCTGTGCATGTTCCAAATACACATATTGCAAATGTGAAGACAAGTCCAGGAATTTACCAACATTTCTGGACAATACGGGTTCACATTTTGGTTTATGTTCCAGACTGTGAATGAGGCTTTCCTGAGTCATCTGTCAACTGAAGGAAAACTGTCATAGATATCTAGGCCTTCTCAGACTCATGAGTCCGGGGCCAGTGGGCATGATTCTGCACTCCTCTGGATGGGAAACAGCTCTTAGGGCTTGACCCTGAGCCAACATCTGGAATGAATCAGGAAGAAGGAAGCAGAAGCAAGGACTGGAAAGCAGGCGATTATATATGTGTCTGTGTATTATCCACAGATATAAAATTAAATCATATAACTGTGTACAATTATATCAATTAGATTATATTTAACTATAATATATATAATACATATTTATAACATATGTATTGTATTTTTATGATGACTTTATAGTAATTGTTTTATATTTATTATTGCATCTTGATTATGTAAACCCTCCAGGAAGCCTTTGAGCTGATGGGTGGTGTAAAAATATAACAAATAAGAAACAAATAGAGGTAAATTAGAATAATGCTCATGTATTTACTTTTGGAGCCCTATGCAACACACAGTTTAGTTAAAATTCTCATTTCCTTCAAAATTCACACCATTCTGAATTTGCAAGAGTTCTTCCATTCAAAATTGCACATGCAAATGTATTCATCAGGGGAAGTGTTATGGGAAAATTACATTCCAAATGGATTTTCCTAGGAAAACTATGTACAAAATGCAAGCATTAGGAGAAATGTGTACAGAGGTGTTTATGAATTTCCCTGCAAAGCTGAACCTAATCTTCTCCAGAGTAGGGATGAACCAAACGTAAGACTGGAGGGATCCTTAAAATCAAAGAGGAACCAATTGTTAAGATGGCAACAATGAGAGGGACTGGAACTGACAGATGTGTGCACCCCCTAACAAAATTAGATCAGTGGGGCAGAACTGACCTGTGTGCAGCTTCTTATGCACATAGCCTCTGTTCATGTTGAGGCTCAGCCAGTAGGTATGTTTCATGTGCATGCGCGCATGGCCGAACACGCGCACACACCGTCTAGGTTTCTGTTCAGTACACCTTGTGGTGCTACTAGAACGAATACAGGAGTCCATCTAAGGTATAGTGCTATATCTACTATAATATATAAGCATAACCATGTGTATTGTGTTGTGTTTTCTCTGTGCATTTGAAAGGACTTTATTTCTATTTATTCATTTATTTATTTAGAAAAGTTCTATGCCGCTCCATTTGCCGAAGCCTTGGGGCGGCTCACAAAACATCAATTAAAATATAATACACTAAAAATATAAAACGAATTAACAATATAAAATAATTAATGTATTTTACATTCTTGGAAGCAATTATGTTTTATACAAATCAGAGCTCAAGTCACTCAAACATGAATTTAAAAAAAAGAGTATAAAATGAGAAGATCATTCAAAATGACACTGAATTTCCAGATTAATTGCATTCTGATCAAATGCCCTGTAAAACAGAGATCTAAAAATGGCATGTCAACCCTTTTAAAAAATTTAACCTAATAAAATAATCAAGTTATTTTTTTTTGACCTGCAACTCTGCATTAGATTGAGTTTTCAGCGTATTGTTAATTCATATATTTTCTCCCCTCTAGCACTGGGTTTGTATCTGTCACATGGTTTTCTGTGTTCTTAATGAGCTGTTAACAAGCTGTCAATTACCTATGCAAATTAGGAAGCAGGAGCAGAAATGCAAGGTTTTCTGTACCTAGAGTTAAAGTGTGCTACCTTGTAATGTTATAAAATAAATCATTTCAGTTTTAATATGTGGCTATGCCTATGACTTTCCTATCATCTCATTGCATTCTTTATTTTGCAAGGAGAAGATGAAAAGGGGTGCTGGCAGCATGCAAAGGAAGAAGGGTCATTCTGCTCTGAAGGTGACCTTCTAATGGCATTCAGCTCACCTGTATGGTTGGCTGGAATTTATCCCATTGGTGGACGTGTTCATGAAAGGAGATGAACAATTAGACTGATGAAAGCACTAATATTGTAACAAGGATGTTCACTGGAGCTGGGGAAAGGGTAGGCAGCCCAAGAGAGATTTGGAATTTTGCCTTCAGTTATTGCCCTCTGATGGTTCCAAAGAGAAATGTGAACATGGATCTAGAGATTCCTTTCCGGGGAAACCATCTGAGCAATTTTGGGGGAAGTGAAATTATTTCCCAAGAATGAGACAGGAATAAGACAGAGAACCTCTGCTTTTGGGCAGCCTAGAACTGAAACAAACAAACAAACATTTCTGAGGCGATGTGGAAAGAAGCCTCCGAAATTCTCCTGCACAACTCCAGAGAAATGCATACCTACTGTTAGGACTGGCACAGTGAGCTGACAGGTTGGACCTCCCATGGAGATGGTGTGATTAAGTTTGACAGTAATCCTGAACTGACAAACTGGAGAAAACATTATGAGTGGATATGAAACACATGAACAAATTACCTGCATTTTTAAAAATGAGGATAAATATCTGCTTGTGCATACATGCTATTGAAAGTTATGAATTGAGTCTACATCTAGGTACATATCAAGATCTGCATCCCATTGAAAGCAATGGTCAGTAATTGCATTCACACATGCTTTTGAATAAGTATCCAATCCATGCCTGAAACTCTAAAAAAAAGTGGCCTGTTATTTCCAGGAATATCTTAAAGCTTTGAAAAATGAAAAAAAAAAAAAAATGCAGACATAAAGGGAAAGTGTTCACATGCTCTTACACTCCTACCATGCTCCTTCCATTTTTCTCTTGCATCACCCATTGAAATAGCAAGTCCCTCTTTTGTTTTCCTTCTGGTATATGTCACCATGTGAAGATTCTCATTTTCTAGCCAGCCACCACATTTCAATTAAAATTGGATTTCAGTTAACATTTTTACTGGCTGATGTTCACTAATGAAATGCCTTTTCTATTTAAGACTATTTCCATCTGGAAAACCATGAAGATTTTTCTTTTAGTTTATATAACTTATTTATTTATTTATTTAAAACATTTGTATGTCTCCCAGTCGTGCCACAGTACCTCTGGGCAGCTCACAAACACAAGATTAAAACACAATAAAAACCAATTACCACATATTGAAAATACAATATCAATAAAATACAGGCAGAATTACAAAACAAAGGTCAAAGGGTATTAATTAGTAAAATATTGTTTTTAAAAAGGAAGGAACTTCTGCATATCTTATTTATTAATGATGTTAATCACTCCTCCACATCCACAAGCAGTGAGAAGTTCCTTGGTTGATGGTACAGGGCTTGCGAATGTACTAATACAGCACAATGGAATCAAGATCCCAATAGCAAATATGAAAACTGCCCAAACTGGACTAGATTCCAAAGAGTGCCATAGAACCCCAGGTGCTTCAGTTTCTGTTAAATCATGGATCTCTACCTTTGGTCTCCTTCCCTGACATCTAATGAATGCCAAATTGTTTCTCTTCATCCCCATTATCACCAAGGTCCCATAGGTGGGTGAATAATGCAGTCGACTATTTACCCAGAAGTTGCCATGCTTGTGAGCTACCATTTGCAAACTGTTCATCTCTATTGTCCTACCAAGTGGGGTACAAAATCGTACCATATTTTGGCAGTGGGTCAGCAATCAAGGGAATCAAAGCATAGCAAGGTATTGGTCACAAGCCATTGGTCCTGCATGTAGCAGCTACCATATCTCACTGATCTAGGTGATGTGAGCATGCCCTATGCTGGCTTGGATACTTTTTTGTTCTGGTACATTAATGACTATTGCAGATGTTCACGCACTTCCACATGATATGCCTGTGATGTGGGGAAGGGTGGCAAGGGTGGACTTTGAAAGCCTCAGCAGCTGCAAAGAAATACATACTTCGAGGTTGGAAAGAGAAGCACCCACCTCCTCTCACTCAATTGCCTGATGATCATACTGCTCTTTTTACATTTGCATCTAAAGTGGTCATTTCTGTCTGGAAGCTTATTTAGCGAGATGGGATGCTTGGATGAATGTATCTATTTGAAAAAGAAGGGTCAAATCTTTTTTTCCTCTTTCCTTTCTCTTCCCCTGCAGTCCTGGGTGGAGAGGAGGACATGAGGGGATGTCCAAAGGAGATATTTGATCCAGTTGCACCCGCTGCTATCTTCAGTCCTGCCCTCCACCAGCAGCCCATGATGGGTTACTTGGAGGCAGCAGCGAGGAACTGCCTTGAACTTGAGGGCTGAGCTCCATTACATGCAATCAGCTGCGGGTGGCAAGAAGGCGATGAAGGCGAAGGGAAGAGGGCCAAAGGCGAAACAGGTGTGCCCAAAAATATTAAGATGATAATGATGCAGATTGCCACTTAAAGATTTTGTTGCCAACAACTAAGCCTTCTTGGGCTTAGGCTCTTCTTCTCATTTCATGGCTGACTGTGGGCTAGAGCCCATTATTATTAGCAGTAGCAGTAGCGGTGGTGGTGGTGGTGGTAGAATATTTATAGCCCACCTTTCTTACTCTTGCAAGGACCTCAGGAAAGCATACAAGGTTATGTCATTCAACAAGTGCTGAAAGTCATTCAACAAACATCATGGATGAGTGGGGACTAGAACCCAGATCACCTGACAATCCAACATTCATAAAGTCATAGAATCATAGAACAGTAGAATTGGAAGGGGTCATGAAGGCCATTGCGTCGAACCCCCCACTGTTGCAGGACACCACATTACACCATCACACTCAGATGGCTGTCCAGTTTCTTTCTGAATGTCTCTAGTTTGGGAGAGCCCACCATCCCTCTAGCCAGCTGGTTTCACTGTTGTCTTGTTCTGACAGTGAGGAAGCTTTTCCTGATGTCCAGCCTGAATCTGGGTTGTCACAACTTGAACTGATTATTCCGTGTCCTACACTCTGGCATCAGCAAGAAGGGATCTTGACCTTCCTCTTCGTGAGAGCCTTTGAGGTACTTATAGAGGGATATCATGTCCCCCCTCACCCACTATGCTGCTCAGGCTCATTTGGAACTGGGGAGGGAAATCACAGAAAATCTAGGAAACTACCAAACACCTGGTAGGGTCAGGAGAATGTGCATGTAAATTGGAGAGCTCCAGAAGACTGCACTGGGAGCTCAGGAAGGTTGGATTTTGCCCTCAGGGTCCAGAGGAATATAGGCCTCATCAGGAAAAGAGGTTCCCTACTTCTGAATGCCCCATCTGGACATCATGGCCATACAAGGTTGACCAATGGAAAATAATGCATCTTGGAGTCCTCATGGGCCAGCATTTGGTTACAATGCTGTAGATCCCAGCACATCTCCAGCTAAGCATTTTTATTCTTCTCCTTTGAAGTCGCAATTTCTCCCATGGCTTTTCTAGATGTGGGCCATCAGTTGTCCTGTGGGCAGGAATAGTTTTGAAATGCCTGCCTCCCCCGCTTCCCCCGCATTGACTGGTAAAGTGCATGAGTCTTTTGTAACACTCGTGTTTATCATCGCTCTCAAGACCCCCTCCCATCTGTTGAAGACCAAGCCAAGAAAAAGCAGCCTTTAAATGCTCTTCCTCTTTTTCCTGGCTTACGATTGATAGTACTCACTATAAAGTATTTTGTGATAGTTTGTATGAAAGATGTTATATAAAATGAAATGGTATTGTATTTATGGCCAGCACTATAATAACGGTCTATCAGCATTTCCATTATAAACCCTCTATTGTTGAAGGTTTTAAAACTCGCCCATAAAAATTCAACTTCAGACTGAAGCCCAGTGCACAAAAGCATAAACAAATCCGTTTTGCCATTTCTGAGTTACTGTAGTGCTCACGAATGAATGGTAGGCACTTAAGACCATTCTTTGGCTACTGGTGTTTGTAAGTGGCATTTTTAGAATATTCGGAGACCTGTTTTCAAAAGGGGGTGCATCATGTGAAAGCCAGCACTTACACACTCAGTGGGTGATTGCACACCCCAGCAATCATTTGCACATGCAATTAACCAGTCTGATTGTATATGCCAGCATTTGTCTCCTGGTACATCTTAGTGCTGGAGATATAAATGAAAACAGCATTTGAGGTCTTGGTCCTTGTTTCTTCAGAAGCCAAAGGGAAAGAAAGGTGGATCTACCATCCATCAGGTTTCGAAAATTAGACAACCATCCCTTTGAAATGCCTCCTCCTCCTCCGCCTCATCATCATCATCAATAATAATAATAATGAGGTATATTAAAGAAAGCTTCAGAAGTTGGATGCCTCTATCAAACTGACAGCAGAAGAATATTCCTTTTTGCTGATCAGCCCAATCTCTTCCTGGCCCAAACATCAGCACTCAGGCCTTTTGAATTTTATTTTCTTCTTCTTCTGTTGCTATGTCAGATAATCCTTTTGTTCCATCTGCAAACACTAGGGGGTAAATTTTTATCACAATGCTAAGGGATTTAGCCATAGGACTCCCATTAACGTTAATGGGAATCACGTAGCTCGAGTGCTCTGCATTGCAATGAATATTTACCCCTTCATTCGGAGTACTCAGTGGTTGGATTTTTAATTATATTTACAGATAAATTCCATCACCAAATAGCAGCTCCTGGTGCATTTTTTTTTAATAAACGGAACAGATCTCTGACTTAATTCTAATGGGCAACAAAGAGCGATGAGGTTTTCATTTCTAGAAGATTTTCAAAAATCAATTTCATTTAATGTGCTGAAGGGAGAAGGGAAGTTTGTCAGTTTCCATAGAACTTGCAGATGCCAACAAGCAGAGTGCTATGCAGGTCAGCACGAGTACAGGAAAGTGCTGAAAGAAAGACATGGATGGGATCGACTCTCCATGCAGGTTCAGACCTGAAGGTTTCGCTTCTTTGTTAGTTTCAATGAAATTTACTGGCTTTGTCAATGCAAAATATTTAAAGCCACTTGCAAAACTCAATAGTACGGTAAAGCATTATCTGTGAAATAACCATACAAACAAGCATTTTATTTTGCATCACCAAAATAAAGGACAAAAGAGAAGCTAGATTGTATACAAATGCTTCCATTAATTTTATGTATACATTCTTCTTGAGAGACAATTCTTACACTTTTGGTAGAAGTGTATGGAAGAGTGTGACTGACTGGTGTGCCTTACCCAGTCTGCTGTCCAGGTGCTGTTCACAGGTAAATCTAAGCCTCAGCAGTTCCGTCTGAAGACGTGGTGGTGGTGGTGGTGATAATGCTTTGTCTTTATTCTGGATTTGGACTACATAGTCCTTCACTAGGGGGCATCTTCAAAATAGAGAATGGTCTTGGGCCATATCCTTTGTTTACGACAATGATTCTCTTGTGGGGAGTGGAATGATCCAGGGGGAAGGCGGTTGGTTGTTTTAAATGTGCAGCAGAGCAATAGAACACATACAAAGAAACAGGTGTGGGGCACTAGGTTTGTCACCCAAGAGAAAAAGGGGAAGCAGCCTAAAAAAGTATGGGGACCACTGGCTTAAGAGGACACATGGCCAGCAGAATGCTAGCAAATCTTAATGGCTATGTAGTAGGAACATGAGAAAACCCATGCTGGATCAGACCAAAGGGCCATCTGGTCCAGCACTCCATATATATGGTAGCAAACCAGCTGTTCACAGGATCCCTCAGGCAGGATGTGTGCAAGGCCTCCTCCTGCCCAGGCTCCTCAGCAACTGGTGAATGCAGGCAGGCCACCTCTGGTCTACGAAAAAGCTCATAGCCAGCAAGACCAGTAGCCACTGACAGCCTCCTCCACCATGAATCTGTCCAAACCTTTTCTAAGGCCAACCAAATTAGCAGCCATCACCACTTCCCAAGGCGGTGAATTCCATAGTTTCACTCTACATTGTGTAGAGTCAAACTTCCTCCTCCTCCTCCTCCTCCACCACCATCTCTCTTTCACAGTCTGCCTAAGATTGCAAAAATAACAAAACACCTGGGTTCTATTGAGCTGACTGGATCCCATGTCTTCTGGGTTAAAGTAAAGCCTAGCAGTGCTACCTTTGCTAGAAAGGGATCCTCATTGAGTTTGCAAGGGGCTAGATGACACGGGCCGAGTTGTTGACTCTTCTGCATTTGCTGCCACAGGAGTGGTGATGGTCACCAATCTGGAAGATTTTAAAAGAGGATTGGAGAGATTCATGAGGACAGAAGCTATCAGAGACTATATGCTACCTCCTTCACCCAAGGTGACATGCCTGCATACTGGAACTGGTGTATGAGCTTGAGCAGGCAGAGGTCTTGCGTTCAAACTGCTTGAGCAAAACCTTGGGCAGCTGTTTTGCTACCATGTGTATGGAGCACTGGACTAGTTGAACCCCTGTCTGATGCAAGACATCTTCTTATGTTTCTCTGTACATTTAATTTTTTAAAAACAGTCTTTAAAGGAAATAGGATAACATAAAGGAAGGTGCTAAGGTTCAATCCACAAGTATAGCACCCGACATCAACATTTAAACACATTTGTTAAAAAAGCAAAAAAAAAATCTCTTCGGCTATAATCCCATCAAAGCAATTCAATTTTCAGTCTTACAAAGTTTGTCTAGTCTGTTGCTTTAAGTTCAAAGTAATAATTACTAACATTTATAAAAGCTATATTTTCTTTAACAATTAATTAAATTGCTCATAATAAGCTTTCTCTTTGAGTAAATCATTTGACTGGCCTTCTGTTAATGTAGTTAGCCATTATTGCATCGTCACCTAACTTGTTTTTCCAATCCTCGACAGTTGGACAATCTTCAGCTTTCCACTTCGAAGCAATTATCACTCTTTCTGCTGTTGTCATGTATTTAAATAACTCTGTCATAATCTTTGGGGTAGTCTCTGGTACAATACTCAATAGCATATTCTTAGTGTTTATTGGGAGTCCATTTTAAGTACTTTCTGCATTTCCATATGTATCTGCTTCCAAAATCTTTTAGGTCTATCACATGTCCCCCACATATGGTAGAAAGTCCCATCTTTCTCTTTACATTTCCAACATTTTCCATTAACAGTCTTATCCATGTATATCTTTCAAGGTAATATACTACTGAAAATGCACTTTATACCAGCTTTCTCCTAACATTTGACTTGCAGTCTATAAGGCTTCCCATTGATGATTGTATTTTTTCTTCAAAGATCTGTGATCAGCCCTTCATCGATATTTTAACTTGTTGATACTATTAATTTATTTAAAACTTTTCTATACTGTCCCATACTTAAAAGTCTCAGGATAGTTTACAGCAGATTAGTCAAAAACCAAAACAAAAACAAGAATAACAATTGCCCAGCACCCAATGAATAAAATGTAAATCCTCCGCTAAAACAATTTATCAATTAAGATACTGGGAGAATAAAAAAGTTTTTGCCTAATGCTGAAAAGATAGAAGCGTTGGCACCAGGTGAACTTCTCTGAGGAACGTGTTCCACAATTGGGGTGCCACCGCAGAGAAGGCCCTCCTCCGGGTAGCTGCCCTCTTGATCTCTTTCAAGGATGGCTCCTGGAGGAGTTGACTTGGCTCTGACTTGGCTCTCAAGGGGTGGGAGGGCACATAGGGGAGAAGGGGAGTATCATGTTTAAGCAATAATGTATAAATTTGTCCTAAGAGATGGTCTTTTAATGTTTAATTATAGTTTCATAATCAGTAAGATTCCTTATGTTTTTTTCCTGTCTGAGTTTTCTATTTTAATTTTGAGACCAACTGACAATCAATGAATTGTTCTATGTTCTTTACTTCACCTTTTAATTCTTGCCATGACTTAATTCTTTATGTATGTTTCAGAAGAGAAGGGAGGGCAGAGCAACGCTTTCTGTTTCACTCCCAGGGCATTTGTGCTCCATCCAGAGACCACAAGGAAACTCACAAAACATCTCTAAATATACATGCATGAGCTTTTCCCAAGCTTGCTTTCATAGAACAGAATCATAGAAGAGTAGAATTGGAAGGGGCCAGAGGGCTATCAGATCCAACCCCCTACTCAATGTACGACACCTAGTTAAACCATTGCTCTCAAATGGCTGTCAAGTTGCATCTTGAATGCTTCCTGTGTGCAAGAGCCTACAACTTCCAGGGTAATTGGTTCCATTGCTGCACTGCTCTAACAGTCAGGATTTTTTTCCTGCTATCCAGCTGGAATCTAGCTTTCTGTAACATGCACCTGTTATTCTCTGTCCTGTACAACAAACTCTTGGTGGGCCCTCTTCTTCAGGGAGTCTACCTTCTTATCAGCACAGCCACCAGCTTCTATTGCTCTGCATTCTCTTTCTCATCATGCTGCTGTACCAGGCAGAGACCTAGTGTGCAAGCAGGCTGTGTTATCTCCTGCTGCTCCTTCTCCTTCCCATTGTCTAGCCAGAGCAAGAGCCAGACTCAAGTTGCAATAGTGAGCAGCTCCAAAGAACTCACTCTTTGCACCCCACTGGGGTGGTTCCTCAGCAATACGTAGGCCCATCCATACCTATCTTGGACACCTGCTCTGCTTGTTATTGATCTCCAAAGCTCACTGAAGGCCAAGATGATGATGTCATAGGTGTGTGTGTGGAGTCCCTCTGAAAACAAAGGCCAAGAGTATGGTCTGAAGGCACATAAGGCACCCACCCTGTTGAAGTTAAGCAGGTCTGGGGCTGGTCTGAGCTTGAAGGGGAGCCAAACTGCATGTAGCCACCTTGAATTCCACAGTGGGAGAAAAGTGGGATATAAATAAATATATCTTCATACCTCCTGAGTTCTGGATGAAGAAAAACCCACCAAATCTTAGTGATGGAGGTGGAACTGCCTGCATCCCATACACTGAACAGGACAAGCTTTTCTGTATGATGGTCTAAGAGAAGGAAACCTCTGAGCTTGAAGATGCTGATTATTTGAAGGACCTGCTTCCCCCTACCCCATTATTTTTTTCTTTTTCTTTTGGTGTTTGATGTTCTCCATATATTATATTCTATTTCAAATGGACTAATGTTCATTTTTCACATGCTAAATTCAATTACATTCAACATCTAGACCTTGGAAGAATGCTCATGAGGCAGGTAACAGTCATGCTGAAATTAACAATGTGGGAGGGGAAAGGTTGTGTATGACATTTCTATTCCAAATTTCCTGCATTTTGTCTTTCTTTGTGTATGGCTACCTTAAGTCCAAAGAAGAGGAGAAAAAAAACAGAATTAAAAAAAGCTGAACAGTGCCTCAGATGTCCCCAAAAGAGACCTCATTTCTTGTCATTCGCAGGCCCATTTTGGTCTATTTTAACCTCCATAGGAACAGCTGTGGGGGTGGGGGTGATGACAACAACCTTTATATCATGCTTTCTCCTCCTCCTCTGCTCACACATGTCGTGAGCGGAGCCAGCTGGTGCTGGAGGTCAGACTAGATGGCCTGGGAGGACCCTTCTGACTTGCTCTGTTTCTATGTTTCCTCCTCCTCTTCCTTTCCTATCTGCAGGGCACTTGTAGGAGACACTTCTGTCCATTTTTCCCATGCAACAACCATGCGAGAAAGGTTAGGCTGAGAGTCAGTGAATGGCTCAAAGTCACCCAGTGAGCTTCATGGCTAAGAGGGGGCTACAACTCAGCTCTTCTAAATCCCACTCTGTCCACTATGCTACACTGACTTTCTCCAGACACCTTCAAGAAGCTACATCCATTAAAAAGAAAACAAACAGAAACTTGTAATTGTGATACCCAAACCCCAACCCTCAGACCATTCTGTAGAATTTGTTCCTAAGGATGGGGGCATTTTAATCCTTATTGTGAACTCACTTCAGAAGGTGAATCATCTGAATTCCTCTGGCACCCATGTTTCCACTACTTCCATTAGGGCTTGAATGCACAGTTTCCTCCACATAGAAAGAATTGCCCATTTGCTTCAGAAGAAACAGTCCATTCTCGGTATGAATCCCATTAAGTGACATGAAAAGTTGGGTTCTCCAAGGAAAGGAGCAGGAGTCCTGGGGAAGCAAGAAGCCCATGTGCACTTTGGAGTGAGACATTATAGATTAAGTATTCCTTTAGCAGGAAAGGTTGTGGTAAGAGGGCCAAAGGGAACATAGGTGACAGATGGTGGGGAAGTAAATGCAGGAGTAGCAGGAACAAAATACATAATTTTGAATGTGAATAAGGTTATTTAGGGCACAATCCTAGGCATGCTTAGACAGAAAAAGTCCAACAATTCCCAACAAACTCCAGTCAAAATGTCTATTTGGGGGCATGATGGGAGTTTTAGGGCTTTATCTACACATGGGACTGCTCAAAATGTCCCAATCCCAATAGCCTTGCTGAACTCTTGAAAGCTCACAGCTGTGTCTTCCTTTTTGGAATTGATCCATCTCATATTTGGTATGCCTCCTCTCTTTCTGCCTTTTGGAATTATTTAGAACTTTTTTTGGAATTATTGTCTCCTGAAGTGAGACTTTCCTTCTTGTGATGTGCCCAAAGCACAACAAACTCAGTTTCATCATTTTTCTTCCATTTTTTTCTTCTAACTTGACTTGATCCAGGACTCCTTCTTCATCTTTCAGCTGATCCAGGGTATTCGCAAAGCTCTCCTCCTCAAGTCCTCTCTGACTTATGGCAACCCTATGAATGAAACGCCTCCAAAATGTCTTGCCCATGACTTCCCTGTTAAGAACATGTTAAATGAAAGCATTCAACAGGAAAATGCTGTTGGAAGAGATACATCTTCTGCTCCTTTTTGAAGACAGAATCTGGGATATCTGACACATCTAGAACCTCACCTCCAAATCTGTGTTTGAACCGTTAATAGCAAGCACATCTGTTTTGTCTGGATTCAACTTCAATTTGTTTTTTCACATCTAGTTCATTACCTACTTCAGCCAATATTTTATCTTTAGAAGAAGCAGCAGATGCTGTTGAGAAGAAATAGATCTGGGTGTGATCTCTCCCAATGACTTCATGTTAAACGGCTCCACAAGTCAGCTCCTTCTTAAAAAAGTGACTGCCACAGGCATCACCTTCTGGAACTGACCTGAGAAGGAGGGGCAGAACCATTGCAAAGCAACACCCTCAGATGGTCCAGAAAGAGAATATAGTCAATGGTATCCAAGGCTACAGAGATATCCAACAAGACCAACAGAGACTCTCCCTGCCAATCATGAGTCGTAGATCATCCACTAGACTAACCAAAGCAGTCTCAATTTTGTATCCCACTCTGAATCCATTTTGGAATCCAGTTCTATAAAATCTGTATCACTCAGGACTTTCTGGAGTCAGAGAGACACTGCCTTCTTAACACACTTATCCAGAAATAGTATGTTTGAGACTGGACTAAAGTTGCTAAGGTCCAGTTAAATCTGATTATTGAATCAAATTGAAATTATAATCTGAAAAATAGTAATTATTATTGTTATCATTATTAGTATTTCTGTCATCCTTCCTTATCCAGGACCTAGGGTTTTGCATTGAGCAAACTAGCTGTGTATAAGAAATATAAAACACATTCAAGATAGAAACACAAAATAACTCAGGTTATCACAGTTTTTCAAAGATGAAATTTCAGGTTTCTGGTGTAAAATTCAGACATTTTTGAAAGTCATTCCAGCTTTTTTCTCCTAAGCAACAGCTGTTGCAATGGAGGGAACATTTTTGTCAAACATTTCCCTGGATTCGCATTTGAATTTGGCAGTTTCAAATTGGGAAAATATTGTCAGATTTCAAATTTTGGCCTATCCCCATTTCAGCTCTATAAAGAATATTTGTGTTGAGCAGCAGCTGTCAATTGCTGACATACCCTCTGGTATGCATGGAGCTGGTTAATTATAACTGATCCCTGTCAAATAATTCATTTTCTTTACACTCCTTTTTTGAATGTATGGGTGGGCCCAATTACCAAGAAAAATGACTGCCTGTTATTAAGTATGTGCTACCAGTTTTGGCTATTTGCGTACACTTTTTATCCACGAAGTTTTTCCCCTCTTTCTATGTCTATGCATTCAGCTACTAAACTGTAAATAACTAAAGCACCCTTTCTTAAATTAAATGCAAACTGCTTGGCTCAGAAAATGAACATTTCATTACCTTCAGATACACAATGACATCATATCAATATTTAAAATCATTTTATGCATTTATTCCAGGTTGTCCAACTTCATTAGGGGCATTCATCAACCCTCCGGCTACAGTATATTCCCACTAGAGTTGTAGGCCTCAGGCCCTACCAAACAGAAATTTAAACTAACTTGCCTTTTTAATTCACATTATTCTCAAATATTCCTTTTTTTAACCCCCTGCCATAACTAAGGCATTTAGACTTAGCTATGATTAGGAGTATGTCAACATTTAACCGACAAACTCCCTGTAATTATGACAGAATGTGTGTGAATGACTATAATGCAGGCCCGTTCTTTACTTTTCTCTTTGGTTCTTTTTCGAATGCACCCTACTCTTGTTTCCCTTTTAAATAATCTTCTTTTACTAAATAATAAAGTAATTATCTCAGCCTTTCCCTGGAAATGTCTGATTGTTGTTTTTCTGGTCTTTAAAAATGTATCTGCACTGCAAAGCAATTACATTTCATTCCTTTTGCATTCATCCTTTCCTCTTTCCAAAACATATCTCTTGATGTATTTTTCATATAGCTGAGGATGATAACTAAACCTTCCTCCACCTCCCCACCTTTTTCTAGTGGCATCCTACCTTGATATATTAACAGAAGTTGCCTTTTATAAATGGAAGAAACAGCATTCTTGCTTTTCCGCTCCACAAAGGAGTTACAACTCTGTTCTGCACAATATAAAGAACCTGAAAGGCTTTGACATCATGGGTGCAGGTATCACCTTTTGTGGTGACAAATCACAGACAGGTCAGATCTTCTCTGTATCTGTTGCATAAATGAGCATGACATCAAGAGATAGCGCACAACCAAGTACAAGCACAGGCTCTGAGGGATGCTGGCTGCCTTTGAAATGGGCTCTTCAGCCATTCGGCCCCTCTCTCCTTCCTCCACCAGTGGATGATGCCTTTTGTTTCATCGACACGGGAAAAATATGGCTGTAAGACTAAATATTCTCTTCAGCAGGCACTGTGGAGGTAGGCCTTCCAGAACCCTCTGGGTGGCCCCCCAGTTCTGCCACTCCCATCTCACTCTCCTCCTCCCAGCTGAACAGGTTACTGGATGAGGGACAGTCAGAGGTCTGGATCAGCCTTTTGAAATCATGTCATGAGACCAAGGGCTTTGCGAGGCCCTAGTGCTGCACACGGGCTACCCTCACCAGCCCCAGCAGGCCATGTGGTGGGTGGCAGGACAGAAAGGGTTGGCTTTTGCAGGAAAAACGCCTGCCTGGACAGTTGGATTTGTAGGACTTCCTCAGGGGCGGAAACAATCCTGGGCCTTGGCAGACTGGGAAACTGAGGCAACTCTTGGTTGAATTGCACTTGTCCAGCGGTGTATCATCCATCCACCCGTCCATCCCTATATCTATCTATCATCATCTATCTGTCCATTATCTATCATCTATCCTCTTTACTCTGATTTGGCTTTCCAAAGTTATCAATAGACTCTGATGGCCTGTGTGGTGCCATGGTTTGGAACTGCAGCTGTATGCTACCTGATCAGCTGGCGCACTTCAACACAAGAGGAAGCAAGTCCCATTTCAAATCAATTGTGCTAAAGCAGCTATCAATAGGAGCAGTAAACTGGAGCAAAACCGTGGAGCAGCAGCACTAATGACAACAGAAAGGCGAGATTTGGCAGAGCGTTTGGGATGCCACAAATGCCATTTTTCATGCTGAAAATATTGGCCTATGAAAATTCATTTTAGCCCTAATAAATATTTAGGTGGTGTTGCATTTGAGACATTTCTAGTGTTTGACTGTAAAACGCTGTTAGAGTCAAATCCAAAATGAGTTGCTTATCTTTTTTTTTTTTTTTTTTTTTAAGTTGGGCTAGGGGACTAATGGGTTGAAGTGCTCCACTCATTCTAAATTGTTCCATGTGGCGTGTGTCCAGAAGTCTGATCTTTCCAACTGCAGTGCTTTCACATTTTTAAGAGTGCTCCATTTTGGAGACGAGTGGGGAATTCAGACCATGGGCCTTTAGGCCTATTTAAATTTCCTCAATTGCCTCAACAGCCCAACAAGTGCTCCAGTGATTATTAAAACCATTTCCAACCATACATGCCTGTAATGCCATCTATTCTCAGATGGCAACTATTTTATTCTTATTTTGCTGACTGACCTTGCAGTGCAACAGAATTGCAGTACAATTATGTGTAACCAAGCAAGCAAGCACCCATGTCCCTGATTTTGATATCCTAAATATGGTGGCTTGGATCCCAAATTTGTTCTGTGGATTTGCACTTCCTGTTATACCCCCTCCCACCCGCCAATGTGGGCTCTAGGGCAGTCTTCACCAACCTGGTGGCCTGCAGAGGCATTTGGACTTCAACTCCCAGAATTCCCATCTAGCAAGACCTTTGGCTGGGAATCCTGGGTGATACAGTCCAAACATGTTTGGAAGGCACAAGATTGAGGAAGTCTCCCCTAGGGGACTGGGGAAACTTTTGTGGGATAGGGAAATGTGAGGATACAGTTCAGTTTTGTGCAGAAAATCTGTCTAATTCCCTTGTTCTGGTTTCTTGGATTTCAGTCTGCTTTGGAATCCAAGTTACTGGTGAGCATGCCCAGTGTTCATAGGGTGCTCACCAAGAATTAAGCCCCAAATACAGCACAAGCGTCACCCACTGCTTCTCGGGAGATGTGGAGGGGGAAGCAGGGCCTTTGTCAGCTATTATGCGTCTATGGCAACAGATCTTCATTGGTGGGTGGTAGATTTTGTGAGGGAATCTTTGTACATTCAGTGAGATTTCTTAGAATCCTTCACACAGCTGTGCTCCTCAGCCACATATGGTCAGCTTGCCTTTCCTGCTCCAAAGACTACCTCCCATCTAATCTGACCCCCACAATCCTGATTATTTATGCCTACACTTTGGTTGTAAAGGACTGAAGAGGCAGGCAGCAGCTTCCAGATCACAGAAAGTTCAAATGTATAACTTGATACCTTCTAGAAGCCTTCATTGTTTCACCTTAAAAAGAGATCCCTTCATCTTGCATTCATTACTTAACAGAAATTCAGACAAACTGACAAAGCTAATTTTTTATTGTATAATCATAAGTTGCATAATCTTGGAAAGAGGTGTGGCTTAGGGCATGGCTTTGATGTGGGTGTGGCTTTGAGCTGTATCTGACTATCATGATGAGACTCCCCCACACACTTCTAAATTTGCCATTACAGCACTGTCTCGCAGGCATCCGTAGGTCTGTTTTCCACTGCAGCTCCTTGCTGTTAATATCTCAAAGATAATGTACTGTGCTTTCGTTCTAGGTCTCATGGAAGGACCATTCTTGGGCCAAAATCATTGTGTAGTATATAAAATTCATCTATATAGTTCATCTATACTGCTATTTTTCACACATTAAATTCACCAGCGGTGAACCTCAGCTAGGGAAAAAACTAAAACAAAAATTAATCCTTGTTATTTTCATTTGGAATGTTTCTTCCTTCTTCACCTCCTTTAAACAGCAAATGCACATTTAGTGCAATTTCAGAGATTGAGAAGATGATTAATATGTACTAGGGTCTAATCCATTGCAGAACCATTAGTTAATTAATTAATTAATTCATCCTGTTGGTCATTTCTTGATTTACTTCTGACTTGTTCTAAGGAATAAATGAAGACAGTTCCTGGGCTATGTTTTTATTCAGGATTTCATGGGTAAAGGTAGTATCTTGCTAATGTGATGATGTATTATCATTCATCCTTGTACCTGTCCAGTTAGCCATGATGGGTTCCTCCAAGCATAAGATATAACAATGGACAAATTCCATTCTGCAAGATTAAATCTTCAGTTAAATGAACCTAAACTGGTTTAGGGCAGGTCTGCTAAAGGATCCTGTTAAAAGTATGCTAAAAAGAAAAAGAAGGGCAAAAGAGAGAAAAAAGAAGCACCTGCAAACATATTTTCATATAGCTATATCTACAGCCTAGTGAAAATTTCTGAGAATTTTTGTAGGTCCCCCCGCTTTTTTTTTAAACCTACATAGCATTGTGCTTTTTGCCTTTCTTTTCTTTGGAAGTTATTTGAGATTCTGAAGAAATTACAGAGGTTAGTAATAATGATACCACAATGAATTAATTAGCAATGTACCTCCAAGGAAAAAACAGCGGAGCAAATCAGATTAGGCTTTTTTGCATGCTGCTTGCCCATTGCCTGATATTTAATCCAAATGGTGCTAAATGATGGACCCAAGAAAATTTGTGGTTTTCCAGTGTCTTGCAAAATGTTTGAAGCATCTTGCCAGATGTCTTGGAAGCCTGGAAAACGTAGCTGGGGGAGACATGAGAGATTCCAATGGAAGGCCCCTCTCTGTGTGACTGCCTTTCTGTGTGTTGGCATCCATTTTCCAATTTGGTACTCCAGCAACTAGTTGGCTTCGCTGGATGGTGGCCATAGATGGCCTGTCTGGATGTACATACAAATCAGCAAAAGTTGAGCCCAGCCAATTTCTCCAAGCTTCATTTCAAACCTTGCTCCAAGATTTTAGAAAATTTTAGAATTTTCTTTTAAAGCTTAGCCCCTGAATGCTGTGGCCCATTTTTTATACTGTTATTATAGATATTTTAATTTGTTAGTGTTTTAATATGTTTTATTATGTTTTAATATGCTTAATGTATTGGAAGTTGCTTAGGAAGGCCTTGGCAGTTATAGGCAACCTATAAGTATGTGCATAATACATAATAAGATGAGTTTGCATATGTTTAGGTCCATTTTTCAAATGTATATATCTTGTTGAATACTTTTGAAGGGATATCACAAGCTCAGAAATACATGGGACTCTGACTTCGGATTATGTCTGAGTTTGTGGTTGGTCCAGAAAGCACAAACAGGATAAATCCTGATAAAAAATGAATTGAGATTAATTTCTCTTGCATCCCTAATTGCCTGATCAGGTGGCCACTGCAACTGGAGTGGGGTTGCATGGCCTAGCATCATGCTGGGCTGACTGTGGAGCTGCTGCTAATTCCTGCAGTGGGGCTGCCCTCCAAGATGCCAGTGCCAGCAGCTGCCAGGTCAGGTGATCCAATGCCAGCCTGCCACATGCCGTGCTATGGCGCCCACCTGGTGGCATGATGCCCTGGGTGGTTGGGCAGGGAGAGAAGGGTCACTTGGAGCATCATATCAACAGTTAAGGGACAGTTAAGGGTACACTAAGTAAACATAACCTACATTTAACTTTAGTACAGTTCAAACCCAGTGATGTGATCAATATTTAGGGTTGGAGTCACTGGACCTCCTTGCAGTCTTGTCAACTTGCTACACAAAAGATGTTGAACTTTGGACAGGGGGCAAAAGACCTACACGTCATATGACCCATAAATCAAACTGCTGCTGATCCATTTTTATTTGGTGAATGACGTCTTCATTCAGGATGAATTCATGAGAAGGATGATGATGATGATGATGATGATGATGATGATACTGGTAGATACTCTCCAAGAAACTGCATTGGAACATGGTTTTATATATCCAAATAGATAACCAAATAAATACATAAACTTCCATACAAGACCAATCATTGTATCTATGCATGTATGTTCGTATGCCTGCTTAGCATTCCATAAGGAGGAAATGAGTAAATGTGTCCATAAGTGATTTTGTGATGTGTGATTCTGTGTTGGCAGACAAGTTTTCTTGGGTTTGTGTGTCTTCTCTGATCTCTTTTCCTTGGACACACAGAAGCAAGCAGGAATGTCCCTCCCCCAGCCCCAGGTTCAATCTTACCGCTTTATTAGCCAGCCTGATGAGGAGTCCAAAACCTCTGAATGGAATTGGACGACGAGGTGTGTGGGACTCCCGCCTTTCACTTAGAGACTCACTTTGTATTCTTTGATTAAATACACCCCCCCTTTTTACTTACATCCTCCATTAAGATGTCTCAGTGTCATTTAGGGTGTTAATTGAGAGGCGGTTTAAGCTCATCAAGGCGATTATAAGTGATAGTTAAAAATTTCTATATATGGCCTATGCTGGAATCAGCACAGTAGGATGCCATTTTTCTTTTATCTAACTGACATTGGTAATAATAGATGAAATTATTACTAAAATCGCAGCTGCAGAGATGATATCATGATTTTTGTGTGTGTGTATGTGGGTAATCTTTGATGAAAAATTAATTTTTGAGAGGGATAATTTAAAATGATTTAAATAGTATTATAACTGAAGTCCTTACTGGTAATTAACACCAATCTCATCAGAAGTGAATCCACTTTTGCAGCTGCTTCTAAAGATACCTAGGGTATTTTGTAACTTTCCTCGCTCCAAGTAAAATTACAGTGTTTGGACTTTGCTGCATAAGGACCATTAAAAGAAAAGGCTGCTAATCGAAGTCTTTGTTCTCCAAAGGGGCCAAAATCCCATTTTGAATGTAAAGAACCTCTCTGCATGTGAATATAATTAGCCATTCTCTACACAGGAACTGATGTCTTGAGTAGAAAACTACAAGTAATGTACAGCCGTGTGTGTGTGAGAGAGAGAGAAAGAGAGAGAGAGAGACTTAAGTATATATATGCAAATCTGTATGTATTAACCAGCTATATTACATGTACGCACAACTTTATCTGATGGGGGTTTAATTGGTTGAACAGATGGCTGATCAGAAATACTTCTTCATCTTCATCAATGACTCGTCATCTTTCTTTCTTTGCATCAGCTTTTATCACAGTGGCAAAAAAGTACTCTAACGAGAAACAGCTGAAAATAGTCCCCCCACCCTTTGGGCACTTTCATCATGCTTTAAATGACAGAAGTGGGGGGTTTTTTTGTCCTATATATAAGGACCTGCAGCAGAAAGTTTTTTTTTTAAAGGAAATATAGTGAAATCTAAATAGAAAAGAAATTTGAATGAGAATATCGGAGACCGTGAGATTATGCCTCTCATCTCTGTATTTTACTTTCTTCTTCTTTTTAAAGTATGCACTGATTTTTGACAAGATATATAGTCATGGTTATTCACACAAGCCGTGGAACCTGCCAATCAGTATTTCTTTTCCTCGGGTTTGATGCGGAAAAAAGGAGGAGGCTGCGATAGCAGTTGAAAGATGGCGCAGCGGCTCAGAGGACGGGTGCTTTGGGTTTCTGTTCATTAAAACCGAAGTTGCATGGCCATTTTCTGCTGTTTCTGCACTTTTTTATTATGCCCAAATCAAAGTGTGGCTTTTCTGCATTATTTAAAGAAGAAAAAATGATGCCTTCTAAACAGTGAGCCAGGTCCTGGAGATACTTCAGTCAGAAATCACTGCAAGAAAACAGACGTATATAGATCACCTTATTTTGACCTGCAATTCAGAAAGAGCGGCACTGTGTCTCGAGAGTCATATGGAACGCACAACGTGGTTCTCTGTAAATCATACGAGGCTTTTTTCTACAATGGCCCTCCAAATCTGGTGCCCTGCCAATGCTTTGGATGTGAATGTTCAGCTGTCCTCTGCAACAGCCACCACCATCATCATCACCACCATCAATATCTATACTACCTCATAGCTGAAGCTCTCTGGTTGGTTTACAACTACACATAAGGCAATAAACTGCAATACAATATCATGAAAGAAATGAATTTTAAATAACTTAAACATAACGTAATAATGACACTTGGAAGGAAAATCACCTGGGATGGGTAATCACCTGAAGCCCCTGGATAGTTAAATAAATCTCTAAAGGGTATGGCATAATGGAGTGTCTTAACCTAGTGCTGAGAAGATGACAAGTCTGGTGACAGGCAGGCTGTGGCAGGTGGCATAGATGGGGGCCACCACAGACAAAGCCCTGCCACTCGTTGACATCCTCCAGGCCTTGCTTGGAGTTGGCACTCGAAGGAAGGCCACAGAGGTTGAGTATAGTGTCTGACTAGATTGTGGATGGGATTTCTGTAAGCTGTGGACTGAAACATCTGAAGGCATTCAATTGCAAAGTGTCTTGTCCTGCACCAGTACAGCAGTCCATCTGTTCCTGGACTGACTACTCTGCATGACAGAGACTTCACTAATTCTACTACCTGAGAATTAGTGATACTTCCAGAATTCTTATCACCCTATGTTCTCATCAGGCTTCAAAATGGGATGGATAAATACAACAGTTTGGCTTTCTTCAGCATTTCATTTTTAAAATAAATCTTAAATTCTTTCTGACTTACACAGAAATTGGCAAATATTGGTACCTTGGAGAAATGAAATGAGATTTCCATCCAACTGCACTGGCTGAATTCAGTGGGCATGAAGAGAAGAGTCATGTTGTGCCTGCTTCCCATTTATCAGTTAAAGATAAATGGGAACCTGCCAGGGGGAAAAAGTGAAAATGTTAATTTAATGCCAAAAAATGCCTGAATTGAAACCCAGATTTTTAACAGTCAAACACTAAACTCTCTGGAGTTGTGGGAGAAAACAAAACTACAATATCAATCCAAACATTTTATTTAAATTCTCAAGAGAATTGTACAATGAATATTATGAAAGTTACAAATTTTGGTACATTTTTATACAAAATGATCTGAAACAAACAGGGATGTCCACTTCCTGTTTCTGATACTACAACAGTCATAGGGCCATAGAGTTGGAGCAGGTCTTGTAAACCATCTGGTCCACCCTGCTCATCCATTCAAGAACATAGATCCCTGCTGATGAGACCAAAGGTCCATCTGATGCAACATTCCATATACGTGATGTAGAACCTGCTGATCACAGGATCCCTCAAGCAGGTGGAGCAAGCAGGCCAAGCTCCTCAGCAACCGGAGTATGCAGACACACCACCTCTGTGAGAGAAGTAGCACAGAAACATTCAGGAAACAGAGCATCCCGAACAAATGATTGTGTGAACCAAATAGAGAATATGCAACGGTATCATCAAAAAAGCTTGTGGGTGGTCTCACTTCTCCACTCCAGTTTATAAGGATGGGCTCTAGAATTAGCACCCAAACTGGGGCATGGAAAATTTGCTTCACTTTGAATTCTTTCACGTGTATTGCAACAATCTCTGTTCCTCCCTTGGCTCTTGGCTACCAAGAGTTGCACAAACCATATCAAGAGGTGAATGGGGTTTCCCTACAGCTTGGTTTTCCCCAATTCTCTGATTTGAATTGCCCTTCATTGGAGATGGCTGATGAGGTGGGTGGGGTAAATTTCACCATGGGACTTATTCAAATCAGAAGTGCTGCATAAATAATGCTAATAAATGACCAAACAACCCATGGAATAATAC
Organism: Varanus komodoensis; assembly: GCF_004798865.1. Lineage (NCBI taxonomy): Eukaryota > Metazoa > Chordata > Lepidosauria > Squamata > Varanidae > Varanus > Varanus komodoensis. The sequence continues at coordinate 49,022,361 of NW_025335761.1, forward strand.
AGAACAGGGAGAACAAAATGGCCAGTGCAGCTTTTGCTAGCATACCAGGAACCACAAGGGGCAGGCGTTTTCTGACCAATGGAATAGCATTTCTACTTTACCCAAAAGTTCTTCAACCACCTAGGGCTTTGCTCCCTAAATGGGAAATTTGCTCAGCCTTCCTATTTGACATGCCTCTGGCTGGAGATACTGAGGCTGAACCCAAGGCATTTTGGATATGGGACATGCATGGAACTGCAGGGCTATTGTTTCCCATCAGGCAACTGGAGAAGTGGGATAAACTGTTTTAAATAGAATAAAATGTATGGTTTAGACCATGAATTATTTGCCTAAAATGGCCTCATATAAAAGGTGGGTTTAGCAGATACTCAATCAGGTATCTTTGTATGTGCATGCATCTAATTTGTTTCCCTTAATGACATCTCCTTCATTCACAAATTTACAACATTCAGTTTGTTTCCTTGTGTGATATGTTTTGTATCAAAATAAGATTCTGGCCACCAGCCTGCACACAGACATATACACCATTTTTAAAAAAAAATTTTAAAAAAATTAAAAATTATATTCCCATTCCTTTTTGTTACAGCATTGCCTATGACAAGTTTCAGGTTGATTTCTCTATCACTTTTTAAAAGTCAAATAAGATAACCCACTTGAAAAAAGTAAAAACACAAAATTTAGGAAAAGATAAGTGTAGTAGTTATGTCTGACTTTGCCCATTGATTTAATATGCCTACCATAAGCATGCCTGAGTCCCCACCTAATCCAATGTCTATTATACAAAATAAAGAAGAGCAATTTTGGCTTGTCTAATTCAGAAAAGCTGTTAAGAACATGAGGAAAATGTAAACATATCGAAGAAGGTATTCAATATTCTCATTCTTTCGGTAGATATTGAATGATCCTGTTCTTGCAGTGTGAATTTCCCATGGATTTTAAAGAGGGTTTCCATGTATAACCAACCTCTCAACTACCTTTTAAAATAGCAGAGCGAAAAATAACCCTTTACTTAATGGCTACCTTCATGCATCTTTCAGGAAGAATAAAAAATGCCAGCCCAATTTTTAGAACTAGTTTGGAGGTAACTTTTAAAAATATGCACCAAATGCTGAATCTGAAGTAAAAGAATGTAAATGGAATTTAGATTCGTATGCCAAGTGAGACACTTTACAAATGAAAATGTGTTCCCCATTGGCTTGAAGAGTGCAGAAAATGTTTCAGTAGAGAATGAAGTATAAATTGATCCACAACATTTTCAGAAGAACTCAAATTTAACTGAAACTGTGAATCAAAGGAACAGGAAGGAAAATCTTTGGCAGTTTTCATATGCCATTCAGTGCAGAATGGCTTCAAATTAATGGAAAGAATAATGTTCCATTCAAGTGCTGCACTTTGGGAAGTAAGTAATAGAAGCTTAATGTGTTTATTTAAGTCACAGTGAATCACTGAGCATCTAAGCAAAACCTAGGGAAAGAACATGAAGACTGCTGTTATCTGTTTGACTGGCCACCTGCCCAGCTAGTCCTTTTAATTTCTCAGTTTTCTCAGCATTCTATGTGACCAGTGGAAGAGGAAGACAGGGCTCTCATATTGGGTGGATTCAATCAGGTTCCAGAAAGCTTTGGTCTACAAGCCACGCTCATCGCTACCCTTACACCCATCTAAACTTTTGATAAGTTTTAAATGTTCTGTAATTGGGTATTTCTTTGATCTCCTTGCCTTGCCTTGCCTACCAGCTTCCCAGGACATTTGACCACTTTCTGGAGCAGGGTGCTAGACCAGAAGAGATCAGAAAGGTGCATCCCAGACTGTTTGTTTGTTTGTTTGTTTATTTATTTATTTATAAAATTTGTATGCCGTCCAATTACTGACGTCTCTGGACGGCTAACAGCATAAATAAACTGACGACCCACTCTGGCTGCAAATTAACAAAATACAATAATAAAATTCAATATTAAAACATATTAAAATTTTGATTAAATAAAAAGGTCTTAACCTGGCACTGAAAAACATATAATGACGGCACCAGGCGGACCTCTCTGGGGAGCACATTACATAGTTGGGGCGCCACCGCAAAGAAGGCCCTCCTCCGGGTACTCTGTCTCCTAACATCTTTCACAGAGGGTTCCCGAAGGAGGGCTTCTGTTGCCGATCTCAGGGGGTGGGAGGGCAAATAGGGAAAAAGGCGTTCCTTAAGGTATCCTGGTCCCAAGCTGTTTAGGGCTTTATAGGTAATAACCAGCACCTTGAATTGAGCCTGGACTTCGATGGGAAGCCAATGGAGCTGATAGAGGACTGGGGTTATATGAGAATAACACCCAGTCCCTGACAGCATCCTGGCAGCTCTATTTTGAACCATCTGAAGTATCCAAACTGTCTTCAAGGGCAGCCCCACGTAAAGCATGTTACAGAAATCCAGCCGGGAAGTAATCAGTGTGTGTGTTACTGTTGCTAGGCGTCCCTACCCTCCAGGTAGGGACCCAGCTGATGGATTAGCCAAAGCTGAAGGAAAGCGCTCCCCATTGAATGCATTCTTTAAATGCTTCCTCCCTTTCCATCCTGTGTTTGACATAACATTAGCATGAGCCATAATTATATTGCACTAGTGGAAACCAATGCTAGTGCAGTATCACTTTTTATCTTATTTTAATATTTATACACCCATTCCCATAGACTCTGAGCAGTTTACAAGAAATTTAAACTTATTGAACATGCATCATGACAAGGCAAAACTTCCTGTAGAAGACAATCCTTTTAAAGAAAGCCAAAGGCAGAAGAAGATGAGGAAGACAAACTACGAGATGGATCAATTGCTTTGGGCTTAGAAGATCAGAGAAGGGGTGTTAAGAACCAGGCATTTTGGAGAGCATTCATTCATAGGGTCATTATAAGTCACATATGACTTGATAGCATGTAACAACAACAAAATTCAAATGAAAAAAGCAATTATTTGCTTCTGAAATTCCATGTTGCCAAATTTTCCCTCTGCACTAGCAAAGGGCTAGTAACCCCTTGTTCTTTCCTCATTTGCTAGACAAGATGAACCTCCTTGAGATGTAGATGGACTCTGCTGTCACCTTGGAGCTTGGGCACACAAGGCCCTCTCCCACCCTGGGGGTCTAGCATGAACTGCACTGACTATTTGCCAAAGTCATAACAGTGGCCTCAGAGAACTTCTCCAGCAGTAAGGAGGGGAGGGCCTTGTTGCCTCCAAAATATGGTGTAACCTGGTGGTACCTTAGCCCCACTTCTCCCTGGAAGCAATACATTTAGATGTCCAAAATCAGCTCTCTATATCAGGGGTGCTCAAACTTTTTCGATAGGGGGCCAGTTGAAAGGTGGCAGCTACACGCGCGGGCCGGTGAGGTGGGGGCACCTGGGGGCGCGGGCCGGTAAGGTGCCATCGGGCAAGCGCGAGGCGACATCGGGCTCATGCAGCAGTGGCTCACTCGCTCAGAGGTCTCCCAGCAAGTCCTAAACCATCTCCGAGCGAGTGAGCGAGCGAGCCACCATCTCCCCCACTCCCCACACTGCGAGGCAGCAGCAAGCCTGTGCATACAGGAGGCAGGCGGCGGCAGCTTGCTCCCTCGGAGACCATCTCCAATCGAGCGAGCCACCACCTTGCTCCCTCCCCACGCTGCGAGGGAGCAGCGAATGGCGGCGTGGGCCGGATGGATGGCCGTGGTGGGCCGGATCCATCCCGTGGGCCGTAGTTTGAGGACCCATGCTCTATATGCTTTGCAGAATAGGAGGAACATGCAGGTGATCTAGAAAGTTATGAGCATCTTCATTGGACATCACTCTAAATAAGTTAAATATAAATATATATCTTCTAAAGCTGTTTCCTCCCCTTGTCCTAAATGAATCATTCCTCAAGGAACTCCTTAAGAACCATGCACATCACCAAAGTTCTTTACCATATTTGTGGGAAGAGAAACGATGGGGAACATTCCAATTAGTTCTCCAGGGGGAGAAGACATTTTCCAGTTGTTTGACTGAGCTCACTGTTTGTAGTGTCATGCATTTGGTCTCCTCCATAGTGCCCTGAACCTCAGTTCAAGGCATTGTGGGGATAATTGGCAGATAGCATGAACCAAAGGAAGGAAGACAATAATCACAGAACATTCTGCAAGGTGGTCTTGTTTGCAGTGGTGGAATAGGACCAATTACTGGGTTTCAGCACAACCTAAGGTAGATTATTACAGTAACAAAGCTGGGGAAATAGAGAAAATAGCCTAAGAACCAGGTATCCAAAATCAAGCTTGAGCTAATGTTGCAACTAGCATGTGAAAAGGCTGGATTTGACAGGTGCAATGCAAGATGGTCAAGTATGATTTATTTTATGGCATTTGACCATATAAAGATCTTTCTATGCTAAGCTTAGATGAATGTACAGATTATGAACAGATCTACACCATGGTACTCAGTTTCTTTTTAATGCATCATTTGTATTTTAAAATACAAGTATCCTAGAAACCTGCATTTATACCAAGTTGCATAAAGAGGAAAATATCATAAATGTACTGCAGCATAGTTCCATGTAATTCTCCATAAGATACTTTCTGAAATATAGTTTTTTGTGCCTTTCATTCTTTCATGTGCACTATAACAAGAAACGACTCCAACAACAATGAAAATCTGGTTTATAATCAAACTATAAGACCAAAACTGTAAGAACACTGCAATTTCTAGCATAAAAACATATAAAATAAGATGGTGATTTTAAATACCTAAAAGCATGGGTTTATGTTGCTTATGCTGGGGAAATATGGCAAAAAACAAAATTTGGCTAGCTATATGTAACTTTAGTGCATCTTCTGTATGAAAATCATTCAGAATCATTGTGTGTGGGGGAGAATCTGTCACTTGCAGGCTAAGGCTGTTAAAGAAAAAAGGCCACTCAACTTTTCCATGCTTCAAGATATTGAGAAGCAGCAGCTCAGTGTCCTTGTCTTGAGATTAGAAGCATATTGGGCCGCATGTTGTTGTCACAAGCCTGTCTCCCTTCTTTTCTCTTTCTAACAAATCAAAGTGAAAGGCAGTAAATAAAAGGCAGCTTTTAATGGAGTTAGTCTGACCAGTAAGGGCTGGCTCTACAATTAAGTTGGGAACAAAAGCCACTGGGATTCCCTCTAGCAGTCACCGATGTCCTCTTGTGCTCACCCCGGTCTTGCAAAGTGAGCTTAAGCCAAAGGAAATCTGCAAAGGGCATGAAGATTGCACATGTCAACAGTGTGCTCCAGCCAACATCGCTGTCGGCATTTTTTCTGTCTGAAGTAGCAGAGGGTTTTCCCTTTCTAATATGAACATGGCCACTAAATGTTTGGAAGGTGATGGAAGCACAGAAGCTACTGTGAACCTTGCATTGCATGCCCATAATCCTCTGAGTTTGAAAGTTTATGGGTGTTTTTGCCTAGCTTGTCCTTACTAGGTTAGTGAACTATTTATATCTTATAAAAGTAGATCTGCCTTGTAGTTTATGTAGAGCATATTATGGTTAGACAGAAAATGTTGTCCTGCAACTTCCAGTATTCTGCAGTCAACTTGCTGAGAGTGGTAGGACTTTTTCCTGTCTAAACATACATAGGATTTCATCGTAACAGATTAATTTACTTTTGTTGATATCCCAACAGGGAACAAATAGAGGAAGGGAGGTGTCTTCTCCTTGTCTCCTTGCTCTGACATGTAGCAAATGCACCAGTGCTAAGGGGAAAGTCATATTTTAATGGAATGTGACCATACACTGTCCAAGCTTGAATACCATGAAAAGATAGAAAGCTGCCTTCAGGAACAGGAAATCCATGCTGGATCAGGGCATTTAGCTTGGCATTCTGGTCCCACAGTGACCAACCAGCTGCCCAGGGGATATCCAAATCAGAAAATGACTGCCAAATCAGAAAAGTACGTACACACCCTGTTTCCCAGTCAGAGGTGTACATGGGGTACTGCTTCTGCTACTGGAGGCAGAATGGAGCCATCAGGACCAGTAGCCTTAGGTAGCCTTCTCCATAAATTAGTCCAATCCCTTTTTAGAGCCATCCAGAGTGGCAGCCATCACTGCATCTCATGGAAGTAAACGGCATAGTTTAACTACGCACTGGGTAAAGTGGTGCTTTTTAATCTCTTTGACAGGTTCTGCCCACCTCCACTAACAACCACATCTGGGAAGGGGAGACATTTAAGCTGGCAAAAAAGCACGGACCTTCCCTCTTCCTCCAGTATGTGATCTAGATCAAGATTTCCACGACTCCTTATAAGGCTAGACATGGAAAGTCACCAGGGAGTAGATTACAGGTATCCCTGCTGGCTTCTAGTTTGGTACTTAGCTTAATGGAGACTGAGATCTTACATCCTTCACAGATCATTGACCAAAGGTTTCAGAAATATCAGCTCTTCAACTAATGTCAGGCAGCTCTTCTGCCATCCCGTGCTAGCATTGAGGGGAAAGTCAATATTACTGCTTCACATTATGGTGTTTTGGCATCAAGCCATTCCATGCGTATATGCCAAAATGTATTTACACAGCTTTAAAAAAATGCTCTAATTAGTTATTTCATAGAACTGAAATCCTGAGGGTTGAATATTCAAGGGAAGCAATTTAACCAGACAAGCATGTTATACAGGAAAGTCTATAATGGGCAATGTTTAGCAGGGAAAACAAACACATTTGACCCTGTAACTCTTGTAAGAAGAAATATCATGCAGTGTTAGTCTGCTTAGGTTGGTAGTCGATAAATCTGTTTCTTGTGTTCTATATGCAGTCACAACATAAGGCCTATTCAGGCAATCTCTCCCTCGCCCCTCCATATTACCACATTACTATTGCATGAGGTAGAGAGTGTGTGACTTGAATACTGGGTATGTTGTGAGTTTCCCTAATTATTGCTAGCCACCCAGGCTACCAGTATGCCCGGATCAGGAAAGACCAGTGGGAGGAACAACCTCAGGATGTCCTCTCCTGGGCTTTAACTGAAGTGTAGAAAGCTACAGGCTGTTGGAGAAATGATTGATTGTACAGTGAAAAAGAGAACACATGCCTTGACCACCTACTAAGTGAACTTGAGAAACCCAAACCCATAAGAAATTTTCAGGCATTTCTTCACTATTGAATTTCCTTTCAGAAGCAATTTCTTCTCTATCAAATTGAATAAAATGGTAAAATAAAGTTGGAGAGATGTTCAACACAGTATTAAAAGGTGATGTTACCAGCTTTTACGGAAGCCATCACATTTACAAATATATCTTTGAAAGCAGATATAGTCTCTAGTCAGCTGTGGGGCTGAACATACAAAACATGTGGGTATGTGCTATCAGAAGACACAACCAATGCATGAATGGTGTCACTTTGAAAAGAAGTTCTAGGTAGACTCATAGGCTCCACCCACAGGGGTTGGAACCATGATTGGCCAACTTCTTATCACCATTGAGAGATCCCTGCAGGAATACATCTGTATTTGTATAGACACCTGTTGTGGCTAGTCTTTACCCCCTCCTTTCAAATGGAGGTATTCCATGTAAAGGTTTTATTGTGCTAAAGGTGACCAGCTAGGCTGACTCTGTAGATCAAAAGGAGACTATTGTGGAAGTCAATAACAGATGAAACGAGCCAAGTTACAATACTGGACATTAGAGAAACGTGACATAATGATAAGAAACTGATTCCTAACAGAATGTCTCTTCTCTGTTCCAATTTCACCTTCAAGCTGCATTCTGTGGCTTAAGGACCACACACCTGGAGCATCGAGGCCTTCTTAACCTGATGTTGGATTCTCAGATTAATGATACTGGATCCACCAGGTCCCCTCAGCTTGGCGAGTAGGCTTTCCCTCAGAATCTTAAAGTGTTTGATTCTTAGTGACTGTCTGGCTTTTGTCTGGACCCACAGGCCTTGGCATTCCAGCTGGTGCTCCATTTTAAGATGAGTGGTCCAAATTCCTACATTATTCTTCAGGCTGATGCAGGCCATGTGACGCTAGGGGGCCATGGCTGCCACATGTCTAGGAGACAGGCCTAACCTGTGCATTCCAGGAAGTCCTTCATGCATGGGGAGCTCATGGGCAGTGAGCATCTAGATAGTACCAGATGGGCAATTTTAACAGCAACCCTGCTTATTCTTCTCATGCCAGGCAAAAGAAGCTGAGCTCCATTACAAGCCACCACTTGTTTCTTCAATAATTCAAAAAAGTATTTGAAAAATGAATCCACTTACAGGCTGAGACAATTACTAGCCATCTCCACCCTCATAGTATTGGTATATAAATAGCATGGTGCCTGTACAGTAAAATCATATTGTCTTTAAATTTAGACGTAACTGAAATGTAATTATATAGGCCCAGAAAATGGTCTGACTGTATATCATAGAATAGTAGAGTAGGAAGGGGCCATGAAGGCCATCAGGTCCAACTCCCTGCTGTTGCAGGACACCACCTTACATCATCCCACTCAGATGGCTGCCCAGTTTCTTTTTGAATGTCTTTAGGGTGGGAGAGCCCACCACCTCTCTCAGCAGCTGATTCCACTGTCATATTGGTCTGAAAGGGAGGAAACTTTTCCTGAAGTCCAGCCTGAATCTGGGTTGACGCAACTTGAATTGATTATTTCGTGTCCTACACTGTGGCATCAGCAAGAAGAAAACTTGGCCTTCCTCTTTGTGACAGCCTTTGAGGTACTTTAGAGGGTTATCTTATCCACCCCCCATATGATGCAGTCCTGCTGGTGTGACCAAGCAGAAGTGCCCTTGTAAGATGTCTAGATGTGAGACTGAGAAAGATATTCAAGTTATGCTGAGCCACTTGGAAGAAGACCAAAGCCTGTCCACGTAAATATGGGGGTGGGAAGTTTGTTCACTTAGGGGGCAATCTCATGGCCTCCCTGGGTTCCGAAGTCCAAGCCCCTGCCTCATCTCCTTCACAAATGGAGAAAGACCCTCTTGGAGAATGCCACATGGCCCCAGCAAAAGGGCTGAAGCTGGAGAACACCTGCCTTCGCTTTTCCATAAACTAAATGGTGCAGAAGGTGCGAAGTATGTGAGTATTGGAGTTCACAGCCACTGTATCTTTGCTGTGCACAGGATGTGCAGAAACCTCTGAACTTAGAACCATATGTGCCTCTAAAGCAGGGATGTTGAACTGAACTCTTCACACATGCCACATGTTTGAATCACCAGGCAAACTAAAGCTGTTTTCCTTTGAAATTCAGACTGCTCCAAACTTTTCAGTAGAGTTCTCCAAGGATGACGTTGATGATGTTCTCATTGTTTGAAAGTACATATGTTAGGGGAAATAAAATGTTCAAAATGATTGTTAGAGAAAATAACATAAAATGCATTATATTCGGAAAATCACTTGGAAAGTGTATATATTAGCAGAATGCATTATGCATTAAGAGAGTGCGGCACACAATTGCTTGTGAGTTCTCATGTCATTACTCCTGCTACTTAGGGATGTGCAAGGCATTTGCTTTGGGTGGAAAATCCTGTGGATTCCCATGTCTTGGCTTCCCGGACTCCACTCTGCTTTTCAGCAGCCCAGAGTCTAAGTTTGGGTGGACATGCCCAGAGTTTTCAGGGTGCTTGCCAGAAATTGAGCTTCGCACACTGTGCACATAATTGGCTGGTGAGGATGGAGTCTCATTTGTCCGTGCTGCCACCACTGCCAGTGACAGTTTGGCTGCCAGGAAGGGTGGCTGGGGGAGGTTCTCAGTTATAGAAACATAGAAACAGAGCAAGTCAGAAGGGGTTTCCCAGGCCATCTAGTCTGACTCCAGCTCCACTGGCTCTGCTCACAACATGCCCACTATGTGCATGTCTAGCCTATCCTTGAACACCCTCACCGATGGGGCTCCAACCACCTCCCATGGAAGCCCATTCCATACCCTTGGGATCTTAACTGTCAGGAAGTACTTCCTGGCATCCAAACTGAACCTTGGTTTCTTGAGCTTGGATCCATTGGAGCATGTCCTGCCTTCCTCTGCAGGGGAGAACAGGTCTCTACCCACCTCTGTGGTACACCCCCTCACATACCTGTATGTTGCCATCTGATCCCCTTGGAGTTTCCTCTTCTCCAGGCTGAAAAGATCTAGTTCCCTCATTCTCACCTCATATGGCACTCCCTGTAATCCGGCCACCATCCTTGAGGTCCTACACTGCACTGACTCTAACCCGACTATATCCTTCCTGTAATGTGGAGCCCAGAACTGAAAACAATACTTCAGTTGTGGGTGCATCAGAGTCGTATAGAGTGGTAGTAATACCTCTCTCAAACTGAAAGCCATGCTTCTGGCTATGCAACCAAGGGTGGCATTCACCCTCTTGACCACTGCGTCACTCTGCTGAAACTGGGGGTCTGAGAATGCTCAACCTCTTTTTCAGGGCTTGGCTTTCTTCCCTGGGAAGAGATGAGCACTGGGTGAGGTTTGACAGGATCTGGGCTCTAGAGAAGCTCTGGACATTCTTACTGGTGCTACTGCTACTATTATTAAATTTTCAGTCTTCAGAGAATTATGGAGAACCTGAAACTCAGTATAGGCTCTACTTTACAGTCTGGCACATTGACAAAGCAATCCTGCAGCCCCTAGGCAGTGTCTGGGAGGACCTACAATTTTTTGAATTCCCAGATTTGGGGTCAGAACCAGAAGTCCTATCTTGGACCTGAGGATCTATGCTCAGATCCATCTTCCTCCCTCAAAGGTGACATGGAAAGAACAGTGCTGGTTGCTCATCTGATGTTGGAAAAGTGACCTCATAGAGGGAGCAAAGAGGGCAGGCAGTGGGCAGAGAGAAGAGGAGACCAAGTCTGGCAAGATTTGAGGTACTCTAACAGCACTCTAGACTCCTTTCTTCCCCATCAAAGGCAGCACAGCTGGATGGTCACACCAGCAGGCTAGGTGACTTGTAGAGTGGAAAGGTGTATAGACAAAAATTGCCTCTCCCACTTCTGTTTCTCTGAATGGGATGCTTACAAGCTTCTGAGTTAAGAAGTTGATAAATGTCCAGGCTACAACCAAGTGGAATAGACCTCAAGTGCTTTAGTGTTCAGGCTTTTAAGAAACATGCCATAAATCTATCTACATCTGTGTCAAGTATACCAAATACAAAATTTAAAAAGTATCCATACAGATCTATTAGTGCATTGCTATACAAATATGGCATATACACGTATAAATTAATACTTTGATGTATTTAGTATTTTCAGCTAATTATACCTTGCAGTCTCATGTTAATTCCCATTTGAAATGTTGGGCTGTATTCCTCCTAATTCATTTATATTAATGGGGGTGGATTCTCTGAGCAATAATCAGTTAAAAATCATGACAAGCTTTGTTAATAAATACCAGATTGGTATACGATACTATGCTGACTGCTTGTCCTTAATTAGAAGGCTCTAAAAGAAATACCAAGAGGGAAATACTCATAAATTTTTCTTTTAAACTCTAACTGCTCTCTTTCTGGTATTTGCATCTTTGAAATGGAGAGAAAAAAAACGAGACTTTGAAATGCATTAATTTCCCCCCTACTTATACAACTTATCATTAATTAAGATATAGATCTGATAACTGGGTTTTGAGGGTGGGTTTTTTTGGGGGAGGGGTCCAAGCTAGTATGTGTGAGGTTTGGAGGAGGAAATTCCAGACAATCTATGTGACAAATATTAAGCAGGGGGTAATTTAAATGCTTACTTTAAAGAAAGGAGAGGGTGATGATGCTCTGAAAGATCCAGGGGGCTTTGAATGGTTGAAGGGAAAATTTCTACTTCTATTTCATGTCAGAGTTATTGGATTGTACCCAAATTTGCAATGGAACAAGCACCCTGGTAGACATGGACTTTGCTGTTTTTTCCTTCCCACAGCTGGTCCTTCAGTCCCCTAAAAACTAGCACATAGGAAACCCATTTTGTGGTACGAGAAGGTTAAGTCACATGGGACTTTTTTAAGTCACTTTATTAGAAGATCATTAATGTCAGTGTGGGAAAAGTTAAAGTTAAAATTGTATAATAAACTACCAAGATGACTTTCACCTATGGAAGCTTTTGTGTATCCAAATGTATTGAACTTTGAAGGGATCATAAGATATGATGATATTTTGGATAAGGATGGAGGCCTGAAACTAGATCAAGAAATATAAGAACAGGAACTTAATATCTCTCGGTGGTATAAGGTGCAGATGCAATCAAGATATGCTAAAGATTGTAAAATATGGGGGTTTTATAAAGATTTAACAGCGTTTGATCAAGTGATGCTAAAGACAGATAAGAAAATGATTGAAAGAGTATATGATTTCTTACTTGACAGGAAAATGGAAGGGGAACAGGTTAAGGAAACTATGATAACATGGGCACAACATTTTGGAAATAATATTGAATTAGAAAAGTGGCAAAAGCTATGGAAGAGAAATATTAAGGTAACATTAGCAACTTTGTATAAAGAAAATTTATATAAAGTGTTCTATAGATCGTATCTGTCGCCAAGTTGATTAGCTGTTTCCAAATATGTCAAATGGATGTTGGAAATGTAAACATAAAGTGGGTACCTTTTACCATATGTGGTGGACCTGTGAAAATGCGAAAAAGTATTGGATTAAAATACATAAATGGCTTGAGGATATGCTACAAAAACCCTTAGCTTGACCTGAAATTTTCTTGTTAGGCATCATACCGGAAGATATTAGCAAACAAGAAATGTATTTGATGTTACATTTAATCACAGCGGCGAGGATTGCACTTGCTCAGTACTGAAAGAGTGAGGAATTACCCACCGATGAACTGATTTTAAAAAAGATTCTGGACTGTGCAGAAATGGACAGATTGACTCTATCACTGAAGGAGAAAGAAGATACTGACTTCTATCAAACTTGGGACCTTTTTTATGATTGGCTGGAGAAACGGGACTTGGCTTAGATTTAAAGATATTTTTAATTTTTTATAAATCAATTTGAATATGACTATAGAATGTTAAAAAGATATGTAGTAGGGGGCTGACCCAGTATGTCCGATGTATTTGATGAATGATGTTTTTAGTTTTAGTTTAAAATCTTAATAAAATCTTTATAAAAAAAAGGATGCCATATTTATTTATAAGGATGTCATATATTTATTTATAATGGATGGATATGACTTAATGGCTCCTTCATGGATCACTGCCTTGTCGTGGCAAAGGGGCTTGCATAGCTCAATGAAGCTATGAGCTATGCCGTGCAGGGCCACCCAAGATGGACAGGTCATAGCAGAGAGCTCTGACAAAACATGATCTACTGGAGAAGGAAATGGCAACCCACTCCAGCATCTTTGCCATGAAAACCCCATAGACAGTACCCAAAGGCAAAAAGATATGACGCCGGAAGATGAGCGCTGGAAGATGCGCTCCTCAGGTTGGAAGGTGTCCAATGTGCTACTGGGGAAGAGCAGAGGGCTAGTACTAGTAGCACCAGAAAGAATGAAGTGACTGGATCAAAGCCGAAAGGACACTCAGTTGCAGATGTATGTGGTGGAGAAAGGAAAGTCCGATGCTGCAAACATCTGTACTCCATAGGAACCTGGAATGTAAGATCCATGATTCAAGGCAAGCTGGATGAGGTCAAACAAGAGATGACAAGACTGAACATCAACATCTTAGGAATCAGTGAACTAAAAGGGACAGGAATGGGTGAATTTAATTCAGATGACCATCAGGTATACTACTGTGGGCAAGAATCCCTCAGAAGAAATGGAGTAGCCTTCATAGTCAATAAAAGAGTAGGAAAAACAGTACTGGGATACAATCTTCAAAATGACAGAATGATCTCAGTTTGAATCCAAGGCAAACCATTCAACATCACAACAGTCCCAGTCTATGCCCCAACCACTGGTGCTGAAGAGGCTGAAGTTGACCGCTTCTATGAAGGCCTTCTAGAATTAACACCAAAAATGTTATTCCTTATCATCACGAGGGATTGGAATGCTAAAGCAGGAAGCCAAAAGATAACTGGAATAACATGCAAGTTTGGCCTTGGAGTACAAAATGAAGCAGGGCACAGGCTGGTAGAATTTTGTCAAGAGAATACGATGGTCATAGCAAACACTCTTTTCCAACAACCCAAGAGATGACTCTACACATGGACATCACCAGACGGTCAACACAGAAATCAGATTGACTATGTGCTCTGCAGCCAAAGATGGAGAAGCTCTATATAGTCAGTAAAAACTAGACCAGGAGCTGACTGTGACTCACATCATGAGCTTCTTGGTACAAAATTTAGGCTTAAATTGAAGAAAGTAGGGAAAAGCACTATGCCACTCAGGTATGACCTAAATCATATCCCTGATGAATATACAGTAGAGGTGACAGATAGATTTAAGGAATTAGATCTGATAGACAGAGTGCCTGAAGAACTATGGACGGAGGTTCACAACATTGTACAAGAGGTAGCAACTAAAACCATCCCAAAGAAAAAGAAATGCAAGAAAGCAAAATGGCTGTCTGAGGAAGCTTTACAAATAGCTGAGGAAAGAAGGGAAGCAAAAGGCAAGGGAGAAAGAGAAAGATACACCCAATTGAATGCAGAATTCCAGAGAATAGCTAGAAGAGATAAGAATGCCTTCTTAAATGAACAGTGCAAAGAAATAGAAGAAAACAATAGAATAGGGAGGACCAGAGATTTCTTCAGGAAAATTGGAGATATGAAGGGAATGTTTCATGCAAAGATGGGCATGATAAAGGACCAAACTGGCAAGGACCTAACAGAGGCAGAATTGATTAAGAAGAGGTGGCAAGATTACACAGAAGAACTGTACAAGAAAGAGCTTACTGTCCCTGATAACCACGATGGGGTGGTCACTGACCTCAAGCCAGACATCCTGGAATGTGAAGTCAAATGGGCCTTAGGAAGTCTGAGCAACAACAAAGCTAGAGGAGGTGATAGTATTCCAGCTGAGCTATTCAAAATCTTAAAAGACGATGCAGTATAAGTGCTACACTCAATATGCAGCAAACTTGGAAAACTCAACAGTGACCACAGGATTGGACAAGGTCAGTTTACATTCCAATCCCAAAGAAGGGCAATGCCAAAGAATGTTCAAACTACCACACCATTGCACTGATTTCACATGCTAGCAAAGTGATGCTCAAAATCCTACAAGCTAGGCTCCAGCAGTATGTGGACCGAGAACTACCAGAAGTACCAGAAGAGATGGGAGTACCAGACCATCTTATTTGTCTCTTGAGAAAGCTATATGTGGGTCAAGAAGCAACAGTGAGAACTGGGCACGGAACCACTGATTGGTTCAAAATTGAGAAAGGAGTTTGGCAAAGCTGTATACTGTCACCCTGCATATTTAACTTATATGCAGAGCACATCATGAGAAAGGCAGAGCTAGATGAATCACCAGTTGGAATTAAGATTGCTGGGAGAAATATCAACAACCTCAGATATGCAGATGATACCACTCTAATGGCAGAAAGTGAAGAGGAACTAAAGAGCCTCTTGATGCGGGTGAAGGAGGGGAGTGCAAAAGTTGGCTTGAAACTCAACATTAAGAACACTAAGATATGGCATCCAGTCCTCTCACTTCCTGGCAAATAGATGGGGAAGAAATGGAGGTAGTGAAAGATTTTATTTTCCTGGGCTCCAAGATCACCGCAGATGGGGACTGCAGCCAAGAAATTAAAAGACGCTAGCTCCTGGGAAGGAAAGCTATGACAAATCTAGACAGCATACTAAAAAGCAGAGACATCACCCTGCCAACAAAAGTGTGTATAGTCAAGGCTATGGTTTTCCCAGTTGCAATGTATGGCTGTGAAAGCTGGACCATAAGGAAGGCTGAGCGCCGAAGGACTGAGGCCTTTGAATTGTGGTGCTGGAGGAGACTCCTATGAGTCCCTTGGACCGCATGGCAATCAAACCGGTCAGTCCTAGAGGAGAACAAATCCTGACTGCTCTTTAGAAGGCCAGATCCTGAAGATGAAACTCAAATACTTTGGCCACCTAATGAGAAGGAAGGACTCCCTGGAGAAGAGCCTAATGCTGGGAACAATAGATGGCAAAAGAAGAAGGGGACGGCAGAGGATGAAGTGGCCAGATGGAGTCACTGAAGCAGTTGGTGTGAGCTTGAGTAAACTCCAGGGGATGGTGGAGGACAGGAAGGCCTGGAGGAATGTTGTCCATGGGGTCATGATGGGTCGGACACGACTTTGCGACTAACAACAACAACAACATGGCTTAATGGATGTCATTTATTTGAATATTTAAAACTTTTGTATACCGTCTCATCACAAACATCTCAGAATGGTCTGCAACAACAATAATAAAATAGAATACAGATAAAAGTAAGAGTAGTGCAGCATCCAGTGTAGGGGCAAAACCACAGATTCAAATAAATTAGCAATTAAAACACTGGAAAAATATAAAGGGTTTTGCCTGGCGCCAAAAGGAAAGAAGCATTGGTGCCAGGTGAACCTCTCTGAGGAGCGTGTTTCACAGTCAGAGTGCTACCGCAGAGAAGGCCCTCCTCTGGATAGCCACCTTCCTAATCTTTTTCAAGGTGGGCTCCCACAGGAAGACCTCTGCCTCATCTCAAGGGGCAGGAGGGCACATAGGGAAGAAGGCGCTCCTTCAGATATCCAGGCCACAACCCATTTAGGGCTTTATAGGGCATCACCAGCACCTTAAATTGGGCCTGGATCTCGATTGGTAGCCAGTGTAAGCAATAGAGGGCTGGTGTTATCAATATAAATACCATATATTTCAGAAATGAAATGGAAGTAAGTAGTTCCCATTCTAGCAGGAATTTTTAACCTTCTGCTTATTTATTTATTTATTTATTAAAACATTTTTATGCCGCCCCATTCGCCGAAGCCTCGGGGCGGCTTACAACATAGATAAAACAATAAGTTAAAATATCCATATAAAATAATCTTAATTAAAACACACATTATAAAATAAGCCGCCCTGGCCAGATAAAATTCAATCGTATTTAGCATTTAAAATGTTGCTTAAATAAAAAGGTCTTAGCCTGGCGCTGAAAAACAAATAACGA